>NC_140955.1:842500-1172500 GCF_014529385.1 Adiantum capillus-veneris
TTTATTTTTTATTCTTTATTGTAATATCTTTTGAAATCGCCCATTGAAGCCCCACTGGGAAAGTTCTCCACCAAAGGCCAAAGCTCCCAAAAGCTCTGCAAGTCTTCATTAATGTGTATGCATTATCTTAGCCATTCAGCTCTGTGGTCTTTTTGAATTCTCAAAAGTGTAAAGGGTTAAGACAGTGCTTCTCTCGATAAGACCGTCCTACATACACATCGTCCACAAAAAACATTGATAAGTTCAATGGTGTCGGGTTTCACACCTTGCAAAGGTAAATGGAGCATTGTAAAATCGCCTTCCGATTCGGGGGAACCCTTTATACGAACCTTGAATTCCCAACAACAAGCCAAAGATGAGCAAGCACTTAGTATCATCATCACTACACTCGAAGACGATTTCATTCACCACACTGATGATGCTACATCCACACTTCAAGCTTGGAAAACCCTAGAGTGGCTTTTTGGTGCTCGAGGTAAGCACTCCAAAATGAACCTCAAAATTCAACTTTACAATCTCACAATGCAAGAGCAAGATGATGTCGCTAGCCTTGTCAACAAACTTCAGTATCTCAACTCAACTTGTTTATGCTGAGGTACAAGTTCCAGATGAGGATAAAATTGCCATCCTTCTCAAAGCCCTACCAAGTAGCTTTGATAACATTGTAACTATGCTCAAGGAGAAAGATCCCATTCCTGCACTTAAAGATGTATTCAATTCACTTTTAAAGGAAGAAAAGGTCTCAAAATAATGCATTTGTTGTGAATGGGGAAGATTGCTCACATTGCGGCAAAAGTAACCACAAATCACAAGCTTGCTTGCGCATTAAGGTGTGTCCTCGTTGCAACAAGAAGGGACATGTACCCAACCGATGTTTCTTCAAAGATAATGCAAAGAATCCTAGAGATTCCAAAGACAAAGCAAATGTTGTGGAAGAAGCAATAGAGGGGATTTCAACATTGTTTACTATGACGATGTATTGTAATGGGTTTAGATACTACCCCAAACCCAAAGTTTGGTGGTAATATCTACTCTTTTGCATTGGATTCATCTTATGAGCCTTATGCAGTTACCTTAAGTAGACTCCTTGATAAGAATCAATGCATTTCGTGTAAGCTTCAACTTACAGGGGGCATTTGTTGAGGAAGCCTTTTAGCTTAAATTCACTGCATGAACAATCCCTAAAGCCAAGCAAACTTGCATGCACCCCTATGTGCATGGATACAACCTCCTACTTAGAAATCCCTAACACATGTTTCTTATTCCATGCACACATACTACACTTTAAAGCCACAAGCTGCATATTGTAGCTCACATGCTGCTTGCCCCTTCATATTTGTGGTGCATATCCCTCTTGCCTTAATTTCCACTTTCCTATAAGCCACTATGCTTACCCCTTTGTAATCTCTCTCCAATTCTAATCAATCAAGCAAGTTATTTTCATTCTATATTGTGTGTCGAGCTCACTCTCTAATCTACTCCTAATTATCTATTGGCTATGGTGCAACCATGAATGCCTCATTGGTCTATCCACGATAAGCTTTACATATTTTTTCAAGTGGCTTTAGTCTACCTTGATGTGGAAGGCCATAACGGTAGAAAAAAGTGCATCTAGTAGAGTTTGAGTCTACTTCAAACATGTTTTCATAGATTATACCAATGGAGTTTTGCCTTTTTCCCAAGTTTAACAAAGTGTTTATCCCTAATCTTTTTATTAAACCTTGAACATTTGAATCAATTCAAAGAATGTTTATTTCCTTCACTCTCCTTGCAATGAATATGAGGCAAAGCACCTTCAAGCTCTTTGCGGTGGAAGGTTAAGTCTTCCTTGCTTCTCTCCCTCTGTAGGCGAGCTTCCACTACGCTAGACAATGGCACAACTCATCGAAGAAGAGAATGCGGCTAAATCTACTTGAAAAGTGATCGGATTTCTAGACCAAGAAGCTAATCCTTACCTTGAAAAGATCATTCCCAATCAAGCAAGTCGACTCCATTCCTCCGTACAAAATTGGAAATAAAAATGAGTGAAGGATTAAAAATAGTGGAAGTCTATTGAGCCTACAAATCATCAATTTCAAGCTGACTATGTGCACACCCCATTTTTGTACCTTGTTGCATATGTGTGCATGATAGCATTGTAAGGAGCCCAAACCCTTTAGCCTCAGAATGGAACATTGTGGGAAGCCTTGCATTATGTGGAAGTAGACAATCTGTATGAGGCTACATCTCTATGTGGTGCTTAAGAAAACAAGGATGCTCCTCCACATTACATGCGTACGTCATCGTAATTTTTTTTAGACCGCAAAGCAATCCGAGTGGGTTAATGGCCATGTAAGTGATGTTTTCAAAAACCATACATAATGTAGCATTTGATGTTTTTGTTCAATAGCCTACGCAAACAATTAACATTTGGAAGACTGTCTTCGAGTTCTATGTTTTAAACTTTGAATTCCGCACAAACATAAGGGACATTCTACATCATAGAAATGTTACTTTGAATAAGGTTTTTAAAGCATCAGTAGAATACTTTTTACAGTACTGTTTGGCATGCCCTATCAACTTCGATATTTTATTAACACCCATTATTAGAGGTGCACTCGTGCGAGCACAAAGAAAATGTGAGATGTTTGATTCGACAAGCTAGGAAAAGATAGATAGAATAAGAAAGGCTAGAGACAAGCTAGAAAAATTAGATATAGAAGTATGGAGAGAGAAAAAGGGAGGATGCCTTCGGTTTAAAGAAGTTGAGAGCCATAAGGTAGCAAAGGTGGTGGAAGGGTGGGTGAAGTCTAAAAATGAACTAGAGCGAAGGAAGAAAGAGGACATAAAATTGTGTTATAATGACTATCTCTTTGCTTTCTTGTCAATCAAGACATTGCAGTAGGACAGTAAAGAACATGCATCATTTTCAATGATGCGAAGGATGGACTGCCCCAAAATAACTTGGTAGTTGGGGTCCCTATAGAAGTCCACAATAGCAAACGAGTGCATATATTTCACCTCCACAAACTTATGTAGCTTTCTTGTCAATCAAGACATTGCAGTAGGACGGTAAAGGACATGCATCATTTTCAATGATGCGAAGGATGGACCACCCCAAAATAACCTGGTAGTTGGGGTCCCACCTCCACAAACGTATGTAATATGAATATGACACATGGATGTTATTGATATCAATAGTGACTCCATACAACGCACAACATGTTCAGAGTTGATATTGTTCCTTCATGATGTCAATTATTTTACATGCATTGATTATTGAATACAGACATGACCTTCATGCACAATTGAAAATTCTTGCATTGCGGCACGATATCCATTCTTTTGGTATATGCTCCAAAATAAGGCCAGAGCTATGGCCTAGTTTTCTATTTCTAAGGTCCACATTGTTTTCTTCCCATGAGATCACACATTGTGAAACTAAATCTTCGAGTCAATTATCCTATTTTCTTGAAAACATCATTGCTGCCAAAGAGTCCTTCTCTATGGAAGATAAAATAATAATGAATGAATGGAAAGGTCAACAATAGAAGAAACCGTCTCTCCTTGGGTACCAATCTTTCTTGGAAGTATGAGTCAATGTTTTCTTCCTTAGCATCATTTTTTTAACATCCATATGCTCACTTGTTGCAACATGTGCTGCGGCTGTTTAGATGGTTCATGATGCCTCTCTTTCAAAAGCTACAATTATGAGGGGTTCCTAAGAAGCCCAAGGCATAAGGGGCCTTTTTCCCATAAAAATTAGAAATAAATTCACTAAATTTCAAGGTTTTTACACTAACCTCCTCTAGTTTTTGGAAGGGTTTTGCCACTTCTGAATTCCAGCACAAAAGCTAGATTCATTTTCCCTTTTTATAGGACTTTTGGAGACTTGGAAGCTCCCTTTCCTTTTAAAATAGAGCTGGTGGGGTTAGCTACCTGATAAAGGCCTTCAATCTTCTCAGCCTCCTCAGCACGTCCACTGTTCTCCAGTCCAAAACGTATTAGCCGGTAGGTTTTAGTTGTGGGCACAATGCCAAAGTCCTGCATTTCGTAAAAACTTGCCACAGCCTCATCAACCTTGCCTGCCTTGAGAAAGGCTGCAAGCATTGAGTTCCACACTACTACGTCGAGACTTTGGCAATGCTGTTGCCTCACATCAAGAAAGACTTTGTGGGCCTCTTCCACATAACCGGCCCTGCCAAACCCATTTACCAATGCACTGTATGTGAAGGGATCCGGCCGACACCCCCTTGCTTCCATATCCTTGAGCAATTGCCTTGTGATCTCCAACTCGCCCCCTCTAGCACATGCATGGATCAATGTATTGAAGGTAAATGCATTCGGCTCACAGCCAGCACGCACCATATCTTTGAAAATCGTATACCCACCTTTCGTCATACCTCGTCTGGCAAAGGCATCAATCAGAGCCGTGTACGTGACCACATTTGCCTGAATGCCTCTTTGCTTCATCTCCAACAAATACTTTAGCGCTGTCTGCACGTGCCCACATCTGCCCAATACAGTGATGAGCGCCGTGTATGTCACAACGTCGGCCACCCCAGGCTTCTCCTTCACCTTCTCAAATAGTGCTTTAGCTGCCCTGGCCTTCCTTGCCTTACCAAGGGTGCTGATCAGAGTAGAAAACGTAAATGCATCCGGATTAACACCTTCCTTCGCCATCTCTCCGAGCAATGCCGACACTGCTGCAGTGTATCCTGATCTTCCAAGTGCTTTGAAGAGGGTGTTGTACAAGATAAGGTTGGGTTTTATCTGCAAACCAATCATATCCTTGTAAAGCCGATAGGCTTGATCCACCATCTGGGATCTGCTGAAATGGTTTATCAAGGTAGAATACGTGATGAGATTGGGTTGAATGTTCAGACTCTTCATGTCATGATAAAGCATCAAAGCCTCAGTAAGATTGTTTATCCGACCCTTCATATCAATCAGCGTATTATACGTAACGACATTGGGCTGGACACCATGACCTTGCATCTCTAAAAAGACTTTCATTGCATCATCTGCTCTACGCTCGACTGCAAACCCTTTTATGACACAATTAAATAACTCAGGCCTCAGTTGTCCTGAATTTGCAACTAGCTCTCGCAGTAATGTGTAGGCTGTGCCAGCTTCTCCACTTTGAGACCAAGCAAATATCAGATCGTCAAGAATTGTGGAGCAGGGACCTCTCCCTCTGGACTTGAGCTCCAAAAATATTTCATGGGCCTCTTTTACATACCCAGCTTTGACCAAGGCACCTATCAAAACTTTAAAAATGTCCATATTTAACCTCAGACCAAGACGCTCCGACTCTTTGATGAATTTTTCTGCTTGTTCCACATAGCCAGCCTTGCTGAGGCTGGATATTAGCTCACCATAGATTGATTTCTTATACATCCCACCTGTACCCACCATTTGAACAAACACTTGTATCGCATCATCAAGTTTTCCCAACCTTGCAAGGCCACTGACCGTTTCTAAGAGCGCCTCTGTGTTGGGCATCTCATTTCGTGTTTGTATCTCCTTGTAATGTGCATATCCTTCTTCGACCCGGCCTTGCCGGCAGAGGGCTATGATATGCATGCTGCCATGATTATAGCTGCCAGCTGGTCTTAAGTTTTCATCCTTCCCAAAATCAAAGGATGAAGAGTTTTTATTCCTATTGCTACTGTCTTGCTTGCCTGCATACCAAGAGAAAATAAATACGAGATACGCTGTCAGTAATGCACTCAAAAGGGTGGCCACAATACATATGCACATGCTTCCATATACTTGAGACACTGGTTTTTCTGACTGAGCTTCTATATAGCCCCTAAACATCTTAAATCGGCACGCACGACCAAAGCGTACAGCCAAATGCACCTTTTTTCGAGTTCTTGAACATCTTTTTGAAGTCAATCTTCTTCTTTGATGGTAATTTGGGGTTGACAGCAACTCTATAAGTTGTTGTCAAAAGTTTCTCCCATATGTTTTGTAAATAAAGGAATGTATTTTTATTGTGCCACATACACATACAGGTTCTCCCCCTATGTGTTACCTCTGTGTATTGCTGATTTCTAAGTGATTAAACCCAGCAGCTCAAATTTTGCAGATTCGTAAGCATACAAGCACAAGGAGCTTGCCTCGAGGGTCATCAATCGCACTCCTCTCATTTTTGGGGACAGATTGATTTTCTTGCGTTCATTACAAACCTAGACATCTAATGCTATCTATTACGGTGGCTACCGCCCCTTCCACAGTTTCAAAATACCATCACTTTTGAGTGGAAAGAGGTGAAAGTGCTACACTCGCAGAGGATCGTGGTTATAGGCAGACAAAATCAGTGCCTTAGATGTCATGAGATGGGGCATCTCATAAAGGACTTCCCTAGAGGGCGGCAACAAAGACGGATTGGTCGCAAAAGGGGATGGCACTCACAGCCACAACCGACCCAACAGAGTCCTAGACCTACAAGGCATCACAGAGGGGTCAAAGTCAACACTCTTTAGATGTCATGAGATGGGGCATCTCGTAAAGGATTTCCCTAGAGGGCGGCAACAAAGACGGATTGGTCGCAAAAGGGGATGGCACTCACAGCCACAACCGACCCAACAGAGTCCTACATGGCATCACAGAGGGGTCAGAGTCAACAGCAACAGAGTGCTCAGTAGCAGCACAGTATTGATCATACATAGAGACACGCAAGTAGATAGGCTTCTTTACATACAGATTGTGAGACATAGGATGGATGAGGAAGAACAACCCCCAAACAGACCTCTGGAGGAGAGGTTACTAGATCAGGATCGAGAGGATGTTCCTCAGCAACTGGATAGAGAAATAGAGCATGAGGATCAGCAGTCGGAGGCAACTCAGGATCAGCCTGAGGTGCCGCATTATAAGCTAGCTCAACAGCCTTCGGACTCATTGGAGATCCAATCGCAAGTACCTTAGGCAATACTGGGGGTGAGCAGGAGAGCGAGTCTCCTTTGATGCAGAGTTAAACTATTCAACAGGTTTTGCATCACCACAAACATCCCAATATCCAAGATCTTGCCTACCCATTTCTTTCCTGTGGCCCATGGAGATTTTCAAATATTTCTTTGAGGAGTGGACTATCGGCCACTATGTGTTGTCATGTTTGTCCTGTAGTCGTCACGAGGACGTCATGTCATTCTTGGTCCAGAGAGAGCAGCCATGATTAGAATCAAAGAGCAGGTTTTACATCGGATAGGGATATCTTTTGGATGAGGGAGGATGTCTATGTTATCATACAAGAGCACACGATGGTCGAGGCCAGCTATTACATGGATATCAAACAGTTTGCAGATTTGTTTGAGAGCCAATTCAGTAACGCCTTGATGAAGTTGGCTTGGTCAGAGATGTGCATCTTGGTACCTTCCCTGGGCATTTGTGGTGGACGAAATCTCTTCTGCCTCTTACAGTATGGTTGTGCCGTAGATCCTTTTATGGGGCACAACATCCAAACATGTTATGGTGGATGCGGATGATTTTGGAGCCACAGCTCAGGGGTTTTACAGTCCCTGGGCTGCTCTAAGCAACTACGAGAGGTTTCTTACAGTGGATACTTTATATCAATCAGGTAGCTAGCACTAGACATTGTGGTTTTGCTACATTGCCTGATGCGGACAACACTTTTGGCAGATTTGTGTAGATTTTTTACAAACAGACAGTTTCATTACCAGTTCCTGATTAGAGTATCTTGTACCTGGATATATATTTGTATGGGATTTTCCCCCACGATCTCATTCTATATCTTTCATGGGTTTTCCCATATTTCTTGTATATGGACCTATGGTTGATTTATACGTAATGCAAAAATTCACAAGCCCCACTTTTTGCTCAAAACCAAAACACACACACACACACACACACACACACACACACACACTTTTTTTAGTAAATCTATTTTGATTAATTTACCTGTGGGAAACCTCAAAGCAAGGAAAACCCACCAAAAAGATCAGATACAAAGGGCGGAACACAAAAGTGTTCAACGATGTGAAAGCGCTAAAACCAAACATAGAAGAGTTGCAAGATTTCCAGGGATATGTCCCCAATATCAAAGGCAAAATGTAACGATTGCCTCAACGAAATCTTGAACAATGGAAAAGAATCTGCCTCATGCCGGTGAAACATGCGGAGATTGCGATGGTGCCACAAAGACCATAGCGACCAAAATCTGACCCATGTGAATAAGATGGCAAATCGTTGGGGAAGAATGCCAAAAAGCCAGAATCGTTCATGGAAAATTGCCGAGGGAAATCGAAGGTGCATACAAGTAGAAACACGGCGAAGGAAAGCCCTGGTGCAACGACAATCCCAAAGCAGATGCCTGACAGTCTCATCAATAGCAGAGCAACTGACACAACAAGAGGAGCTAATGCGACGCTACGCAAGGAAAGTTCCAACCAGAAGAACTCCTAGCAAAGAACGCCAAAGAAACAGACGCTCCTTGAGAGGCAAGCGAGACTTCCAGATTGCAGTAAGAGCCTGTCTCTACCATTGATCGAGTTTGTGTAAAGCCCAGAGCGCATTACAGTGATCAACCAGCCAAGAGTCCTGCAGAAGAGAAGCATAGATATGGCGGGCAGAAATCGCATCCAAAGGAGTGTCCCATTAATTCCAATCCTGCGTCATATAGTAGGCATGCAGACTTCACATTGTGAAGCTTTCATCCGAGTTACAACCAGTTGATAGTGTGCTAATTCTTTCTATCTGTTGTGGTGTGTATGCCCTATTAACTACCTTATTTTTGTGCTAGTTTTTCCGATTTGATGCTTCTTTTAGTGCTAGGCTTCATTTTGGTTGAGTCTGCCCTTGATCTCCGTAGTCGTGACAGAACTCAGTAGCATGAACTTTGTGTTGATGTATGCTCATGTGTGTGTGCATGTGGTGTGTAGTGTTTGGGAGCATATGTTAGTACCTAGGAACGGAAAAACGTATTGAATGTATGCGATCAAATGAATTGCACAATGCACACTCTCACATGCCAAGGCCAGATAGAAAGCTTTCAGTAATTCAATTTGTACGTACACTCTGAAGCGCCCAATCCACTTGTTGTGAAGAGGTAATTGTCCAAGCTAGACAATACCCCAAATGCCTGTCTTTTTTGATAGGTGGCACTATTTGACAAGGCCATTAAAAAGAATGCCAATCTTTAACATTCAAGGCAATAAGCTGGCTTACAAAAATTCACAGGCAACCCAGCTGCAAGGCACAAAGAGCAAAAGATTTCTTAGTCATCTTGACATCAGAGGGTCATTCTGAGGCATAAACCTAGTGTCATCAGCATATGCTTCACCCAAAAAATGTTTGCTAGGAGGTAGAAACCTAACACACTCAGGTGATCCATATATATTACCAAAAGATGATAGTCAATGGCATACAACAACCCACGTAAAGGACAGCCTTGGCATACTGATCATCCAAGCGGCCAAGCTTCAGCAAGTTCATACTCTTAGAGACACTGCAATCATACAGCCAATATACAGCATTTTGCACTCAAGGACCAAGACTCAATTTCTTCATGGTACCTGCTATGAAATCCAAATACACGGAGTCAAATGCTTTTTCTATATCCACTTGTAAACTCAAACATCTTGTGCGGTATATATTTTTTTTCCCGAGAAAAAAATCCTTCTATTAGTTAATGAAACTGCCCATAGGGCTACAGCCACCTCTACTAGAGAGGGCTACAACAATCACAAGGGGAGACTCTCCCAATGAAAAAACAGCATATGTACAATGAGGCTAAATCAGGAGATGGGAGGAGGGAAAAGCCACGCAGGTGGATGGTAGTGCCATCTGACCACACCCTGGACTATGGTGAAGAAAGGCCCAAGGTGCCAGAGTCGAAGGAAAGCCTCTCTACGCTCCTGCATACGGTCGGAACTGCCCTGGAGTCTCTCGAACTATCCCTCAGAGTATGGATTAGCTCTATACAAAAATCTCTAATTGTCTCTGCTGGTGGTACAGGGCGAGCCTCAAAGATGCTGAAGCACCGGGCCTGCCAGATGAACCAGAGTGCCAAGCCGCAGACGAGCTCCCAACACTCCTCTCTCTCACTCCACCACTCCTGTGGAGTAAGCTTTGTAGCACGCTCGAGTGTAGGTAGACCCCACTGTATCACTATCATCCAGGTGGTGAAGGATAGCTCAAACTGTACTGCCGGGCCCGTGAGAGTGGACCAAGCAGCTGCCCCCCAAGTGTACTGCGGTGCTGTGGAAAGAGCTGGCATCAGTCGAAGGACATGAAGCCAAACCTATTGTGCCATAGGACAGTCCCAAAGACAATGGTGCTAACTCTCCACAGGATGGTCACAAGCTGCACACGCTGCCGAGAGACCACTATGTACAAGCCAGCTCCCCACTGTTGTAGCTCTATGTGCTACCAGCCATTGGAACAAAGTGACTCGCCGCGGTTGTCTGGCATCCCACAACCTCGCCCAAAAAGCTGATAAGAACTCAGCTGTGAGACCCTCCTCCTGCCAATCAGGTGCTGCAGCAGGGCGAGCCTCTCTCCGTGCTGCCAGTATGTGACGTCCCAGTCGAACACTATACTGAAAGAAAGGGACACCTGGATGGTCGGCTGAGGAGAAAGGGTCCCTCCAAAACCACTCTCCAAGATCCCACTGCACTCGTGCCACTGGACAGCTCTCCCAAGCCCACAGCCTCCAGTGGCCAGTCTCAAGAGCTGCTAGGTTAGGATCTATAAAACAAGTCCTCCCACAGATGCCCACAACCCTGATCCTCTGAAAACGACACTCTGCAACCTGTAGGGCCTCGACTGAGACTCTGTGTAACCGACCCCACCCTGTAGCTCGAAAAACATGGAGGATATCGACTCTGAGCAAGCTCGAACTGCGATGAGGACCGCCAGTCCCGTGAAAGCCCCCATCCATTTGGGCGCTGCTGGCTCGAGAGGTGTAAGCCACTCAGCAGGTATTGCCTCTGTGATGTCCTGACACATGCTCTGCACCCCTCTCATGCCCTGTAGCTCGATGCTCTGAAGCTCCTCTGACAAAACTAAGAACTGTAGCCAGTCACCGAAAGTGCGTGTTATACCCTCTACCATGGACCCCAAGAGAAATGAGGCCTACTACCAACCAAGTGGCCTCTCTGAGTGCTAACCATGGGGTTCCAAACAAGGGGCTTTCTCGTCCTCCGTGCAAGTAGGCTAGTGCTGCTCCAGGCCTCTCCCCAACTGCTCCAAGGAACGAAGAAGGCTCACAGCGAAACGGTCCTCTAGTCCTGTTCAAGCCAACTCTGCACATCTCTGTGAAAATCCATCTGATGGAAGGTCTCCAAGGACCTCCAGCCTCAGGTACTCTAGCTCTAAGCCGCTGAAGCAAAAACTCCTTCCAGGGCTCCTCCCCTGGAAGCAGTCCTCTAACAACAAACTTCCCAAGGAGGGCTCTGCTTTGCTGTGCGAGGTCTATGATCCCCAACACCCCCCGAGAACAAGGTAGAGTGATGACCTGCCAAGCCACTTTGGCCCGGGCTATCTGAGTATCGTGCCCTGACCAAAGAAAATTCCTGATCAGCCTCTCTACCTGGCTGATGCGAGAGCTCGAAAAGATCCAACAAGATGTAATGTACCACATAGTAGCCAACAGTACCTGGTTGGCCACTACAACTCTGCTTGCCAAAGAAAGTCGTATTGAGCTCCAATGTAACAACTTCCTCCTGATGGACAGAAGGAGGGGAGCAATCTGCTGCTCAAGAGACAAGCCCAAGCCAACTGAACAGCCCAAGTAACGAATAGCGGTCCCTGGGAGATCCATCCGAAACCCTCACCTAGCATCCAATCAGGCATCGGAGCACTGCCAACCGAGAAAGCCACTGTCTTCCTCCAGTTGATCAGTGCGCCTGATGCACAGCAAAAGGTCTCAAGAGCCTGCTCACACCTGTGAAGGTTGGCCTTCTGGCCCTCCAAGTACAAAACTTAGTCGTCTGCAAACTCAACATCCAGTAGCTCGTCGCCTCGAATAGGGAGCGCTAAGCCACATAAACCAACCTGTTGTGAAACCAAAAATCTGCTCATCGCCTCAACATAGAACAAAAAGAGGAAGGGGGCAAGAGGGCAGCCCTGTCTGACCGAACATGTGAGCATGAAACGATCTCCTCTACCACCTGCCAAAAGCACCTGACTGTGTGCACGTCTGTAAATAGCTGACACACCTCCGATGTAGGCATCTGAGAAGCCCATCCTGCGTAGAGTGCCCTCCAAAAAGTCCCAATCAACTCTATCGTAGGCCTTCTCAAATCGAGAAGCAGGATCACCAGATCCTCACCGCAGAGACGTGCTAGGGCAGATGCCTCCCAAAAAGTAAAGATGTTGTCAAGGATACTGAGCTCCTTGACAAAACCTGTCTGAGTCCCATGTATAATGCTCTCTAGAAGAAGAGTTGTTACTGAATGAAGTTTTTGACTTCGCAGCTCGCTGCTGCTTCTCGCACCCCCTCCATCTAAGAAGCCCATCTTGCGTAGAGTGCCCTCCAAAAAGTCCCAATCAACTCTATCGTAGGCCTTCTCAAATCGAGAACTAGGATCACCAGATCCTCAACGCAGAGACGTGCTAGGGCAGATGCCTCCCAAAAAGTAAAGATGTTGTCAAGGATACTGAGCTCCTTGACAAAACTTGTCTGAGTCCCATATATAATGCTCTCTAGAAGAAGAGTTGTTATTGGATGAAATTTTTGACTTCGCGGCTCGCTGCTGCTTCTCGCACCCCCTCCCCCTATCGCCATCGCTGCCCCCCCCCCCCTCTGCCCCCCCCCCCCTCGCGTAGCCCCCCTGCCTGCCCTCTAGCGCGCAGCACCCCTATCCGCCCCCTGCACGGTCTGCCCAACCCGCTGCCACACCTGCTGCCTCCGCTTAGCCACCTGCCCGCTGCCTTTCGCCAGCCACACCCGCTGCCCGTCGCCAACCCCCCTCTTGCTACCCGTCCCACTCTCCATCCGCTGCCCGCCCGCTGTCACCCGCCGCTACCCTATCCGCCTGCTACCCCCCTTTGTCGGGCCCGCCTTCCAGCAATTTACCTTTAGCCATTGCCCCTCCCGCTCCTTTCTACCTTCAACCACTCCTACCTTCAACCACTCCTGCTTGTCGGGCCTCGCCAACATCCTTGACGTGCTCGGTTCCGTAGGAGTTTCCCTCTTCATCGACGTTTCTCTGCCTTTTCTTCACAACAACAGACCCAGATGGAGGCTCATGCTCCGCCACAGAGGAACTCCAATGAAGTCCCCTCCCCCGACCCCGCTGAGCCCACCATTCGACTTGCCCTTTCACCAACAAAGCAAGCTAGCCTAGCCGCAGAGATAGAGCGCCTGCAAGCGACTTCCGTCATCTGCAAGATTCTTGGCACCAAACCTAGCAGAGGAGAGCTGCGTGATCTTCTCTAGGCCCGCCTTCTCGCAGAGGTGGGCAAGATCTTGGACGTTCAGATCCTCAGACGAGGCTACTACCAGATCGAGTTTGAGACCTCCGAGATGGCGTCCAAGGTCATCGCCATGAGCCCTTTGACCATCCGAGCAATTCGAGCCCACTTTCGACGATGGAGACATGGTTTTGACCCTGCTTCAGATGTTTTGGTAGAGGAGGCAGACATTTCCATCTCCGTCTGCTTTCCTGAGGGAGTACCTACCACTTTTGTCCAGGATAGGCTCAGTGATTGGGACTGTCCTGAAGACACCTCGCATGGCAACCTCAGTAGCTGCCAAGGCGGCCGGCATTCCCTCAATTCGCGTTCTGGTTAGGGATACTCACACTCTCCCAAAGGTCATCCTACTTCCTTGGGTGAGTGAAGGTTGGTTTAGAAAGAGCGTGTAGTATTCGGGCCTCCTAAATCAGTGCTTCATTTGTCAACAGATGGGTCATCTTGCGAAGGCCTGTCCACGGAGGAGGCCCCGATCTACACCACAGGCCTAACCCCAACCTGCAAGGGCTTGCCAGCAGCCCCACAGGCAGAGACACAGAGCACACAGGCAGAGCCACCCTCGGAGCCTGGGGCTCCAGCGGAGAAGGGATGGCAGCAGGTTCATGGTCGATGACGGCAGGGGCCACAACGACAGCCTAGCACTCAGGGTGGTCCTCAGGCGCCTGCCCAGCAGCAGTGGGTTCCCACGGGGAACCAACTCGGTCCTCTTGAGCAGGACGAGGTCCCTGCTCTAGCCCTCACCTCAGCTTCACCCTCGACAGCCCCGCCTCCTGCTCCCGCCGCCTCGCTCCAGTTCCACAGTTGACCCAGGGGGCAGGGCCATCCCCAGCTGCTAGGAGATCTCTTGGCAGCGCCTTTGCCACGAGTCGCTTGGCGAGAGAGGGACAGCCTTTCTTGCGACCCCCTCTACAAGTACAGACATCTCTCTTCGCAGCAATCCCTCGTGGTCTGACGAGCTTCGACATTCGGCACCGATGGGACTTCTTTGACTACGACTTTACACGCTTTCTCGGCGACTCCTCAGCAGACCATGAGGCAACCTGCTTCAAGGTTCATGTTCTGTTCCTTACAGCTAGGGGGATAGAGGCCTTGGACTCGGCGGTTGGCTTCTCTTTTCCCCTTTATGGCAGGGACCAGACTGAGTGGACTCTCGACTCAGCGTTGGAGTGGCTCCAGACACAAGCCCTAGAGTTCTCTCACCACATGGGAGACCTAGGAGTTACCGACATGCTTCAGACTCTGTGGCCATTGGCCAAGTTTGTTGTGACCCCTCCAGATGCAACAGGACGTAGACTCATTGTGGTTCACTTCTTTGCTGATACACATTGCCCGCCATGCTATGTACACATTCATGAGGACTCCTGGACAGAGGAGGTTGCTTTACGCCCAGCTCGGTCTACTTGGGCTTGGCCCAGGCACTCTTTGTAGTCACGCCTATCTAGAGGACGCTCACATGCAGATTACTCCCCATCCAAGCCAGCCTCGAAGATAGCACGTTTAGCTGTTGCAAAAGCATCTGTTCTCTCTTGCTCCCCATGAGGATCCTCTCATGGAACGTGAAGGAATTAGGTGGGCCCCAGTTTTAGCGTCAGAGGGGTCGATTGCGTCAGGAGCTTCACTGTTGCCTTGTGGGAGGAGAGATTAATCTCCTTACACTACAGGAGCATCATCTGTGTGAGAGCCGCATTAGACGATGTGGTCAGCTCTTGCGTGGACGATATGATACTTTTTGGTCAACTGCTTTTGGACCTGGAGGCATCCAAGGTGGGATATGTATGACTATTGCGGAGTCTCTACAGCAGGCCGTTGTGGGCAGAGGGATTATTGTGCCAGGTAGGGCTCAGTGGATCACTATGCAGGTTCAAGGTTGCCTTGTGGGCTTCCTGAACATATATGCGCCCAATGTGGCGAGTGCACGAGCAGAGTTTTGGTCACACATTTTTGAGTCTCTGCCGCAGGCAGAGCAGTGATGCATAGGAGGTGACTTCAACATGTTGGAGGACCCTTCTGACAGGATTGGTGGTAGCCGCGCTACTGTGCATGGAGTTGAGCTGGTAGCTTGGAGAGGTTTTGTATGACTCTGAGGGTTTCGGATGTGTGGCAGCACTCTAGCTTTGTGAGGCCCCCACACAGCCTGGCCTTCTCTCTTTCGGACCGCAGAGTGGGAGGAATGAATCTATCGCGGATAGATCGCTTCTACACTAGTGACCTTTTCGTGACTTGGGTGGGGCAGTTGGCATTCTGGCAGGGACTTCCTTCTCGGACCATGCACTAGTGATCCTCACAGTGGCAGATAGGCAGAGGAGGGGGAGCACGATGCTTCGCATCCTAAGAGGGTCTTGCTGGACTCTGCACTCAGAGAGCGAGTGGAGGCTCTTTGGACAGAGAGCTTGGACATGTAGGATTCTCCTGCTGACAAAGTGACCTCAGGACTAGCTCAGCTTAGTCGTTTCTTTCTCCAGGAGTGTTTGGCTCGCCTAGCTGCAGCGAGAGAGGAGCAGCACCGTCTCAGACGGGGCGTTGCTTCCTTGAAGAGGATGCAGGAGCAGCATCCAGACAGTCCTTGGTTGAAGGAGCAGTTACAGTAGGCTCGCCAAGAGCTTGTTAGCACAGAGGAGCGGCTCCATGAGTTTGCTTTCATCGCCAGGCATCTTAGTGGACGCAGGTGGGTGACAGAGTGACTGGTGCTTTCTTCGAGGCAGTGGGACCTCGGCATACGCATGCCAAGGTCAGTCAGTTGAGGAGGCCCGACGGGTCAGTTGCTTCTGAGCCAGGGGACACGTTTGCAGTTGCTACTGACTTCTACCGTGAGTTACTGTCTGCAGAGCCTCAGTCAGAGCGTCAGGATGCATGCACGGAGCAGGTGTGGGCATAGATGCCTTGCCTTGTGACTGCGTCACAAACTTGAGCCTGCCACTTCTGCTTGAGAAGTTGCACACGGCTCTTAGTGCACTCCCCCGTAGTAGTTGTCCAGGAGTCAGGATGGCTTGACTCCCAGTTTTTTCTTAGAGTACTGGGACTTGCTTGGCCCAGGTCTTTGTAGTGCTTTCCAGTACATCTTGCACATAAGAGAGATACCTGACAGCATGAGTGAGGGTCTGATCTACCTCATTCCCAAGAAGGGTGGCTCCTTGGATGAGATTCGACAGGTGACGCCCCATCACCATTCTCAACTCAACCTACAAAA
Organism: Adiantum capillus-veneris; assembly: GCF_014529385.1. Lineage (NCBI taxonomy): Eukaryota > Viridiplantae > Streptophyta > Polypodiopsida > Polypodiales > Pteridaceae > Adiantum > Adiantum capillus-veneris. The sequence continues at coordinate 859,107 of NC_140955.1, forward strand.
TTCTTGCCAAGGCTCTGAGTTTGAGGATCCATCCACTTCTAGAGAGCCTTATACATGGGACTCTGACTGGTTTTGTCAAGGAGCGTAGTATCCTTGACAACATCTTTACTTTTTGGGAGGCTTCTGCCCTAGCGAGGCTCCATGGTGAGGATCTGGTGATTCTTCTTCTCGATTTTGAGAAGGCCTACGACAGAGTTGACTGGGACTTTCTGGAGGGCACTCTACGTAGGATGGGCTTCTCAGATGCTTGGATCAGAGGGGTGTTAGCTTTGTACAGACACACACAGTCAGGTACTCTTATTAGGAGGTAGAGGTGATCGTTTCATGCTTACACGTTCGGTCAGACAGGGCTACCCTCTTGCCCCCTTCCTCTTTCTATTCTATGCTGAGGCAATGAGCAGGTTTTTGGTGTCGCAGCAGGTTGGTTTGCGGGGCTTAGCACTTCCTATTCGGGGAGATGAGCTACTGGACGATGAGTTTGCTGACGACTCAGCCTTGTACTTGGATGGCCAGGAGGCCAACCTTCACAAGTGTGAGCAGGCTCTTGAGACCTTTTGTTGTGCATCCGACGCACTGATCAACTGGAGAAAGATAGTGGCTTTCTCGGTTGGTAGTGCTCCTGTGCCGGATTGGATGCCAGGTGAGGGTTTCAGGTGGATTCCCCCACGGACTGCAGTTCGGTACTTGGGCTATCAGGTTGGTTTGGACTTGTCTCCTGAGCAGCAGATTGCTTCCCTCCTCCTGTCTATCAAGAGGAAGTTTGTTACATTGGATCTCCGCACGACTTTCTTTGGCTGACAGGGTTGTAGTGGTCAACCAGGCGTTGTTGGCGACTATGTGGTACATCACTTCTTGCTGGATCTTCTCGAGTTCTTGTATCAGCCAGGTAGAGAGGCTGATCAGGAACTTCCTTTGGTCCGGACGTGACACTCAGATAGCCCGGGCCAAAGTGGCTTGGCAAGTCACCACTCTTCCTTGTTCACAGGGAGGGCTTGGGATCATAGACCCAGCACAGCACAGCAGAGCCCTTCTTGGGAAAGTAGAGCAAAGCCCTTCTTGGGAAGTTCATAGTCAAAGGAATTGTTCCAGGTGAGAAGCCCTGGTAGGAGTTCTTGCTACGACAGCTTCGGGCTAGGGTGCCTCAGGCTGGAGGCCCCTGGCAACCTTCGACCAGATGGATCTTCACAGAGATGCGCAAAGTTGGCTTGAGCAGGTGACTGGAGGACCGCTTCGATGTGAGTTTGCTTCGATCTTGGGAGCATCTGCGGCGAGGCCTGGAGCAGCGTCAGCCCACTTGCACGGAGGAGCGCCTGAGACAGCCCCTTGTTTGAAACCCCATGGTTAGCACTCAGAGAGGCCACTTGGTTGGTAGTCGGCCTCATGTTTCCTGGGGTCCCATGGCAGCGGGTTCAACATGCTCTTTAGGTGACTGGTTACAGTTTTCAGGCTTGTCAGAGGAGCTGCAGGGCTTTCAGCTACAGGGCATAAGAGGGGTGCAGAGCATGTGCCAGGACATCTCAGAGGCAGTACCAGCTGAGTGGCTCACACCTCTCGAGCCAGCAGCGCCCAGATGGATGGGAGCCTTCACGCGACTGGAGGTTCTCATCTCAGTTCGGGCTTACTCAAAGACTGTACCCTCCCTGTTTTTCGAGTTACAGGTTAAGGGACGCTTACAACGAGTTGCAGTAGAGGCCCCGCAGGTGGTAGAGTGCTGTTTTCATAGGATCCGAGTGGTGGGCATCTGTGGTTGTGTCATTGATCCTGACCCAGCAGCTCTTGAGACTGGACATTGGAGACTGTGGGCTTGGGAGAGCTGTCCACTGGCACGAGTACAGTGGCATCTTGGAGAGTGGCTTTGGAAGGACCCTTTCTCTTCTGCACACCACCTAGGTGTCCCTTTCTTTCAATATACTGTTCGACTGGGACGTCACATTCCCACAGCACAGAGAGAGGCTCGCCCTGCTGCAGCACCTGATTGACAGGAGGAGGGTCTCACAGCTGAGTTTTTGGCAACTTTTTGGGAGAGGTTGTGGGACTCTAGACAGCCGAGGCGAGTCACTTTGTTTCAGTGGCTGGTCGCACACAGAGCTACAGCAGTTGGGAGCTGGCTTGTACATAATGGTCTCTCGGCCGCATGTGCAGCTTGTGACCATCTTGTGGAGAGCCAGCGTCACTGTCTTTGGGACTGTCCTTTGGCACAACAAGTGTGGCTTTGTGTTCTTCGGCTGATGCCTGCTCTTTCCACGGCTCGGCAGTACACTTGGGGGGCAGCTGCTTGGTCCACTCTCACGGGCCCGACACTTCAGTTTGAGCTATCTTCCACCAGCAGGATGATAGTGATGCAGGGGGGGCTACACTCCAGCCTGCCACAGAGCTTACTCCACAGGAGTGGTGCAGTGAGAGAGAGGAGTGTTGGGAGCTCATCAGTGGCCTGACACTCTGGTTCATCTAGCGGGCCTGCTGCTTCAACATCTTTGAGGCTCGCCTTGTACCACCAGCAGAGAGTGTTCGCGATCTTTGGCTAGAGCTGATCCACACTCTCAGAGGACAGCTCGAGAGACTCCATGGCAGCTCCGACCGCATGCGGGAGCGCAGAGAGGCTTTCCTTCGACTCTGGCGTCCTGGGCCTTTTTTCACTACGGTCCAGGGTGTACTTAGATGGCACTATCATCCACCTGTGTGTCTTTTCCCTCCTCCCATTTCTTGATTTAGCCTCATTGTACATATGTTGTTTTTTCATTGGGAGAGTCTCCCCATCATGGTTGTTGTAGCCCTCTCTTGAAGAGGTCGTTGTAGCCCTATGGTGTTTCATTAACTAATAGAAGGATCTTTTTCTCGGGAAAAAAAATAATGTTGTCTAGAAGTGGCTCATCCTCAAACTCAGAGCCTTGGCAAGAATTTTTTTAGGCTGAGTTAAGGATGGTGATATCAAACCCTCACTCATGCTGTCAGGCATCTCTCCTGTCTGTAAGATGTGCTAAAAAGCGTTGCAAAGGTCTGAGCCAAGCAAGTCCCAATACTCTAAGAAAAAACTGGGAGTCAAACCATCCTCACCTGGATAGCTACCACGGGAAAGTGCTCTGAGGGCCACATGGAGCTCCTCTAGCTGAAGAGGCAGCTCAAGTCTGATGCATCTCCTCAGTCACAAGACTAGGCATCTATGCCCAGACCAGCTCTCAGTATGCATCCTGACGCTCCGACTCAGGCTCTGCTGAGAACAGGTCACGGTAAAAGTCAGTGGCAACCGCACGCATGTCCTCTGGCTCTGAAGCAACTGACCCGTCAGGCCTCCTCAACTGGCTAACGCTTGAGTGCATATGCCGGGGTTCCACAGTCTAAAAGAATGCCCCTGTAACTCTGTCACCCACCTGGGTCCACTGAGATGCCTGTCGATGGAAAGCAAACTCATGACGCCTCTCCTCTGTGCTGGCAAGCTCCTGGCGAGCCTGATGCAACTGCTCCTCCAACAAGGGACTGTCTAGGTACTGCTCCTGCATCCTCTGCAGGGAAGCAACGCCTCATCGAAGACGCTGCTGCTCTTCTCTCGCTACAGCTAGGCGGGCCGTAGACTCCTAAAGAAAGAAACGGCTAAGTTGAGCAAGTCCAAAGGCCACTCTGTCAACAGGAGAGTCCTGCGTGTCCAAGCCCTCTGTCCAAAGGGCCACCACTCGCTCTCTGAGCTCAGAGTCCAACAAGATCCTCTCAGGAATGCGTAGCATCGTGCTGCCCCTCCTCTATCTATCTGTCACTGTGAGTCACAGATACAGTCACTAGCATAGAAGCGATCTATCCTGGATAGATTCACTACTCCAACTTTGCGATCAAAACGGGAGAAAACCAGGCTGTCAGGGGGTCGTACAAAACCTGAGTGCTGCCAAACATCAGAAACCGTCATAGTCATACAAAACCGCTCTCAAGCTGCCAGCTCAGCCCCGTGTACCGTGACATGGCCACCGCCAATCCGATCTAAGGAGTCCTCCAACATGTTGAAGTCCCCCCCAACACACCACTGCCCTGCATGCGACAAAGACTCCACAACCTGAGACCAGAACTCTGCCCGAGCACTTGCCACATTGGGCGCATAAATGTTCAGGAAACCCATAAGGCAACCCTGAACCTGCATAGTAATCCATTGAGCTCTGCCTGGTACAATAATACATCTACCCACAATGTCCTGCTGCAAAGAATCCGCAATAGTCATACATACCCCTCCATGGATGCCTCTAGGTCCAAATGCAGCTGACCAAAACATCTCATAACAACCACGCAAAATCAGACTACACCGTCTAATGCGGCTCTCACAAAGATGATGCTCCTGTAGCATAAGAATGTCAAATCTCACCACCCACAAGGCATCTCTGAAGCTCCTGACACAGCCGACCACTCTAACATTGAAACTTGGGCCCTCCTAATCCCTGCACATTCCATGACATGATCCTCCATGGAGTCAGTGAGAGAAAACAGATGTTGCAACAGCAGCCAACCTCGCTATCTTTGAGGCCAGTTTGGATGGGAAGTAATCCGCATTCGGACGGCCTCTAGACAAGCGCGAAAGAAGTGACTGTCCCACCCAGGCCCAAGACGAGCGTGCAGCCCGAAGGGCTACATCCTCTGTCCAAGAATCCTCATATACAAATACATAACAAGAAGGGCTTTGAGTGTCAGCAAACAATTGCACCACATTGTGCCTCCAACCCGTTGCGTTGATGAGCATGGAGCGGTGTGTGCAAGTGATAGAGCACGCGAAGAAGTGCAGGGTGTGTACCTTGGAGAGGGGCGAGTGCAAGCAGAGAGGTGGGCGCTAGCAGAACGAAGAGGGAGAGAGAGAGGTAGCGCTAGATTTTGGAAGGGGAAGAATTGAGTGAGTAAAATGACTCACCTTCCCTTTATTAAAAGTATAAGACCAATTTTAAAGTTAGTGGCCAAATTCACATTAAGTTCAATGTGAACTTGGCCAAAGGTTAATAACCTTTAAACTATACACAAAGGGGGGCCATTTGGGCCTTTAACCCAACAACCTCCCCTTAAAGACATAAATGGCGCCTTTAAGCTACGTGACTCCCACCATCTCTATGCATAGATGATGTTGTGCTTTGGATAAGCACTTAGTGAGAGCATCTGCTGGATTTTGTGATGTATGGACCAACCAATGTAATAAGGCCATCTTCAAGCACTTCTCGTATGAAGTGATACCGCACATCAATATGCTTTGTGCGTGCATGAAACATGGCATTCTTTGCCATGCATATGGCACTCTGGCTATCACAACCAAGCATAGGTGCCTTGTCAGGCAAACCAAACTCGCTGCATAGACGTGCTAACCAAATGGCTTCTTTGGAAGCCTCAGTGGCTAAAATATATTCAGCCTCTGTCGTAGACAATGCAACAATCTTTTGCAATCTAGAACACCATGAAACAGCACCTCCCGCAAGAGTAAACACATAGCCACTTGTGGATTTCCGTGTATCCACATCACCAGCCATGTCAGAGTCACAAAATCCCTTCAACTCCAATGGTCCTTTACCATAACAGAGGCATTTGTTTTTAGTCCCTTTCAAGTACCTCATAATGGACTTCACTGCATCCCAATGCAACTTGCCTGGATTAGCCATAAATCGGCTCACAACTCCCACTGCATGGGCTATATCAGGCCTAGTAGCAACCATAGCATACATAAGTGAACCACAAGCTGAAGCGTAAGGCACACTTTGCATGTCATTGGCTTCTTCCTTTGACTTTGGACAATCATCCTTGGAGATTTTGACACATGGCTGTAATGGCACACCAAGAGGCTTTGCTTCAGCCATGCTAAATATGTCCAGCACCTTCTCAATGTACTTTTCTTGCGACAAATACAATAGGTGCTTGTCTCTTTGCCTTATAACACGCACTCCAAGTATATGTTCAGTTGCCCCAAGGTCTTTCATTGAAAATGCAGATTTCAGCTACCCTTTAAGAGCATCAATAGTGCTTCTTTTCTTTGCAGCTATCAACAAATCATCCACATAGAGCACAAGAATCATAGGGCTGCCATCCTCATCACGTTTGGTATACAAACACTGGTCTGCATGGCTTCTTTTGTAACCATGTTTAAGCATGAAGCGATCAAACTTCTTGTACCATTGTCTACATGATTGTTTCAGCCCATACAAGCTTCTATTGAGCATACATACCAAATGTTCCTTGCCAGGAATAACAAAACCCTCGGGTTGCTTCATGTAAAGCTCTTCTTCCACATCACCATGCAAGAAAGCGGTATGTACATCCATTTGGTCCATTTCCAAATCAAGAGAAGCCACTATGGCAAACAATACACGCAAAGTGGTCATCTTCACAACAGGAGAGAACACTTCCTGAAAGTCTATGCCCTTGGTTTGAACATATCCCTTTGCAACTAGCCTTGCCTTATACTTGGGTTTTGCATCAACTATTTTGATTTTATACACCCATTTGTTAGGAATAGCCTTCCTTCCTTTGGGCAATTCCACCAAATCCCAAGTATGATTAGCATGCAAAGCTTTAATCTCTTCCTGCATAGCAAGCTCCCACTTGTCGCTGTGCTCACATGTCTTTGCCTCTTTATACGTAAGAGGCTCTCCCTCATCTGTCAACATAACGTAATGCAAAGAGGGATCATATCTGCTCAAAGGCCATCTTTGACGAGTAGACCGCCTCACCGAATGATCCACATTATCCGGCAATGGGTTTACATCAGGTGGCATGATAAAATCATCAACAATGGGCTGCTGTACATCATTTTCAGCACCATTTTCAGCATTGTTTCGTGGCTGCAAATGCCCTTTAGGAGCCTCAATTTGCTGCCCAACATCATCTGGCTCAAACATCACTGGAACATCTACATTTTCAGCCATATGTGGTGCATCCTGAGGGTCAAAAATAGGCCTAACAGGTGGCTGGTCATACTGAAATTTGACCTTTTTATGGTCATGCTTTGAGGCACAATTGTTTTGAAGCAACCTTGCCTCATTAAAAACAACATCCCGGCTGCGTACAACCCTTTTGAGCTGAGGTAACCAAACCTTGTAACCCATTTCGCCTTCTTCACCATATCCCATGAAAAGGCCTTTAATGGACTTGGCATCTAGTTTACTCCTCAACTCAGGTCTAACATGCACAAAAGCCTCGCAACCAAAAATGCGTAAGTGATCATATGAAGCAGGCTGGCCAGACCAAACCTCTTCAGGGATGTCACCTTTCAAAGACATGTGAGGGGATCGATTGCATATATGCACTGCAGTTTTCAAAGCTTCTCCCCAAAATCCATGAAAGAGATTAGTTGTGGACAGCATGCATCTCACCCTCTCACAAAGTGTTCTATTGAATCTTTCAGCCACATCATTAGAAGAGGGGCTGTATGGCACAGTAAGCTCCCTCTTAATGCCCAAATTTTCACAAAATTTGTTAAATTCAGCACTTGTGAACTTCCCCCCATTGTCCGTACGCAAGCATTTTAGCTTTCTACCTGTTTGGGTGGTCACAAATGCATGAAATCTCTTAAACGCAGCAAAGGCTTCATCCTTAGATTTAAGCAAATAAACCCAAATTTTCCTAGAATGATCATCAATAAAGGAGACAAAATAGCATGCACCTCCCATACACTTAGTAGGCATGCTACATACATCAGAATGTACAAGATCGAGTACACAAGATTTACGAGAGACACCAGAGTAATAAGAACGCTTTACTTGCTTGCCATATTGACATTCATTACAAAAGTCAAGCTTTGTGCCTTTAGCATCAAGCTTGTTCAAAGTACAAAGCTTAGAAAGGCCCTTTTGGCTCATATGGCCAAGCCTCTTGTGCCACAACTCCATGTGAGAGTTAATTTCAGCCAATGCAATAAACTTGCCCAACACTTCCTTTCCATGCATGCAGTAAAGTGTCCCATTCTTTGTGCCCTTTACAATCATCCTTGAGCCTTTAATCATTTTCCATGATCCTCTCTCAAACAAGATGTTGTAACCATGCATATCCATCTGACCAACAGAAAGAAGGCTCTTCTTGATTTTCGGCACATATCTAACATCATGCAAGACAAGCTCATTTGTGCCATCTACGGAGAGATGCACAGTGCCAATACCCTCGATGGAACATGCATAATTGTTTCCAAGGTATACATGGCCACGCTTGCCTGCATCAAAAGTAGAGAAACACTTCTTAATAGGAGTCACATGAAATGAAGCACCTGAATCAACAATCCAAGTCTGGGATAATGCATCATTGACAGTCAACAAAGCATCAATAAGATTACTCTTGGTGATCTGCATGTCCTGTGAATGAACATTAAGAGAGGCATCAATGTCATAAGCATCATCATCTGACAAAGTGGCACACAAGATGTCCTCTACATCCGACAGCTCCTCAATCACAACACTATAAGCCACATTGTCCTTCTCTTTGTCTTTTGAGCTATCCTGTGCATCTATCTTGACTTCCTTCTTCTCTTTCTTTTTGTCTCCGCCGTTCTTTTTCCGTTCTAACTCAGCTTTGTAGTACCTGCAAAATCGGGTTTCTTGTGACCTTTCCTACCACACTGATAGCAAGTCACATCACCCTTGCCTTTGCTGGTATTCCCCTTTCCTTACTCTTACTCTTACTCCTTTGTGCATAGGCATTCTTCTTTTCTGTCCTGCCTCTAACCGTATTGATAGAGCTGCCTCCCTCTCCACTTGCTTTCCTCTTGATTTCCTCATTCAAGATAGAACCCCTAACACCATCAAAGGTCAAATTGGGGTTATTGGACAATGAAACCACCAATGTTTCCCATGACTTAGGTAAGGTCATAAGCAAGAAGATAGCTTTCAGCTTATCATCAAAAGAGGGCAAGCCTAAATCCTGTAACTGCGACAAAGTACCTGCGAACAACGACAAGTGCTCTGCAATGCTCTTCAACTCATCTAGTTGCATGCCAACAAGTTTTCGCATCAAATGCACTTGGTTGACAAGCTTTGTATTCTCATACATTCCCTTTAACTTCTCCCACACATTAAAAGCACTTGTGAGACCTTTTACATCAATGACTATCTCATCGGTCATGGACATTTTAATGTATGTAACAGCCTTCCTGTTCAGGCTAGCCCATGCGTCATCCGTCATATTCTGTGGCTTTACCTGTTCAAGTGTCCTTTCACAATCCTTGAGAAATAGGATTCCCTGGATCCTGTCTTTCCAAAGATCGAAACCTGTTCCATCGAACCTCCTAATCTCGAAGAGATTCTTCACATCCGAAGCAGATGAGGCCATAGTTGCACGAATAAGAGGACTAATACACTAAATTTTTGGACAAAATGCACAAAAACCGGAGTATAACCTCACAGAGGTGTGCACTACAGCTCCAAATGGTCACAGGAGCAATTTGGGGCAAAATAGATCGATTTAGGCACAAAAAACAATTTCTGAAATTTATGCGCAGGAAATTTCAACGAGCGAATTTGTGCTCAAAAACGACAATTTTAGTTATTTTTAACCTCACAAAACATACATAAGGCTAATACATAGCCTTTACAAGTATGTATGACCAAAAGCCCCAATTTGTAACATCAAATTGCACAAAATTGAGCCACAAATGGTCATACATAGCCAAAACTTGTCAAATGTGCATAGATTGCATCAATTTGCACTTTCCCCAATGTAGTCGCATCATTAAAACACTTGCAAAAACCTGCGTAAATCTGAAATTTGCTGAAAACACCTGTTTTGGGACCTGTTTTTCAACAATTTCAGTGTTTTCGAGTAGCGGGGACTTAACAAAGATGTTCCCACACCTTAATGCATCATTTGCAAAACCTGTATTTTGCTGTTATAACCTGTAATTTGCTGATTTTGACCTAATTTCAGCCTGTTTTAGGTCAATTTGACTGGCCGGGAGCTCTCCAATGTGTGGAGACGAGTCCTTTGGCGATGCAATTGCAAAATCTCGCGTGAAAGTTGACCTCCTTGGCTGAAAATCAGCGTTTGCAGGTTTGGGAGCAAACCCTAATTGGGCTTTGATACCAATTGATGAGCGCGGAGCGGTGTGTGCAAGTGATAGAGCACGCGAAGAAGTGCAGGGTGTATACCTTGGAGAGGGGCGAGTGCAAGCAGAGAGGTGGACGCTAGTAGAACGAAGAGGGAGAGAGAGAGGTAGCGCTAGATTTTGGAAGGGGAAGAATTGGGTGAGTAAAATGACTCACCTTCCCTTTATTAAAAGTATAGGACCAATTTTGAAGTTAGTGGCCAAGTTCAATGTGAACTTGGCCAAAGGTTAATAACCTTTAACCTATACACAAAGAGGGGCCATTTGGGCCTTTAACCCGACATGCGTCACGTTGAACTTGGTAAGAGGCCAAAGTGTCTGCACTAGATCTGTCACCCCTAAGTCCCCTATGTGGTGTGAGAACTTAGTAGCTGAATCTGGAGCCAGTCAAGAACTGTGTGCAGGGTCCGCTCTGTGGCATCCCTAAGCAGAACGGAGAAACCCACCGTTGTGTCCGGAGCCTCAATAACTCTAGCTGCAAGAAAGAGGACGTGGACTCGAAAGCAAGCCTCCTCCAAGTCAGAAGAAGAGTCACCCAAGAGCCGTGTGAAGCTGTAGTCGGAGAAGTCCCAGCGTCTACGAGCTGGTCAAACCTTTAGGGACTGCTGCAAAAGGAGAAGTATGCACCAAAACGGCCTCAGGTGGGGCTATCCCTCTCGAGCCACACGGCTTGTAGCGAAAGCACTACCAAGAGATCGCATCGTGGCAGACGCGTGTCCAGTTCCCTGCGTCTAAGGAGGAGTGGAGGGGTCGGGAGATGAGGCTATGGGCCCCACCGGGGAGAGAGGAGGGACGGGAGGCGAGGCTGGAGGTGGAGGAGGGGGAGGCGAAGCGACAGCGTCTGAAGAAGGAGGAGGTGGAGGTGGAGGAACTAAAGAGGATGGAGCCTCCTCGGGCGGGTCCTGCTGAAGGGGGTCAAAACGGTTCCTAGTCGGAACCCAGTGCTGCTGAGCTACAGAAGGTCGGCCACTAGGGGGAGCAGTGGGACAAGCCCGCCCCTGTCGGCAACGGCCGGGCACCTGCTACCAACCGTCAGCTATCCAATCGCTGGTCTCGGTCGAGGTACCAGCCTGTGCGTCCTGTGAATCTGGCTGCTGGGCATGCTCAGCCTTGGGAGGTTGCGCATGCGTTGTGGGTCGAGGTCTCCTGCGAGGACAGGCCTTTGCCAAATGGCCCATCTGTCTGCAAATGAAACACTGATTCGGGAGACCTAAATACTCCACACTCTATCTGATCCATCCCCCACTCACCCGAGGCAGCAGTACCACCTAGGGAGCAGTACCATCTAGGGGAGGGAGTGTGTGTCTCGAACAAGAACCCGCACAGTAGACAAACCTGCGGCCTTGGCCACAACTGAAGCTACAGTGCGCGGAGACTCCAGAACTGTCCCGAACATGGAACCAATTTTGGGGAGAAGAGGGAAGTACTCTCGGCTCAAGCTTGGGAAACAGACCAAGATCGGCGAATCTGCCTCCTCCTCAAGACCAAAACCATGGTCTTGAGGAGGAGGCATCAAAACATCTGTAGAGGGATTAAAACCACAGTGCCATCGTCTGAAGTAGGCTTGAGTTGCTCGGATGCCGAGCGGGCTCATCGAAATCACCTTGGCCGTCACCTCTTGAGACTCGAACTGTATCTGGTAGTATCCTCTCCCGAGGATCTGGACAACGGTGATCTTGCCCACATTGGAGAGAAGGGGGGCCTGGAGTAGATCCTGAACCTCGCCCCAGCTGGGCCGAGTGCCAATGATCTTGCAGATAACCGAAGTGGCTTGCAAACGTTCCACTTTGGCCATCAGGCTCGCTTGCTCTTCTGGCAAGAGAGCAAGTCGAAGGGTCGGCTCCGCGATGTCGGGCGAGGGGACTTCTGTAGAGTCCCTTTGAAGCCGCCATTCTCTGTCTGCTGGTGAATCAAGAAGGACGAAGGTGACGCGAAACTCCCAGAAGGCTGAGAAGACAAACTCCTGCGAGCTAAAAAGTGGGATTGGGGGGGGCGAATGCAAGCGGGAATGTGAGGCAGCGGCAGGCGGGCTGAGGCGCGATGGGCTGGGGCGGGCAGGCTAGGGCGGGCGCACTACGCCGCTATGGGCTGGCTGCACGCTGGGCTGGCAGCGGCAGAACAGGCAGCGGGCTGGGCAGGGCAGCGCAGCACGAGGGATGAAGGAGGGGAGAGAGATGGCGAGAGAGGGGGTGCAGGTGCGTGCGCAGGGGAGGGGGGCGAGGGCAACAGCAAGCCTCTCTGTCCTTGTTTTGGCAGATACTATCCCCAAATTTGCATCAGCAATGTTATTGGTGATATATCTACAAGGAAAAAGCCATATTTCCCTTTAATGTAATTAATCAACATTTTTGCGCTCAAACCCATAACAAAACTGCTACATTGCCATACACAACATCATGCTAGGTTCAAATATGCATCTACCCATCCGGATACAACATAAAAAAATACTTAGACTTTTGAAGAGATTGCCCACACAAAATTTGCCTATGACAAAACTAAAACAGTTAAAGTGCCAATGCTTTCAAGAAATGCAGACCTGAAAATGTACTCCCAGATTGATGTCCACGTCTTGCAACTGCTGCAAAACTGTTGCTACTTCCCTATTCAAAAATATTCCATAAACGAACAAAGAAAATGTCAAGATTTATGATGTTATATTGTGGACACAAACAAGCAAATTAATTCAAATGACACATCCAAACAGGCTCCACAATTTTACATTTAAGCCTAAGTCCCTTCAACAAGCACTCTGTGAAAAATAGAGCTAGGATAAGTCGAACAATGGCAACTTCTCACTCCCAGTGCAAGTATATTGGTTTGTCGACTCAAAAAGCGCTTATATTTCTTTAACAAATGAGTAAAATGAGCTTTATCATCTACAGGCAGACTGAGAGGACATACGAAGTTCAAGGTTTCCGGTAAGCTATTAATTTTAGCGAGGTTTAAATAGTCACCACAGCAATGTGCTATTTTACTATATGTTAGAGGAGGCCAAGTGTCAAGTTAAATTAACAAAGAACAAAAAAGTCAAGGAAATATGTAGGCAGAAACAAATCAGCCTTCAGGTGAGCGCCCTTTTTGTGGGAAATTCTGTACATCCTCTACATAATACAGTCTGGACCTCTTTTGGCAGCATTCTTGGGCCGATTTTGCTGCAGCAAATTCGACCACTTATGTTCAACCATATTCAGCCAATAATTAACTTGAACACACTCTGATATATAGGTGCAAGTGCATGCAGCCATATTTTCCAACACATGACCAATTTTCTTTTAGGCACAACCTCTTGTACATCTCAGCCATGTACACATTATGGATCTGATCTTGCAACCCATTCTCTATAACAAGCCCCTTTCTCTTACTTGTGTCTAGCAAGTGTTTATAGGCTCTAATCTCTACACAAGGGTTCAAACACCCTTGGGCAGTCTGTTTTTTTGGCAGAAAAACAGGGCTGTATTCTGATAGTCCTTGAGGATGCTTGAGTCAGCCTATCTTCAAAGAGCCTATCCACCAGAACATGAGCAACTTAGAAACAGAGTAGCAAAATTCTGACCAAGAATCTGATACAAAAACTGAAGAGGATCAAGTTAATGAAGGAAAAGGCAGCTCAAAAAGAGAGAGTTAAAGGCTCTATACAAAGGACCTCCAGAATATGATCGGGTCTTAAGGATCTCATGCGGCAGATGCTAGTTAACTCCTCCATGAACCAACGTAATAGACTTGGACAATCCAAGCCAAAGATCTACAGCAACATACATGAGAGGAACTGGAAACAACTGAACAGAACTGAAATAGAAGGAGAGAGAAAAGGAGAGACAACGGCACGGCGGAGTTCCGCACCTAGATGCACTGGCCCCAAAGACTGGCGCCCCTTCTCGGTATTTCTTTATTATTATGCTTCTCAAGGTACAATGTCCGAGGATTCTCCTTCTCTCAGCGCTCCCACACAAAACCGAGTAAAAGTGAGGCCCTGGGCACACTTATAAAGACCCTTGGTCAAACTCAAAATCGATTACATGAATTGCTGCAGTTCTAAAAGCATCTGGTACCCAAAAGCAAGCACCCCCATCGACTGTCCATATGCTTCTGCCATGTCATCACGCTACCGCAAATCCCACCGCAAAACACGGATATCCGAACAGTCTGCCACATCATCAGCTCTATGCAAATTTTGGGCCCTGCTTTAATTGTAAGAGGTTTTAGGCCCTTCAGCAAAGTTCCATGAGTTGAGATGGGTTAGGTTTTTAAGCCTAACACCTCCTAAGCCACTCGCCCATAATTTGCAAGTTGGTAAAACTTCTTCTACCTCTTTCGCTAGGGTTTTGGTCCCTTCTGTGTGAATTTTGTCATGTAGGCCATGCCACATCATCACTTTGTGACATACCCCCTCTTAAAAGAATTGTAATCGTCCTCGTTACGCCTGCAAAATAGACATAAGACAAAAACTAGTTCAGTAGAGTGACTCTAAATACTGACGTAGTAGACCATATACTTCCAGCACTTGCACGAAGACTACAATCAGTGAACACATTCACATCACTATCCCCGACGCGATCTTAGATGAGAATCATGTTCATTGTAACTTATTTAGCAATCACATCTAGACCGCACTGATATTTTCACGGATGTCGATCTACTAAATCTCGTTACTTTCACATCCACACCACGCCTCACGTGAGCAAGACAAAATGTTGCAGTCATTTTGCCTTTCAGACATGTACTCAAACAATACACACACGAGAGAGCATGTGTAACAAATTCATTTTAGGAATTCCCATTTAAAGTACTTCTTTACATAAAGCCATTCAACATAACACTATCAGCTTGTCAATATCCCTGAAACCTCAAAAAAAATCAGTGACTTTATCCATCAAGGTAACCTATGACAAAGGAGCGGAGTAACTCTCCTCTTGTGCAATCCGCACCGAACCAGACTCAACCTGCTGATTCATCAATAACTCTTGGAATAGTCGGTGCTAAACCAAAAGCTTCAAGCTAAAGCTCTAGTATCTGAGGAGAATCTTCTAAGTCCTCCTCCTCCATCCACTTGGCATCAAGAGTTAGATAATTCCTGAACTTCACCAAATACCGTCGTGTCATCTTACCTTTCACTTTCCTTTCCTTGTGAGCCAAGACCTATTCGGGATTGAGAATCTCTTTTGTTTCTTCCACTTCGGGTTGCTCGTCTTGCTCCTTGTCCACTGCCACTTCACCTCTGAAAGGTCTCAATAGACTCGCATGAAATGCATTGCGAATCTTCCAAGTATCTGGCTTCAATGTCAAGGATACATCATTTATCTTTTCTTGTATATGGAAAGGTCTATAGTATCGCATACTTAGCTTTGGAAAAAGTCTCTCCTTACCCTTCCGTTTTCGTAATCGTGCCTTCTCAAACCGAGTAGCACCCAATCATCTTCCTTCAATTGCAAGTCACGTCGATGCTTGTCTGCTGCCTTCTTACCCTGTGCTTGAGACTTCTCCAAAGCCTCCGGCACCTTGGCAAAAACAGTATCCAGATCCTATGTATACTTATTTGCTTCAAAAATCTTATCTCAGAATGGGTGAAACCTTCTTGATACCCTCTCCTGATCATAGATATAAGTTTTTGACAAATCTAAGACCATTGAATTGGCTATTTTCGACTGCCCATCTATCTGTGGATGAAGCGAGGACAAAAATTAAGCCGTGTGCCTATATTCTCCTAGATTTCTCTCCAAAACAAACTCGTGAAATGGGAATCCCTATCTGATACTACAGATTCGGGCATACCACGTAATCGGAAAATCTATAAGATAAACAGCTTAGCCAGATGGTCGTCTTGAACTGTCTTCTTTACTAGAAAAAAGTGAGCCTGTTTACTAAACCGGTCAATGACTGTCCAAATGCCATCATGCCGACTCTGATTCTTTGGAAGATAAAAAATGAAGTCCATTGCTATACTCTCCCAAGGTCTGCTAGGAATGGGTAAAGACTGTAGAAGACAAGGTGCCTTATGTCCATCAAACTTGATCTTCTGACACACCAAACAATTGCGAACAACCACATCCACATCCTTTTTGAACCTTGGCCAATAGAATTATTTCTCCAAACCATTCAAGGTGGTCTTGATGCCTCAATGGCAAGCAAAAGGTGGACTATGGCACTGTCAAAACCTTGTTCCTCAACCCCTAAGTAACACAACATTGTCTTTTGCATGGAATAACCTTCCTTTAGAGCATATCCTGCAACTGTCTCCTCACTCATCAACCGGTCAAAGATGTCTACAAAAACTAGATCTGTGGCGTACTAATCAACTATAACTTTGAACTTTTGATGGTGTATCGCTGAAATAGCAAATATCTATGGCATGCGACACAACGCGTCTACCACCGAGTTCTTTTCCTTAACGTGGACTATCTGAAAATGAAACTGCGACACAAAATCCCACTTATCCGAAAGATGCTTCTCTCAAACTCTGGTGATCTGTGAACACTATAAAGTCAGCTCTACAAGGAGAAAATGGCTCCAGTGAGTAAAAGCATGTATGACTGCCAATAGCTCCTTCTCATAGATTTGTGCAACGCGCTTTGGTGGCAAGAACATTCTACTCTCATAAGCTACAACATGGCCCTCCTCCTTTAAGACTCTCCCCAGACTGCGTCCACACGCACCACAGTAAACTTCAAATTATTTCTGGAAAACTGGTAGAGTCAACACCGGACGAGTTATCAACTTCTCCTTAAAAGTCTTGAATGCGGCAATTTCCGATGGTCCCCAAGTAACAGGCACTCCTCTCTAAGTCAAAATGTGTAAGGGAGAAGCTATCTCCTCAAACTTTTGAATGAACCGCCTGTAGTACGAACATAAGCCCAAAAAACTATAAACTTCATGTATATTCTTCAAATCTGGCCAGTTTCTAATAGTTTCGACCTTTGTCGGGTCCACCTTTACACCCTCCGAAGAGAATGTGTCCCAATAAGTGTATCTATGGCAAGAAAAACTCGCTCCTTTTCTCATTAACCACCAATCTATGTTGTTGTAATGCCTAAAAAACCTGCAAGAGATGTTGTATGTGCTCTACCTCATACTTAGAGAATACAATGATGTCATCGTAAAAGGTGCCCACAAATGACCAGTACTCTCGAAAAATCCGGTCCATCATCCTAGTGAATGTTGCAGGAGAATTTGTGAGACCAAAAGGCATCACGAAACCCCGTACAATCCGAACGACGTCCAGAATGCGGTCTTGTATACATCTCTAGGAGCGATCCTAATCTAATGATAGCCACTTTTCACGTCGATTTTTCTAAAGCATGTAGAACCCTGTAACTTGTCCAACATATCATCGATCTTGGGCATTGGTAACTTGTTCTTAATGGTGATTTTGTGGACAGATCTGTAGTCAATGCACATTCTCCAACATTCATCTTTCTTTCGTACAAGCAACACTAGTAAACAATAAGGTGATGTATTGGGCTGAATTAGACCCTTTTCAAGAAGCTCTTTAACTTGGTTCATAATTTCCTCGTTTTGGGCTCTACTTACTCTGTAAGGTGGCCGGTTCGGTGGCGTGCTGCCGAGAATTAGATCAATCGTGTAATATTCAGATCGTTAAGGAGGTAACTCTCCAAGCAAACCCTCATAGAAACAATCGGCTTGAGCTTGTAGAAAGTCTTGTCGTTCTTTCTCTAGGTCTGACAAATTTGACGTTTATTGTCATTTACCTCATTCAAGTAGATCGAGTAAACAAAAAGGCTTGATTTCATTAATTTTGAAACGGTCAAAGCCGATACAAGTGGGACGGACTCGCCCTTTAATTTTACATCAAGATTAATATCTCTACCCTTATTGTTCTTCGATGTTGGCCCTATAGTCGACCAAAACGCCGTTCTTGTGGTACCAGGGGATTCCCAAAAGGACGTCACACCCTTCCAAAGGGATGATGTAAAAGTCCTCGCGCCCTACATATCCCCGACAATGCAACCTCAGTTTGTCTATGACAAGTGTAATGGCACCATCCCCGTCCTTGTGTGGCTAGAGCTGCCTGTCACGTGCGCATTGCACTTGAGTCACGTGGACAAGCTACTGCTATAGCGTCAGTCTTAGTTTAGCTTAGGATCTAGCCTGGCGCTTGGTAATACAGTCAGTTCAGCATATAGGCATATGAACAATCACTTAAGTCGAGCATATCAGCAGTCCCTTAAGTCACTTACTAATAATAGGCATTTCTTTCAACAAGGTCGTGGGGCTCAGTAAATCACTGCTCGACCCAGTCTAAAAGTCCTATATACATGACCTCAAGGGTCACCTCTCAAGCATAAGTCAAAACCTGCAGAACCATACCAAGAACCCGCAGCATCAGTACCTCGCGTTTTCAGCCTTCCTCAGTCCAGCATTTCCATCATCAGTAGCAGATCAGCGTTTTCATCCTCAGTCCAGCGTTTTCATCCTATCGCCAGCGTTTCCAGATTTCAGTCCATCGCCACCATCTACCTTAAAATCCAGTAGCGTTTCCAGCAGCATCTTCACTTGCAAATCAAGACCAACCCTAGCGTTTTCAATATCCAACCCTTGACCTCGCAAGAACCAAGCATCTACCACGAGTACCCGTCAACATCTTAACATTTAGGACCATTGTAACAGCATTTGTGCAAGTAAATAAAGCAAGTACTTCCTCTGGCAACAGAGCAAGGGGTTGGGACCCAATATGCACTGTTGTCTCTCTTTTTTCTCTCTCCTTCATTGTGTTCAGTTCAGTTTCTCTTTTCAAGTGAACTAAAGTAACCTTGTGTTTGTGCCCAGTACTAGATCCGAGCATTATCCTTAAACACTTCCGTTGCACCTGGCATTGGTATCAGAGCTTTGTGCATCCTTCGGCTTCACGAAATCAAGGAAAGAACCAAGAACCCAAAGAACCTCTCTCAAGTTGTTTCCCCCAAAGAAGCTTCGCGTCGCTGCTCTGAACTTATTAGCCACTCCCACCCTTCCTCCATCGTGCATCACGCGTGCTCCCGTCTTCATTGCTATGTCTTTGAACGAAGATCGACATTGGACACACGAAAATCCAGATCTTGAATACCAAGATTTGCTTGCTTTGTCTGCGGATATGGAAGGCATTGAAGAAAGGACTTGCATTCACATTTGCATGTAGCGTACATCGACTTCCGTCGACAAGCAACCCTTGGAAATAAGCACCTTACCTTTCATCTTCACTCACAATGCTTTGACGACAGGACTATTCGAGCGGTAGTACTTGCTCGCAAGGCAGAGTCATCATCAAGGCTGGTATTCTGCGACAGTAGTAAGGCTACCTAGTAACTCGTATGGTCAGTGTTTACATCGCAGCAGTACCTACATCCGCAGTATCAGGAGTTTTCATCAGCTTATGCATCCACAAGCATTTAGCATCAGAAGTACAAAAAGTATCCACAGAAAGAAGTTCGATAGTTATGTCTCACCTTTAACAGGAGGGAGGGGGCCGCGGGGGGGGGGGGGGGGGGGGGGGGGGGGGGGGGGGTCACATGCACATTGCACTTGAGCCACGTGGACAAGCTACTGCTATAGTACAGCGTCATTCTTAGTTTAGCTTAGGATCTAGCCTGGCACTTTGTGAGCCTCTAGCAGGACATGCATTTTCAGGCATGTCATAGTTGCATACCCTCTCTTGCACAGTACAGGGGGGGGGGGGGGGGGTGTCACATGCACATTGCACTTGAGCCACGTGGACAAGCTACTGCTATGGTCTAGCGTCAGTGTTAGTATAGCTTAGGATCTAGCTTGGCACTTCGTGAGCATCTAGCACGACATGCATTTTCAAGCAGGTCATAGTTGCATACCCTCTTTTGCACAGTACAATCAGTTCAACATATAGGCATATGATCACTCACTTAAGTCGGGCATATGAGCAGTCACTTAATAAAAATAAAGATTTCTTTCAGCAAGGTCGTGGGGCTCAGTAAATCACTGCTTGACCCAGTCTGAAAGTCCTATATACGTGACCTCAAGGGTCATCTCTTAAGCATAAGTTAGAACCTGCAGAACCGTACCAAGTACCCGCAACATCAATACCCAGTGTTTTCAGCCCAACATCACCAGGTTTCCAACCTCCTCAGTCTGTCAATCAGCGTTTTCATCCTCAGTCCAGCATTTTCAGCCTATCGCCAGTGTTTCCAGATTTCAATCCATCGTCAGCATCTACCTTCATATCCAGTAGCATTTCCAGTAACACCTTCACTTGCAGATCAAAATCAGCCCTAGCGTTTTCAGTATCCAAGCCTTAGCCTCGCAAGAACCAAGCATCTACCACAAGTACCCGTTAGCATTTCAGCATTTAGGACCACTGTAATAGCATTTGTGCATATAAATAAAGCAAGTATTTTCTCTAGCAACAAGCGAACGAGCCCTTGAGAGTGGTCGGGACCTGATATGTAGTGTCGACTTTCTTTTTTCTCTCTATCTACCTCTCTCCTTCATTGTGTTCTTGTTAGGTGCAGCGGAATGAATGTTGTATTTTCTCAAGATTAGTGATCTTTATTGCTCAAGGTTCCTTTTAGTTCTTTAGGGAAAGAGAGAGTTTTCCGTCTTGTAGAATGCTATGGTCACGAACAAAGTGAGTGGATTGTGCGTGCAAGTGAGTGAGACTGAGAGAAGGAGAGAGAAGAGATACGACACCCGAGAGGTTGTAAAACCCTCCTCCGAAGGCCCCACTCTCGTCGGCGAGAGTGGTCTACTTGATTGCACAAAGGTGTACAATGCGTATGCAATGAATGGACTGATGCAATGGGACTATGCTGATGACGACGACGGTGATGACGACGGCGATAACGACGATGACGATGACGACGATGGCTGAAATCTGAGATCCTTTAGGGCTGAATTCGGTGGTCTTCTTGGTGGCTGGAAATGACTGTTTCCTTGCTGTTTCATGGCTGATTTTGAAGGCTTTATCGGGGATCTTGCTGAAGACACAAAACGCTGATGTTAGGCACCTTCAGGCTGCGTTTTATGGCTTTAAGCATCTGCTGAAAACGCTGGACAGCAGGCCTATTGGACGCTTAAAAACGTTGGTATGGCAGCCCTCCTTAGCGTTAGTGATTCCTCGTCAAGCTGGGATAACTTGGCTGCAGTTGCTAAAGGAAACGCTGCCTTGCTGATGAAGTCTGCTGCGTTTTTGAGGCTGAAAGGCTGAAGTAAAAACGTTGTGGCTGCTGGTGGTCCAATGCCAAAAACGCTGGCTTGTGGGGGCTGATCTGCAGGGGAATTACTGCCAGAAGGGGGGAAGCTTCAAGCGATGGCCGATCTGGACAAAAACGCCAAGAGTGGGAGGTATGGCGATGGGGGGTAGTGAGGGGGGGTACTGCTGAGAAGTTGCCTGTTGAGCGGGAAGCTCCTGCTGCCTCTTCTGCCAGAAAGTGTGAACTTTGGTTTGCTTATATATTAACTTAGCAAAATTGCCCTACCTACTTTTGTAGGAAAGTCACTTAAAAATAATAAGTGAAAATCCCAATAAATAGGAAAATAGGCTAAATGCACTGGAAAATTCCCCTAACTGATGCTAATGGATTCTGATGGAAATTCCGATGATCATGCTGTGTGCAACCGAAGGATATGCATCTATGCTAAGTGACTGGGCATGCACGGTCTACGAATAGACTCACAAAAGTGCCAGATCACTGCTTATCTAACTTGATCGGACTGACTGAACCCTGTTGTGGTGTAGCTTGTCCACGGACACATAGGGTTGGGATGTGTCACGTGACAGTTCTGTTCAGTTTCTCTTTTCAAGTGAAGTAAAGTAACCTTGTGTTTGTGCGGAGTACTAGATCCGAGCTAAATCCTTAAACACTTCTGCTGCACCTGACATTGCCTCTGCCAATGGTCCCATTTCCTTGAGTGTGATTCCAAGTCAAGCTGCCAATTCTGTCGAAATGAAGTTGGCCTTTGCTCCCTGTCAAAGAACATAAGCACAACCTGATCTTGTACTTCGCCCCACGCTCTGCAAAGCTCCGTACTTTCATCCATTTCTTCTGGGTTGGGCTCCACAAAGTCCGGAACCAATCTTGCCTTGGTCTTTCCTTTCTTTGCTCCCTCCTTTGCCGCTTTGGGACTCTCTAGTTTGTCCCTCACATCCATAACATTTGTCCTCTTTGTAGTATTCAACTCGCTACTCAGCTGACAGTCTAGGACCTAAAGGTTTCTTCTTAAGTTCTGATGTTGCTTCCCCTTCTTCTTGTTACCATTTCATCGGTTTGGCCCACGTTGAGCAGACACTTGTCTGTCTGTTGGGTACGTCATTGTACCGATGTGCATTCTTTATCCTTGCTTGGTTTGGCCCATGAGTTGTTGAAATGGAGTCCACCTCTTTTGCAAATAGTATCGCCGGATCTTCTTGGACAAACCGCACAACAAAACCTCTCAACTTGCTACTTAAAAGTAATTTTCTTGAAGGATGAAGCGGGTAGAGAAGTTTCCCAAAATCTCTGGCAAGAGTATCTTCTTTGGTCATCCGAACATGGTTCCATGATGTGATAACATCTGTCATGTGCACATCCAACCCTATGTGGATGTGGACAAGCTAACTCCTACTTCTAGCTTAGGAAGTGCTTTGGCACCCTTGTGAGTGTGAGGATTAGTGGTGCTAATCCTATAATTAAGACTTAAAACTTCATACTTAAAATCAAATTGAGACTCAAGAGACTCAATGTGTGTTTGATTGATTGAACAAATGCTTTAAAACTGAGTACAATGGGCTCCTTATATAGAAGACGAAGAGGCACAAATGAAAAGACACATCTCATGGTGAAGAGACGCGACTTTAGACGCAAAGACACATTCTTTCGGCAAAGAGCTGCGACCATTGGATGAAGAGTTGTAACCGTAGAGCGAAGGGGTGTGACTAGTCGTCGAAGGAGTGTGGCTTTTGGCGAAGAGGCATGTCTTTTGGGCGATTGGCATGGCACTTTGCATATCTGCAACTAGGAGTTGATGTAATACTGCAACATAGTCACAATCGTGACATTCCCTCCCATTTAAAATAAAACCCAGGGTAGTTGTAGAAACTCTAGGAGAAGGAAATGTATTTGTTGTAGTGCTTCTTCATCCAAAGCTCTTTCTGTTAAGTCCAACGTCATGGCACTGTTAACGACCATGACTATTTTGCCAAACTGAAGACTAATCATAGCTGCAACTTGATAAGTACCTTTGTCCATAGTTACCAGGAACGGGAAACCGGAACGGGAACGGGGAACGGGAACGCGGAACAAAATACCATTCCCTGTTACGGGTACTCACGTTTGAAACACAGAAAGGGGATTCGGAACGGAAACTTGGAATGGAAACGGGGAATGGAGACTTGAAAACGGTCATTCCCTGTTACTATACCTTTGTCAAAGTCTTTTGTAACTTCGAGCTTTGTCCAAGAAAAGATTGAATCTTTATCTGCTTTGAGTAAAATTATTGGTAAACTGACTTGAGTTTTTTGTTGAGTGAAGACCACTGGTTGGAATTCTGCAAGGTATTCCATTGGTTTATCTAGAACAGTAAAATCATCTTGAAGGGATGTCGTAGACTGAGACAGAGCAGTGTTTGAAGGTCCATCTGTAAAGGTTTATATGTGAATAAGTTGTGTCCAAAAATTCATTTTCAGCAACTAAAGTCATGCTGCAAGAGTCTGCATCTGATTTATCCTTTGCACTGTTGAAGGTAAGGACTGGAATCTTCAAGTTTGAAGGATTAGCATTCACCACTACATTGGCAGAGACAAAGACTTTATTCTGCAAGGGCGGTGACGAGGCGAATTTTTATGCTTGGATCGCGGTCAAAGAAGGGGTTATGTCCTTGTTTGTTGTCACACAAGAACCGGAATCTTTTGAATCTTCAGCTGTTTCAACGGGTATTAAGGCTTCCAATTGAGAAGGGGGAGGTCGAGGGAGTTGTTGCCTCTTAGACCTCCAAAGGATCCTCTTGCACAAGGAAAGGATCAATAAATCTACGACTTTACCACCATCAGTTAAGAAAGACTTAAATGTAGGGCATGGCTCGCGAGGAGGAACTTGTCCAACGTCCCGGCATTTCACGACCGAGTACTTGACTAAGGTCAGATATATGTGCCACTAAGTAAGTCCATCTTGATATCATTGATGATCCTTTGGAAGCTTCATATTGCTGCTTTTGTTGCTGATGATTCCGATAAGAAGTAGGTTTCTTAGAACTGTAACATTTCCAAGAATATTCATACTGAGACTTTTGTTGCTCGCATGAAGGTACTTTGTGTCTAGTTGTCTCTGAGAAACCATGCTTTGGGTGAGAAAATTTGAGTTTCGAATCCCTTTGTTTGAGTGGTTCTTCCTGGTCGACCATTGAAGCGTCGGAAGAAGATGGTAGAGAAACTGCATGTGTAGTCCGAGAAGCAGTTGGGTGACTCCGAGAAGAGGTTTGCATCTGCATCTGATCCAAGCGAGTGAGAATCTATGCGAGGCTTGTTGAAATTGCTACCATCTGCTTTTTGAGAACTGCTATCGGGTCCTCCAGTAAAATAGAGTCGTTGCCATCTTGTATTTAGCCATGCTGACTGCTCAGAGAAAGTGATTGTTTCTCCGAATAAGCTTAAGAACTGACACTTCGGGAGCTAAAACGGGTAATTCAAGCACAGGTACCACCTCTGAAACAAGTTCCAATTTTGGGGTAGGAGAATCTGGGATAATTATCACTTCTTGGCAAGAGGATTTTCTGGTCAAATCTCCGTCTTGAACCTTGTTTACGTACGAGAGATATGGGATAGGTACTCCGAACTCATCAACTACAAAACTTGTCAACAAATTGGTGGATAGACTCGTTGGAGAGCAACTTCAAACTCCGCCATTCAGTAAGCACTTTGTCCTTTGCATCGCTTACAAGGAATTTCTTCATGAAGGAAAACTCAACGTGATGGAAACAGGTCTTTGGGGCTTTGTCGTTGCCACAAAGGGTAGCCCTCCATTGATGAGCAGATTTTTGGAAGTGCATAGCTACATGATGTAGCTTGGAGGACTATGTAAAGCCCTCGTCTCCAAAGGCCGCATCAAATTACTGGATGTAGAGCAATACTTTGTCGATAGCACCAACGGTGCCATCATAGGTGAAAAAAGAGATACTCTTTCCTCCCTCTTTGAAGTTCTTAAGCTTTTGAGACCTTCTCCAAGCAGGGTAGGATTTGCGATGTCCTCTCCTCTTGTATTCTCTAGGAGAATAGTTGCTGCTTTTGTCGGAAGAGGAGGAAGGTGAAGAAGAAGGAGAAGAGGGTGACCTCTTTCTTTCCTTTTTCTTCCTTTGTTTCCTCTCTTCCCTTTCTTAAAGTGACGAGAAGGACTATGGGTTGACCTTTTCCTCTTGGGAGGAGTTGACGATTGTCTAGACCGTCTTTGTGGAGCCACATCTTCAGAGGAACTTAGTGATTCACTTCTTTCTCGTTATTTGGAGCATGAGAGAGAGAGGCTACCAAGGCATGTTAGGGAAGAGGACTCTTGCAAAGGGATCCGTGGTGCCCTTTCACGAAGAGATGTGCCCATTGATGTGCAGCAGTCACCAAAGGTATTCAGCCGTCAGCAAGCCACACCCGCAAATAGGTACTCATGTACGTGAAAGGGTGCCAACAAGGTGAAGAGGTATTGCCCTTTCACATGAATAGGTGTGATCCCGATCCCGAAGGGATGCCACCCGATAAGGAGGCACACGAAAGGGCATTAACAGAAGTTTGCCCGAAATTCACCGAGTACATGACACGCCGCACACACACACATCTGCGTCTCTGTCTGTTACTTATGTAAGTGAAACAGAAAAATACATGTTACCTCATACACGTATGTGTGTGTGTGTACCACCTTTCTTATGCTTCCATGAAACTCCGAGAGAGAGAGGGGAGAGGGTAGCGGCGAGAATGAGAGGCTCACAACCTACGGGTCCCGGGGAAAAATTTGCTATGATATCACTGTGAGGATTAGTGGTGCTAATCCTATAATTAAGACTTAAAACTTCATACGTCATATCAAAATGAGACTCAAAAGACTGAATGTGTGTTTGATTGATTGAACAAATGCTTAAAACTGAGTACAATAGGCTCTTATATAGGAGACGAAGAGGCACAAATGAAAAGACACGCCTCATGGTGAAGAGACGCGACTTTAGACGTAAAGACACATCCTTTCGACTAAGAGTTGCGACCATTGGACGAAGAGTCGCAACCGTAGAGCGAAGGGGTGTGACCAGTCGTCGAAGGAGTGTGGCTTTTGGCGAAGAGGCATGTCTTTTGGGCGAAGGGTCGCGACCATCCAAGTGTAGGGGTTCTCTTTGGCATGGCACTTTGCGTATCTGCAACTAGGAGTAGATATGATACTGCAACATAGTCACAATTGTGACAATGAGCTTGAACGCAGAACGTGCATATCTAGGCACTTTAGAGTAGTTGTATACCCTCTAATTGCACGAGCACGGCTAGTGTCTACTAGGTGTAGGCATTGAAGAGTGTTCCCATATAGTTGCATTAGTACCTAGCCCAGGTATTTACCTACACATGAAGCACCTCTTATAAGTGAGTTTAGTTATAAGTGGAGTCAATTCCTACGCATAAGTCAATACCCTCAATACCCTTAGCAAGTACCCGCAATACCTTAGCGCCTTTGCGTTTTTGCACCAAATCAAGCCATCAACACCAGCAATTTCAGTTTGCAGCCATAACATCGCCGTATCGTTGTAGATCCAGCCATCAATACCAGCGCTTTCAGTTTTCAACCAACATAGTAGATCAGTCGGTGTTTTCAGATTTAACCCTCAAATCAACTAGCATCTTTAAGTTTCCAATCCATTGCCGACATCGGCAACAGTAGATGAGTCCATAGCTTCGTCACAGTCACAGATCCCATTCAGAATCCCTAGCGTTTTCAGTTTTCAGCCTTTAGCCTCACAAACCCAAGCACCAATAGCAAGATCCCATCAGCATCTCACCATCTAGGACCATTGTATCAACATTTGTGCAATCTAAAGCAAATACCTCTCCAGCGATAGAGAGGAGGCCCCTCAGAGGGGAATTTGGGACCCTACTCATAGAACCTTCACTCAGTATCATTCTCTCTCTAGTCTTTGCACATCTCTCATGAAGTAAAAAGGACTCTCATGAAGTAATAGGAACCTTGAATACGCACTGAGAACTCATTGTGAGTATTCACCATCAATCACTTCCGTTGCACATTACAACATCCTCTTCGTACTCTTTGGTGAGCCATGTGGAGGTAAAAACTCGTTTGAACTTTAGCCATGTGGTGGGTGCTAGTCGTACTTTAGAGTGTTCGCCAAGAAACCGGCAATGCCAAAATTACCCCGTGGCACCCCAACCTGGCTCTGATTGCTCTGAAAGCCTTGTTGCATGCCAATATTACCATACAGGGGGTTTGGCAGCATGCCTTGCATACCCCCAAACACTATTCCTGGAATATACTGATGGTTTCCACGTGCATAACCAGCCATACTTTGGAACACAGATCCACCCCCAAAATACCCAGGATGTACCATGGGTGGTGGAAAAATCTAATGCATTGCTTGGAAACTAGTTCCCTGTCCATTTAATGCAACATGTTTTGAAAGGTGGTGGGCTGAACTGGCAAAACCTGTGGAATTGGCGTCCTAACCATCTGTTCGTGGACGAAAGAAACCTATCTTGGAGCCCCTGACTCCGCAACGTGCGAGTGCTCCCTATCCTGTCGGGACGCATTAAGTATCTAGGCTTGAGCCTCATCGGGCTCTACTGACTGTGTGAGTTGCCTTGTCTGATGTGGCACTGGTGGCGCTTGCAAAAACTCCATAACCCTTGGGTTCTCCACCAGCACCAGTCGAGAAAACACATTTACAGCGGCAACCAACAGAGTCCTGAACGCATCATCTTCAAGTTGCCCAGTCATACAGCCCTACACTAGTGGAGCATTCATATCAACAAGAGGTACAGACAGACATGGCCGTGAACTCTCACCAACCTCAAACACTGTAGGAATTGCCTGTCTGTCCTGTGAAGAGGAGCCCTCTTCGATGATGCCTTTCCCTTTGTCGGCCATAGTGTAATCCCACGTTCATGTACTCTGTGTCTTCGCCGCAAACCAACCGAGGCTCTCTTCTTGAGG
The DNA here is from genome assembly GCF_014529385.1 of Adiantum capillus-veneris. NCBI lineage: Eukaryota > Viridiplantae > Streptophyta > Polypodiopsida > Polypodiales > Pteridaceae > Adiantum > Adiantum capillus-veneris. The sequence continues at coordinate 887,265 of NC_140955.1, forward strand.
AAAAAGTGATTCGATTCCGGCAATGGAACCATGAAACCGGCCCATAGGGCGGCAGACTTTGGCTTTCATCCGAAACTTTACTTAAAACTTCATAACAAAGAGAAACTTTGCAGATAAAACTTGTAACGAGAATTGACACTTCAACACACACAGCTTGGAAGCTGGAGTGCTCCGAGCATACACCGACAACCTATTGGCCCCAAAGACTGGTGCCCCTTTCGATATTTCTTTATTCTTTAAGAGGATAATATGTTTCAAACATAGTTACTTGGAACGAGAACGGGGAACGGGAACGGGAGGGTCCGGAACAGGACGGGAACGGGGAGGAGGAGAGGGGGCCGGAACGGGAACGGGGCTGGAACGGTCAACCTAAAGTAAGGATTGAATTACCTCGATTCAGCTTAGTCCCAAATAAACTCCTAAACAACCCCAAATCTGCCTCCTAACCTGTCCTCAAACTGCACCAAATATGTTCCCCGAACAACACCAAATCTGTCCCCAAAAGCCCACTTTTTTTTCCCTCAAATGCCTACTTTTTCCCGTTTCGTCGTTTCGCCTCATGTTCCGTCCATTCCGGAACACCGTTCTAGTTACACCCCGTTCCGGAACGGCGTTCCGTTCCCATCTCGGTTTCGGGAACGAGACTTGTCCGGAACGCCGTTTGGGATGTGTTCCCCCTGTTCCCTGTTACAGTGGTTTCAAAGCCGAGTCCTAGGGATGTTCATCTGTATCCAGCTAGATGGCACTTGTTCTAGTAAAATTTCGGCAACATAACGGCTCCAAAACTTGCTCCGAACAAACCCCCATGCCGGGACTCGCTTCCAATGGCATAAACCCTCTGTTTTCAGCTCAAAAACAGTAATTACAGCTCTCTGTAATTACTGGTTTTTCACTTGTTTTCAGCCCTAAACACCCCCATTACTGTCCTCTAGTAGTGGGGCACTGTTCCCAATGCTTCTGGCATCCATATGGCTGAAAAACAGTCCAAAAACAGCACATAACCAATGCTAAAAATGCACCTGTACGGAGAGGTTATTACCCTCACCGGTGCCTGCTTTTAGAGTAGCAATTAGCTACTCCTTTTCCTACTCAAAGAGGCTCTTGCCTCAGCACAAAAGCATATGACCACACAACTGTACATAGGTCAAATGAAAAGCCCTCTTGTGGGGCATCACATAGCTGCATGGAGGGGAGAGAGAGAGCAATGAATGTTGTGCAAGGCTTCAGTTCTTGCACTTCACTGTACATCGAAGGTAGGCAAGCACACAATAGCTTTGGTACCTACAACAATCCACCATACGGCTGAAAATGCAGCCCCACATTTAATTTCAATGCCTCTCTCTCTCTCAAGCTGCAAAGTGCCTAAAAATGTGTCAGATGGCACTCATGCATGGTTTTCTCGTTTTGTACCTTCCGGTCTAAAATATCTCAACCGGTTGCTCAGTTGACTTAGTGGCAGAGTAATAAAATGTTCCTCGTCATTCCGGAGCTAATGACGCGAACAAATTTCATGGCCCAAAATAGCAATTCCCTAAATTTTAGGAGATGCTTCCATGGCAGTTCCGTTGGTCATCTGACCATCTATCACCACTAAACCACATCCAAAAATGCAACGTAGCCCAATTATCGGGTGATCTTCGCTTCAAACTTTGGGCAGAGCCTGAGCATACTTTTACTACTTGGATTCCAGTGTTGGTCGGCCCGACCAACTTATAGCGACAAGGCCTTCCCGTCTGCAGGTGAAACTCTCGGCCGTCGGCCATTTCACAGAGTTTCACATTGGCCATACAATGTCCGGCCATTTGCAACTTCAAAAAGAGGGCCCAAAAATTAAATTAAAATCAATAGAATGAAACCAACAACTAAGGTTAGCAATCGCCACATCCTCGTGGCAATAATTAGCAGTTCCCACATCCTCGTGACATTAGCCACGGGTTACAGGTTCATGCATTGACAGGCTTCCAGTCATTCTCATGACGATATGGGCTTCCCCATTTTTCTAGACGGTTTGACTACAGACACCACAGATCCTATTGGGCAGGACACTTGGAGGTCTATTTGGCACTTCTTTTACCACGAGGAGTTGTTTTCACACTCAGTTCAGGACCTTCACGCAGTATCTTCACCCTGTATCGGCGGAGTATAGCAGTTTGCTACACTGCTCATGACGGCACTTTACCATGGAGATCTCTCGAAGTTGGTACACCCCAGAGTTCAGCAGACATCTTCATCCTTTGCCTCACGTCTTCGGCTTCACGCGGTTTGTTCAACATTAGGTGCTGAGAGGGGGTGTTAGATTTACACTACTCTGCTGCTTCACACAGGTCTAGGGCACTTCCTTGTATGGCTAGTGTGTCCGGGTTGGCCACCCATAGCATAGGTTGTACCTTATCCAGCTGCCCGAGTTTGGTACCGGCCGCCCACTTGAGTTGGGCGCCCACCTTGGGCACTCATATATATAGGGCCAAGGGAGTACACGTTTTATCATCATCTGGTCATTGTAATCGTCTTCTTGTTCTGGTAGTCAGTGGGGGGCTGATCGCCCCCTTTCCCCATCTTTGGCATTTTGTGTTTCTGTCTCTCTCTCCACTCTCACGCTTCCGCACACGCGCACTCTCACAACTTGATGTAGATGCTCGGTTCTGCAAGGCTAAGGGCTGCAATGCAAAAACGCTAGGGCTGGTCTTGATCTGCAAGTGTTGGTGTTGCTGAAAGACGTTGACTACTGATGGCGGAAATTGTTGATGTTGAGGGCTGAAAAACGCTGATGCTGGGGGCTGAAATTGTTGGTGATGCTGGGTCAGAAATGCTAGCGATGGCTGAAGATGGAAAACGCTGATGGTACGGGTACTTTGGTCCTGGTATTGCGAGACTTGACTTGCCATGGGAGGTGACCCCCAAGGTCACTTATATAGGAGTTTAATGCTTGCTCAGGTAGTGTCTCTTTTGCCCCCACGATCTTAATAAAATAAATGCCTATTATTATTGACTATTCATATGCCTATATGCTGAACTGATTGTACTATGCAAGAGAGGATATGCAACTATGACCTGCCTAAACGTGGACGTCCTGCTAGAGGCTCACAAAGTGTCAGGCTATATCCTAAGATAAACTAAGACTGACCTAGAACTGTAGCAGAAGCTTGTCCACATGGCTCAACTACAATGCGCACGTGACATAATCAGAGGGAATGTCACAAACTGCTGACGCATACGGTTAGGACTCCCCAAGCCTAGCCCTAGCCAACTTGTGTACATATCGGCCAAGGAGCCCAAACCCTAGCAGAAGCAGAAGAAGCAAAAGGATATACCAACTTACAAAATTACTATCGAGTGGCCCAATTATGGGTCGGGATTAAAAATCCTAAACCCCGACCAACTTATGATACCCCGGCCGATGGAACCTAAAGTAAATAAAGCAAGCGCACACAACCTCAGATTTGCGTGGAGATATGACGTGGCAGCTGTACAGACGCTTCGCGTTTTGCACTAATGGCGGGTGACATGACAGCTCTACGGAATTCCACGTTTTGTGTTGGTTGCTGCTGATGTGGCAGCGCTGTACGGACAACCCTTGGGATGTATGCTTGTTGACCAAGAGCTTTTAGACTTGATGCTTTTCAATAAACTGCTTTTGGATGGCCAAGGACCTTTAAATATGTGTTGTGGGCTCTCTCTGGCATTCTGCCGCATGGAGAAGCAGAGCAGAGAAGAGCCACAGGGTTGTATCCAATTGAAGCAATATAAAGAAATACTGAAAGAGGTGCCATCGTTTGGGGCCATTGCAGTCTAGGAGTGGAACTCCGCCACTCCGTGTCTCGTGTGGATTCTCACTATCGTAGTTGTTTGAAGTGCTAAATGTTCATCTCAGTATGTTCTTTCACTTGGCATGTGGTGCCCATCCCATTACAAATAGAGCGACCCAAAATGTCACAAAAGTGATGACATGGCATCCCAACTGAAGAGAGGGACCTGTTATAAAGATGCAAGCGGCCAAACTTAAAAATGCTGACGTGGGAACCTGTACGGATGCGTGAAATATGCATTGAGATTTGCAAAACTGTATGGAAGAGCCTCATGGGCGAAAGCTTTTGGGCCTAAGAGCTTTTGAGAGCATAGCTTTTCATAACAATTGCTTTTCCAGGCCAGGGGTCTTTATATAGGAGCCTTGGTGTATCTTTCTAGCAATCTATTGTGTGAAAAAGCAGAAGAAGAGCTCCCTAGCAATTGTATCTTTGTGAAGAAATATAAAAGAAATACCGAAAGGGGCGCCAGGGTTTTGGGGCCAGGCTTTGGGAGTGGAACTCCACCTCTCTGTGTCTACCGTGTGGATTCTCTCTCTCTCTCTCTCTCTCTCTCTCTCTCTCTCTCTCTCTCTCTCTCTCTCTCTCTCTCTCTTTTTGAAAAAATCAGGGCTGTATATTACTGAGTACAATATAATCCCCAACAGATGCCAAAATAGCCTATCACATGGGGTGTACAGGCTGAATGTAAGGGTGAGAGCCACTGTCACCAGCGTGTGACTACTATCTATCCTTTTTGTTGATTTCTTTCTTATTATCTATTTACTTTCACTTTTTGGAAACACCCCTCGGGAAATCTAACTGCCCTGCATTGCATAGCTAGTGTGGAACTGTCCAGAGGGAGTCCAGGCCTGAGGGCAAGAGAGCACTAAGGTTGGACAAGGACTATGGTTAGCCAAGTGGGGTCATTGACTAGCCAAAGTGGAATCCTTTGCTACAGAGGCTACATTTCAGTTTTGGATGTGGCCGCAGTGTACAAAGAGGGTCGGATGACCTAGAAAGATACAATGGCAGCATCTCCTAAAATTTAGGGAACTGCTATTTTGGGACCTGAAAATGTCTTCGCGTCATTACGTGCAGTTTGACATGGGGATCATTTTGTTACTCTGTGGCCAAGTCAACAGAGGCTGCAGGTGAGATATTTTTAGACCCGAGGGTCTAAAGCGGGAAAATGCACAAATGAGTGACACTTGGCACTCTGAGGCCAGTTTACTACTTATAGAGAAGGCAAAAACGTGATTTATAGCTGGGAGGCTCATTTTGCAAGTCTCTGTCACAGGTTAAGAGCTATGGAGTGCTTGCTTTCCCTCTTATGCACAGTGCGGTGCCAGGAGTGATGCCCTGCACGCTACGCACTGCTCTCTCTCTCCCCTTTGGCAGTATGTTATGCCCCTCTAGTGGGCTCTTCATTTGACCAATGTACAATTGTGTGGGTTCATGCGCGATTGCCGAGGCAAGAGCCTCTTGCACAGGTACTGGATTAGCTAGCGGCTAATCCCCCCGCAGGTACAGGTGAATTCGGAGAGGTTTCACGCCAGAAATCTCGTCCGATTCAAAGGGCAAGTAGCCCTACAGGTGCGGGAGCTCGAGGACTTGCTAGGGATGCGACCGGCACGCGAAACGGAGCCCGAAACAGCGAATTACAGCCTGCTGTGTATTTTTGCAGGTTTAGGGTTTTGGCCCTAAACGGACCCTAATACCCCCAGGAGGTTCGGGGACGCAAGGGGACCGCTGTACAGGCGATCTGGCGTATTTTCAGGGCTGAAAACAGAGAATTCAGCGTGCTGCAGATTCTCGCCAGGTTTTGCAAAGTGCCCGTATGCGTCGGGAAAGTCAGTCAATGCGTGGGAATACTGACCGTGAAAGGTTCTAGTACAGTTATGCTGCCGAAATCGGGCTGGAACAGTGGAAATTCAGCCGAGTTTGTGCGGGGCAGCTTGTAGGAACCACAGCGTTTATTCCCACTTTTGAACAATAAAGAAATACCGAAAGGGGCGCCTAAGTTAGGGGCCAATCTGGTGTCTGTCTACTCATACAGGTGCAATCTAGCAGCCTGTATCCCTCTCCCCTTTGTTGTGTCTTGAAAGTACAGGTAAAATAGACGACTAATAATGGGTGAAAGCTAAATCAAGGTTTAAAGTAAAGTCTACCGCCCTTTTTGGATTGAACAGGCCGGTTTCATGGTTCCATCGACGGGATTAAATCACTTTTTCCCATAGAAGTGAGCCTTGGGCAGTTTTGGACTTGAAGACACAGGGGATCATAGACCAGACACAGGGAATTGCAATTATGGCTGACAGACCAGATGATGTGACTGAAGAGGTTTCCTCTTCACAGGGTCAACAGACACATGAAGTGGGTGAGTCCTCAAGACCACCACAAACAGATGACGATATATTCAGGACCCAGTTGGTTACTGCTGTGGCTATGTTCACACAAGTAATGCAGAATCCGAGGTTTTTAGCCTTTCTACAACCTCCTGTTCCGTCTCAGCAAGTTGGGTCACTGGATCATATTCAAAAGCCTGTTAAGACTCGAACACAGGTGATTCATACCGCACAGTCAATGGAAACACCTGTACACTTGACGGAGAACATGCAGTCTCCACAACGTATGCCTAAGGTGCAAGAACAGGTGGCTGAGATGCCAGTTTTTCAAGCTGTACCAATTCAGCCCGCCACCTTTCAGCAGCCTATAGCTGGTTCTAATGGGCAGGGAAGCAACTTACAGGCTATGCAACAGGTCTTCCCACCACATTCAGTACACCCTGGCTATTTTGGAGGTGGATCCGTATTCCAGAGCATGGCTGGTCATGCACCTGGAAATCAGTTTTATACGCCAGGAACAGTGTTTGGGGGTGCTCAAACGATGATGCCTAACCCCATGTACAGTGTCATGGGTATGCAACCAGGGTTTCAAAGCACTCAGGGACAATTTGGGATGCCACAAGCAAATTTTGGTATGGCTGGAATTACAAATCAGCAGCCAAATATGGCATTTCCAGGTCAAGTTAATAGCGGCCAAGGAACACAAATGAACCCTAATAGTGTTCCCATGTTTCAGTCACTTCCATATGACAATTTAACGCCGCTGGAGAGGCCAACTCCGTACAAAGAAGGTGGCAAAGGAGTGTCATTCACGACCTTTACAGGGTTTGATGACAGGAAGAAGGCTCTTTCATTCCTCCAGCAGTTTGATAAGGCCTATGCAGGGGGAAACTTTACAGAGGCTTCAAAGGTCCGCAAGGCAGCCACTTTCTTGACAGGGAATGCGGGACAATGGTGGACAACTTTATTGCTTCAAGGGCAAGCTCCGTCCACATGGATTTACTTCAAGCAGATTTTTGCAGCAGCATGGTTATCTGATGATTTCGAAGCAGATGTCATGACAGAATGGCACCAGCTAAATGCTGCCACTTGCAGAAATCTGGATGATTACAATCGGAAGTTTTGGAAAGCTCTACTTCCAGTAACTTCCTATAGGTTTGTGCCATTGACAGAACAGATTGAAAAATACTGTTGTGGCCTACCCAAAGGATTGAGAAAATACTGCACGAAGACAAAAGTCACTACTTTGACGCAGCTCATCGAGGTAGCAAACACTGGCAATGGTTTGCTCAAAGGAAAAGATGACTTCAGATCCAGTCATTGTGTTGCCAGATCTTAGGAAGTCATTTGTTGTCCAGTGTGATGCCTGCGGTAGTAGCATTGGTGCTGTGCTAATGCAAGATGGCAGGGTAGTAGCCTATGAGAGCAGAATTTTGCAAGGGCCAGAGATGACCATGCAGGTCTATGAGAAAGAGTTACTGGCTGTGATTCATGCGCTCTTAAGTTGGAAACACTACCTGCTAGGTGCAGATTTCGTTGTCCAAACGGACCATCAGACCTTGCGATACTTCTTGACACAGACAAAGTTATCTGAAAAGCATATGCGATGGGCAAATATCTTGTCCATGTTCCATTTTCAGATTGTGCATGTGGAAGGCAAGAAGAACGTTGTGGCTGATGCCTTGTCAAGAAAGCCACAAATTTCAGCTGTGTCGATTCCTTATCATCATGAACTTGATGATATGAGAGAACAGTATGCAAATGATGAAGATTTTGCAAGGGTCTTCGAGCAACTAATGGATGGACAACGTCATGAACACTATCTTCTTAAAGACGGGTTCATGATGATGCATGGCAGATTGTGTGTCACAAAGCCATTGCGACGCAAAGTTATGGAAGAGAGTCATGTCCCACCGTATGCAGGGCATCGTGGTATCGATGCTACAGTGAAAGCGGTTGAGACATTCTTCTATTGGCCTACATTGAGAAGGGATGTGGATGCCTTTGTGCGAGAATGCCTAATATGCCAAAAGGTCAAGTTTGACAGGCAAAAGGCACCAGGGTTATTGCAACCACTACCTATTCCAGATAAACCATGGGAAAGTATTGCTATGGATTTTATCTTTGATCTTCCGAGAACGCAGACAGGAAATGATGGTATTTGGACCATTATTTGCAAATTCAGCAAACAGGCTCATTTTATTCCTGTCAGGAAGAAGATAAAGCCAGATCAGATGGCACGCTTGTTTATGAGCAATATTTTCAAGTATCATGGCATGCCACAGTCGATTGTCAGCGACCGTGATCCACGCATGACAAGTTTGTTCTGGAGAGGCTTGTTTGAGAATATGGGCACCACGCTCAAATTCTCTTCGTCATTTCATCCTCAAACAGATGGGCAGTCAGAAGAGGCAAATTCTACTGTCCTAGATCTGCTGAAGTGCTATGTGTCAGAGCATAAAGGAAAGTGGGAGCAGTATTTGCCATTGGTGGAGTATGCATACAATAATACAGTGCATTCATCAACTGGCAAGGCACCTTTTGAGATAGTTGAAGGTGGCAAGAAAGTTCCTCCCATACTGCATACAAAGGACAAGATATTTGAAGCAGATAAGTATGTTCAAGACATGGATGAAATGTACAAGAAGGTCAAAGTGGCCTTAGAAAGGACTCAGGCAAAGCAAAAGAAAGCAGCTGATCGTCACCGTCGTGAAGTGGTATATTCACTTGGTGATTGGGTGCTTCTACGGTTTGAAAAGGCAAGGTTAAAGAAGATGAAGGGCAAGGAAAGACTGTTTCCAAAGCTCAGCATGCGTTACTATGGGCCTTTTCAAGTGTGCGACATAATCAGTGATGTTGCATATAGGCTGAAATTGCCTGACAGTTGGAAGATTCACAATGCGTTTCATGTGAGTCTTCTCAGACCCTATGTGGGTGATGTGCCAGAACATATGCCAGCTGAAGATCAGCCGGAAGTCGAGGAACTTGACGAGATCTTGGTCCCTGAACAGATTTTGGCACACAAAGAAAGGAAAGTGAAAGGCAAGGTTGCTAGGCGTTACTTGGTAAAGTTCAGAAACTATCCACCAATGGATGCTAAGTGGATGGAAGAAGGTGAACTTGCAGAGTCACCAACTGTGTTATCACTTTACCTGGAAGCCTTCGATTTGCAACCTACCTTGACCCCTTGAGTTTCAAAGCTACATGGATTGTCAGTGTGACAATGGCTTTTGAAACAAATGATGTACATGGTATTTAAAGTGAGCTCAAATCAAATACCTGTTACATGAATGTTAGAGCTGTACAGATTGTCAGTTTGGCAATTGCTCTTATGGAATGTCCAAAAGTTTGGTTAGTGCTATAGAAGTGAGTATTTCTTGTCAGTTTGTCAAGGATACAATGATTGCTTCTATTCAGGAGTACATGTGTAACTGCATTCTTAAACTGTCGGTTTGGGTATGCTCGAAAGTGTTACGGGATCCAACGTGTACTATAAGACAGTGGCAAAATGTGCAGCTACCATTTTGTCATTGGAAAGTTAGTGACTCAAAGCAATGGCAGAGTGTGCAGCTACCACTATGTCATTGGGACAGGGTTCACACGCAGGCAATACATGAGTCGACGAGGTGTTGAATACACCAGGGTTGACAATGAGCATGTATGTGTCGTATATGTGTCGACAGGTGTTGAATACATCAGTGTTGACAGTAAGCATGTACGACATAGATGCAAACGAGGACGTTTGAGATTTCAAGAGGGGGGTATGTCACCAGCGTGTGACTACTATCTATCCTTTTTGTTGATTTCTTTCTTATTATCTATTTACTTTCACTTTTTGGAAACACCCCTCGGGAAATCTAACTGCCCTGCATTGCATAGCTAGTGTGGAACTGTCCAGAGGGAGTCCAGGCCTGAGGGCAAGAGAGCACTAAGGTTGGACAAGGACTATGGTTAGCCAAGTGGGGTCATTGACTAGCCAAAGTGGAATCCTTTGCTACAGAGGCTACATTTCAGTTTTGGATGTGGCCGCAGTGTACAAAGAGGGTCGGATGACCTAGAAAGATACAATGGCAGCATCTCCTAAAATTTAGGGAACTGCTATTTTGGGACCTGAAAATGTCTTCGCGTCATTACGTGCAGTTTGACATGGGGATCATTTTGTTACTCTGTGGCCAAGTCAACAGAGGCTGCAGGTGAGATATTTTTAGACCCGAGGGTCTAAAGCGGGAAAATGCACAAATGAGTGACACTTGGCACTCTGAGGCCAGTTTACTACTTATAGAGAAGGCAAAAACGTGATTTATAGCTGGGAGGCTCATTTTGCAAGTCTCTGTCACAGGTTAAGAGCTATGGAGTGCTTGCTTTCCCTCTTATGCACAGTGCGGTGCCAGGAGTGATGCCCTGCACGCTACGCACTGCTCTCTCTCCCCTTTGGCAGTATGTTATGCCCCTCTAGTGGGCTCTTCATTTGACCAATGTACAATTGTGTGGGTTCATGCGCGATTGCCGAGGCAAGAGCCTCTTGCACAGGTACTGGATTAGCTAGCGGCTAATCCCCCCGCAGGTACAGGTGAATTCGGAGAGGTTTCACGCCAGAAATCTCGTCCGATTCAAAGGGCAAGTAGCCCTACAGGTGCGGGAGCTCGAGGACTTGCTAGGGATGCGACCGGCACGCGAAACGGAGCCCGAAACAGCGAATTACAGCCTGCTGTGTATTTTTGCAGGTTTAGGGTTTTGGCCCTAAACGGACCCTAATACCCCCAGGAGGTTCGGGGACGCAAGGGGACCGCTGTACAGGCGATCTGGCGTATTTTCAGGGCTGAAAACAGAGAATTCAGCGTGCTGCAGATTCTCGCCAGGTTTTGCAAAGTGCCCGTATGCGTCGGGAAAGTCAGTCAATGCGTGGGAATACTGACCGTGAAAGGTTCTAGTACAGTTATGCTGCCGAAATCGGGCTGGAACAGTGGAAATTCAGCCGAGTTTGTGCGGGGCAGCTTGTAGGAACCACAGCGTTTATTCCCTCTTTTGAACAATAAAGAAATACCGAAAGGGGCGCCTAAGTTAGGGGCCAATCTGGTGTCTGTCTACTCATACAGGTGCAATCTAGCAGCCTGTATCCCTCTCCCCTTTGTTGTGTCTTGAAAGTACAGGTAAAATAGACGACTAATAATGGGTGAAAGCTAAATCAAGGTTTAAAGTAAAGTCTACCGCCCTTTTTGGATTGAACAGGCCGGTTTCAGCCACTATAGTGACAACTCGCCTAGAACAATCTCATGGTGGTCTGTGTGATGAGTGGAGGAGAAACTACCGAGGGGGGGCATAATGCCAGGTAATCTGGCCACCTGTAAGTGTGAAGAAGAGTGGAGATCGGGCCCAACGCCGAAGGAACTCTCTCTCTCTCTCTCTCTCTCTCTCTCTCTCTCCAATGATGTGCTAAAGCCTAAAAGTTTGATTCAAACCAGCTTTTATTTCCGATTGGCCATGGTGCCCTCCCGATACATTGGTATCAGAGTATCACTCGTTTGCTATTCTAAAAAGCAAATCGGTCCTACATGAACCTACAATGGTAAGCTATGGAGTTGGATGAAGAAGAAATGACAACAAAAGGAAGAGATGAAGAAATACGAGTTCGTCTTTGCCCTCAAAGCTCTAAAAACATGCTTTTTGACGCTATTCTATGTTGCAAACGCCTCTAAAAATCTCTTCAACGGATAAGAATTTGGATATGTAGCAGAAGTTAAAGTCAATCTGTCACAAAAGGGTGACGTGGCATGCTCCTGTACACTCAAAGAGTGACAACAGACACGGACAAGCGCCGACAGGCTGACGTGGCATGTTGTACGGACTGCCGTACGGATCTCCGATATTTGCGGCGTGAAAAGCGCTAGCAGTGCTAACATGGCCTGCTGTACGGATTCCGCTTTTTACGCTGACACAGCTGTACGGAATTCCTGATTTTACGCTGGCTGAATTTTGGGACAGCTTTTGAGCTAGTTGCTTTATTTTTGAAAACTTTTAAAGTTGACAACTTTTGAGGCTCTGGTTTTGGGCATCCGTTGTGACCAATAATTGAGTGGGCAGGGCCTCACTTCTCAGGGCATCTAGACGCAAAGTCTAAGAGTGAGCACCCTCCCACTCTCTTGTACTTTGAACACAAATTAATACAAAAAGAAATACCGAAAGGGGCGCCAGTCTTTGGGATATCTCTAGGCACGGAACTCCACCGGCCCGTGTCGACTTAATTGTGAAGTGTGAACTGTTTTGAAGTGAATCTCTGCTGTGTCGCGGTAGAATCTTGACTTAGGGTGTCCAAGTTTGTTACACAATCCTCTCACCGAGCCCTACGCATTGATGCAAATGGATTTTGATTCCAACAATTTCGAAAAATTAGGGTTTTCAATAGCAAACTAGGGATTCTGCAGCACGTGTCAAAATTATGTTTTGGGTGCTTTTCGCAGACAACAAGTAGCAAGATGGTGGAACATGGAGTTACAAGCATAAAACCAACGAGAAGAACCACTTGTTTAAATTTTGATGGGATTTTAAAAATTGTTTGCAAATTGTTTAGGATGGATTAGATTTGTTTTGAACTTGTTTTATGCCTATTGAATTTGTTGGTTTTGGTTTAAATGCTTGTTTCAATGCTCTTGGATAACCTTTGAACGACGCAGACTTCGGTCTGAGGAGCTTCTAGTTGTACTTGGGACCTCTAAACGGCGCAAAATGCGGTCTAGGGAGCGTTTAGTTGTAGATGGAAACCTCTAAACGATACAGGTTGTGACCTGGGGAGCACGGGAACCCTCTGAACGATGCAGACTTCAATCTGAAGAGCGTTTGGTTGTACCTGGATGTCTTTATGTTATGTGTTTACACATGTAAATTTTGTGTCATCTGTAAAGCATTTTGAGAAGCATATGAATCTGGTGCATCAATAGTTCCAAACTGGATGAGAATGCTTGGGTATGTGATCTTGATGCATCGAGTCACCCCTTGAAAGGATCACTCGGGTCTCGATGTGATGGCTAATATTACTAGTCGGAATATCAAGAGCTCCAATGCGGATGAAATGACTTGATGAAAATCTAATTGTAGAACTGTATGGTATAATGCATGCTAGAGAATGTGTTGCCTGTCTGGAAATGAGGGCCATTGACATGTATGCATAAAGGCAGTGTTTGCTAAAGAATCTGCTTGAGTTTTGTAGGTCTAATCGCAAGCAATTACTCTTCTTTCGAGGCAAGGGGAGTTCTGAGTCTACAAAATTCAAATCTGCCGGTCTCCCAACAAATACCCTATGACCAATAAATGGGGGCGCCTTGGGATAGAAATGCCATCTCACCATGAATACATAAAGTGGCACATTTATGCCACATCAGCAAAAAGTGCCAAATGGTTGAAACTTGCAATAAACAAAGAATCTAACCCCATAAAAACCTAGGCATGTGGCCCTGTGGGTCCTGTAAGTCCTAGGCATGTGGGTTCTGTAAGTCCTAGGCATGTGGGTCCTGTAAGTCCTAGGCACATACATGGCTGGTACCACCAGCAAAGGTACGTCTACCCCACATAAAAACCTAGTTATGTGGTCCTGTAAGTCCTAGGCATGTGGGTTCTACCTCAAGCTAGCCTCTAGGGAAGGCACATACATGGCTCGTACCACCAGCAAAGGTACGTCTACGCCACATATGGCTGGCCAGACACGGGCACAAAACAACCCACTCCTTAATCGACTCCTGAGAGATATCAAAGCCACTACCAGGATTGAGTGAAACTCTTAACAAGATGCTCGTCAAATACTAGTTAAGAGACTCACTACCACTCAGTCATCATCAAAGGAATGGTGGTGGTGTTGTTCGACCAAGCAAAGAAGTTGCCAAACCAGATACTGAGTATGGGCTTCCTCCGATTGTCATAAAACAAAAGGACTGAGACAAGCATATACCTAGATGAATCCAGGATAAGCCCAGATTCACCTTTGAAGGAAAGTGTAAGGTATAAGACCGTGGTAGTCACCCACAGGACTGACACAAGCATCTCCAGCACTCGAGGAGATCCTTCAGCAATGTCTTTCTGCCTCTGATGCCATGGCACTTCACCGAAGGGTCGTGCTTCGATTTGCAAAGGACAAGGAAGCAGTTGAGCTTTGATACCACTGTATCAACTTCCAGAGAGTGATCGGAAGAAAAATGATGAACTATTGATCTCTACACACTTGAATCACTTTACGTCTTAAAATACAACTTGAAACATATCTGAACTTACTGAACAGACACAAGCGAGTGAAGTTAGAGCCAGAAAATGTTGGAGCAAGATAGCCCTCTACACAAGTGAGTAGCCCCTGTCAGTACCCCAGTTGGGTATTTGTTTATTGATTGATCTCTTCAAGTATCACTGCCGGTTGGAAAAAGTCCGAGAACAAGTGCGACTCTGTGTATGCACTCTCGACATCGAAATCCTATGTTCAGAAATTTCAAACATCAAGTGAATGCTTTATGAGACTCAGATGTATGTATTAGTACAAGAGTATGCATCACACCTAGGTGATTCCAGGATAGGCCCAAGTTTACCTACAGACACATGACCGGAAGTACTCATCCACAAGACAATAGAACCATTGTTTATCAGGACATGGCATTCACTTTTAGAAACCAAGAGCCCATGACAGCTTTCAGTTTCTCGACATGTAACACCAAGAAAAACAAGTAGAAAAAGAATACCCGAGACGATAGGAGGCGATGAAGTCCACCCAACATTTGCTGAGCCTAAATGAGCCTGCCCGGATCATTTCGGTGCACGATGTTGCATGTCGCAGTGAGCCTGCGATCGTCAAGTCGTAACTCTCTACAATCCCAACATCTAGTTGATGTTTCAAGGCGTGAAGTTTAAACTCCGGCAGGAGGCTGCAGATCCGCGCGCGAGTGCTAGAGGAGAGTTGTGTCCCGCCAAGCGCTTGGAGGAGTTGCAGCACTTTGGGCTTTCACGCACTGTAAGTGCAATGATCATGGTCTCATGGTCTCACCATCTCCTGTAGTTGTTGCAAACGATGCGCACAAACCTGCATTACAGGCCTAATTAAAGGCAGTTCATGGAGTGGCGATGACACGTAGGGGGTACCCAATCCTTTTTAATCTCTTATTAGCACGAATCGGGGAAGATCCCTTAGCTGAGTGAACGAGGAAGGAAAAAGGAGAGGGAGCGTGTAGCGATTGAGTCAGCCAGCGACGGACCCGGCATGGCAGGAGGAGGGGATGGACACCATCTTGCAGAGCCAACCCGGCTCAGGCGAAGAAGGGACTGCGTGCATAGCCCAAGACGTGCAGAAGGCGAATACGAGGCCGAAAAGATTCTTTTTAAAGCAAACTTCGAACGTCTATCATCGCACGAGAGCAGTTTCCCTTGTGGTTTACAGTGCACTGGTTGGGGTTTATTTTTGCCCTCGGTGCACGTTCGAATCGTATGTACCTTTTTAGAGGGTTAGTGTGAAGGAGTTCAGTTCTAAGGAATCCGAGGATCTCATATTTTGCAAATTGTTTTATTAGTGGGTATCTACCCGAGATACCTTCAAACCGAAAGTCGAATACCAGAAGAATAGTCGGGCATGCGAGGTAGGAGGAGGGAGGGGGCAAGGCTTGGCGCAGGCGATGGCGCATGGTCAGTTGCTGACAGCTGAGCCGGAGTCACAAACAGTCGTAAACACCGGAGGAGGGGGTGGCATGAGCAGCAGGCTGGGAAGCGAGCGCACGACAGAGAAAGGGGGGGCCTTCATTATTTTTTTTTAAAGATTGGGTGCTTGGTTATTGATCGACCGCAAAAATATTACAGTATTTCTCTTTAGATTCCTTTGAATCTTGATAAATTTCTTTCTTGGAATTTATGAGGAAGTCAACAAGTTAAAAGATCAAGATTAGGAGGAGAAATAAACGCTAAAAGAGAAGTTGGTTACATTCCAAATACCCTCTCTTTATATGAGAAGGGAACAAAAGATTTTTGACCTTCCAATGCCATGAGGCTTTTCATCTTTTACACTATCACCTTTCACTTTTTATCGCGTAGATATTTCTAAAGGTTTTTTATTTTTTTGAAATTGGGGAGACCTACTGATAACCTTGATGCTCGACCGCATGGCTTAGGCGAAATGTTCTTTGGGATCGTCCAGCTCCCACGTTCGATTTTGCCGCACTGTATGTTGATTTTGGTGGGGATTTTACTTCATATCGACTGGCTAGGAAAGGGATCTTATTAGATTCTCTCCAATAAACTTGAGAAGCCACCAGTAGGTAGCGTTTCTTCTTTTTTAAACCAATTTTCCCTTTGCAACCCGCTAAAAGGCGTCTTGACTTGCTGGACAAGAAGCATGCTCTACAAATAATGAGCATTTTCTACTTCTTTATAGCTCTTGTAGCGCAACACCGAAGTCCTGTAAGTGTTGTGGATGCTCGATGGAACCTACTTTTCACAGCGCAGCGAAGATTTAGACCCCCTGCAAGCACTAGGCGGGACGAGGCAGCTTCTTCTTCTTTTTTTAACAGCATCGTAGCCACCTAGCCTTAAGAAAATAGAATCTTGGATGTAATGTGGGAAATGAGCCACTATGAAAAGTCGTGGAACATGAGTATATCTTGCAAGATCCCTTGTTTTGGTTCAAAATGGGAAAAGAAAGGAGGGGCCACAGGGCGATGATGCAACCGGCAAGGGGTGTAGGTACGAGGAGGCCATTAAGGGCGGGTGCAGGCATCACGCGAGGGAGGGGCATGGCGGACCAACGCGCAAGTTGGCAGTGTAGTGTGCGTGACGGAAGGGAGATAAGGCGGCAAATCTTTTTTCTATGAGGTAAATTGATCTCGTGGAATCACGCAAGCTCTTTCGATGAGTTGTTCTAGTATGTCGGGAGCTCAAGCCGCGCATGCTACATGTCCCTATTTTGGAAACATGTGCAAAGTGTTTCAATCTTCGAAGACGAAACTTCCAAGCTTCTGCCTAAATAATGATGGAGTAGAACGAGTATGTGCCTACGATCTTCAAAAAATACCAACATTAGTATGGAGCCAATATTATGGAGCAATATATATGTAACAACATACCAAGTCTCTTAAACATGTTTATAAGTCCTTGCACAATCCTTCCTGCATACCATCAATTACCAAACCAAATGTAAAGCTATGTGTACCATACAACCAAGCCTCTCAAACAAAAGCATAACCCACCCAGGTACTTGCAAAAGCCTTTCTAGAAGTGAATTTAATGTAGTGGCAAAGCCAATCATATTGTATGTTCCTATCAAGTAGATTAGTGGTAGCTATCATGCCTTGAGAAGATATTTATGATCCCATCGCCACTTAGATTGATCAATTGCATCATGCGATTTGAGAATAAATAATGCCTAGGCCTCTTCCTACTAGAGATGCGCAATCGTGACAATCTTATAGCTAGTATGTAGGAGCACCCCCAACAATGACAAGCTAGATAAACAAGGCAAATAGTGAGAAAAATTAATTTACTAGAGCCACCGCCATCGAGATTGTCCCTCTCCTTACCCAATTAATTGACTAATCATCTTCATTTTATTTAGCCCTTGCATTTAGTCTACATTTTGAATTTTTAATTATCCAATTACTCTTTGTGAAAGACATCATTTGAAGTGTGACTTGTGTGTGGAAGAAGTGTTGCTCAAGAGCTTTCCATTGAGCCTCTAACCTCTACATTCCAAAGCCCAACACCCTCTTAAATCCATCACCCATTCTCTACGAAGGAAGCTATGTTCTTTAAGTGCATTGGTTACTGTGTCCTATAAATCCATGGCAAGGCAGGTGCTTCCTAGTTTCCATGGTGGTCTTTTGGATGGAAGTGTGCTTGTAAATTCCCAAGGGATTGCTTCTTTTTTACTTGAAGTTTTGTTGGGGTTCTTTCGATGCCATATGTGGTGTTGATCTTGTGTCTTGAGTGCTATTGGGAGACATTGCAATAGAGGTGCCCCTTGCTCTTGTTTACCCAAGACGTGTACCATAGCTAGCTTCCAAGATTGGAATTGTCTAACATTCACATCAATCACATGATTGCACACTCACATGTTATCAATTTCCTCAATTTCTATGCATGCACACACTCAAAATTAGGTGCGCACACACTTGAATTTTATGGAAGTTTTTTTTTCTTTTTCTTGCATTACACACACATTGATCTTTATACACATATGCACTCTTGTTGGACATTAAGCTACACATATGATTCAGCAATCAACATGAACCATTAATTTTATTCCAATGCAAAAATAATAGGCAATAAGTGTAGGTCTTAATTATACATTTAATTTTAGCAAATAATTAGCACACATAAAAGCAAATCAAGAATAGAAGCATTGGAGGCTTGGGCCCATTGAAAACTACGCTTGGTTGGCCCACATCATCAACATTGGACTCTTTGATGGGCTATACAGATTTATACTAGCAGATGCATCACACAGCGAGAGAAGAGGCATCAGTGGATCCCTTGCTTAGTTCTATTTAGAGCTGCCATTTCACCCTCTCCCATGTATTTATTCCTTACCTAGCATATCCTCAAGATGCAAGTAATTACTTTCATAGAGAGCATATTGTACACATATAGCATGTTAGCCTACCTTTTTGGAGCCCGTAGTAGTTTTCTTTGTTGTTCATTCATGATACTAGATGGACATGGACAACATTGTATGATTTTTGTCTGATAAGCTAACATAGTGGAATGAGTTGGTCACTTGGCATATATTCCAGGTTAGAACTTCAAATCTAGATGCTGTATATCAGATCAGATGGCATGAATAGAATCAAACTTTAGATGACAAGACAAAAAACCAGAAAGAAAACTAGACTAAACTGAAAGAATAGAATCATATGATAGACAATTGGAACTGAGATATTCAAATAGTTGAGTTAGAAGTACAAATGATAATGCATTGAGTTTCGATTATAAGAATGTACAAGAGTTTCAAAGGCTTATGAATACAATAGAGCTCTGCTCAAGACCTACTAATAGAAGGTAGAGTGACAGAAACACCCTAAAATGAAAGGAGCGTGTCCTATTTATAGGTGCCCATGTTGGGTTCAAATTGACTATCCAATAGTATGATTATTGACTAGTAATTATTAGAGCTACTGATCATTTCATTGTGTATTCATCGCTTCTAGAGAGCCGGTTCCTGGTATCTACATCCTCCTCCCCTTTCTTGAATTTGGCGTATTTTCAAAATTCCGGACTCTCATCCAATGTCAACGTTTGCGCTTGGGTCTTTGTGTATTTGGAGCTTTCTTTAGTGTGGCCTTTGGTGCTTCCTAGGGTGGCATCTGAAGAACTCCTGGTTGAACTTGACCTCGAGGAGAACTGAAAACAACGTTCTCTTTCTCAATAAGTCTGTAGCTCGCTTCCTACTCCAGTTGCTCCAGTCGATGTGTAAGCATCTCTACTTCATATGGTGTCAGGGCATGCTAGGTCTTGGTATCAAAAACTTTTGTGCAACCATATCCTTAGTCAGTCGCCATTTCTCAATGGTTAGAGTGGAATTCTGGAGCTTTAATTGTTATGCACGTTATTGGAGCTATTTGATTGTCTTTGTGTCCCGCTTCCCATGACATTATCCTATTCTTTTGTAAGGCATGTAGCCTATCTTGAAGTCTTTATACCAGAGTAGTGGTGATCGTAGTACCTTGTCTGTTTACACCATTAGCTTGTACAGATGTGCCAGCTTGCTTCATCTTGATTCTTCGTCGTCTGATTTGGGCTCTTTTGCAGCTTGATAGCTATCTCTAGAGATGTCCAGGCAATAAAATGGTTGTGGAAGTTGAAGTGCCCACTGCTTTGACGATAGTTGGTTTGAAATTCTTCTCAATTATAGTAGGTATTGGTTTCTTTGCCTTAGCACTTAGTCGATCCCAAAATTTATTAATGAGCTTTTGCTTCTTGGTTGTTGGTTCTAATGTTCTGGCAACGTATTTCTCCAGGTCCCGCTTTGTTCCTTGGGTGACTAGTGCCTTCTGCTCTGTTTGGGTTTCCAGACCCGTAGTTTGGTCCTTCTAGGCTTCTATCCCACTCAACTTCAGCAAGGCATTCTTGACATTCACATGTTTTGAAATATTGGTTACTGAGTATATATGGTTTTTGACAGTTTTTCTTGATCTTCCTGCACAAATTTGATGGTGATAGTTTCTAAGTACTGAAATGAAACATGAAAGAAAAAAAACAAAACGATACAATTTGAAGTTGAAATGAAAAATGGTACAACACTCTAAAAGTAATGAGAAAAGCGGTGAATGAAATGCTTTTGGCTATCTCACTCACAACCCTCTTACCTCTCGAGAGTAGATCCAATGAGTCCTCGACTCAACCAAGCACTAAACCCCATGTTTAGCTGCTGATAGCTAAAGTGTAAATGTAGTGGAAATCAAAATCAAATTTTCTAAGTAAAATCTACGAGTCGGTCAGTCACCACCTAAGGATCACTATCCTCGGTAGCGGCGCCAATGTTAGTCGGTCGCCATGATAGACGTCTATAGCATAGCTTTTCGGCACTAACATAATGTCAATACTCGAGGAAGTGACTCAGAGGGGGCATGGAGACCCTTTGAGGGTGTCAATCTCGAGAAGTGAACCGACGAAATAACTCTATCTGTAACACATGCAAATCTCTCGCTCTCAGTTCTGGAAATTTACCTATGTCCTATGCCACTGCACTCCGTCATCAACCCATTTCTGCACTCGAACGGAGTCCACATGCTACAAAACCTTAGGAGGAGGTCAAGGACACTTAGGGGCACTATCCTACTAGGTTTGGTCACATTTTGAGGATGTACCAAAATCATGATTCATCATAATTTAGGTCTCAAAAACTGCAACAGAACCCATCAAAACGGTCACCCTAGGGTCTAGGAACCCTCTTATAGTTGAAATGTCAAAAAACACTCATTAATGCACTCAGATCACTAGACTTAGCCTACTAATGCGTAGTCAAAAATCACAGTAGAATCGACAATGAGCATACTTGAATGAAAGAGTATTGAACAAAGGACACATTGCAAGTTTCAAAATTAAAATGTCATTACGAGAGCTCAAGATATGAGGATTACAAGTTGTAGAAAACAAGCCACTCTTAGGCGTACGCTTGAAACTCTTCAAAACTTGATAATGATCATAATGTCACTTTATAATTTAGGCTTTATACCAGGGCTCTCTTGGCCAGTGGCCGGCCATACATGACTCAAACTCATTACAGACTTTATAACTCAACTTCTCAAAGCTTTTCCATCTTTTAATCAGAGATGATCAAAAATGGGCTTTCGAAAAAAGAATGGGAATACATCAAAAATCTAGGCTCATGAAAGAAGGGGTCGACTTGAAGGGCACTTATCTGGTTTGACTGCTAACAGGGAGGATTAGGGAGGGAAAGTGATATATTGAGGTCATTTTTTGCTATCAATTATAAAGGAAAAATGTCTATATCCTTCTCTCCTTCCCTACAAGCACCTCTTTTACAAATGACAAGTTGGCTTCATTGTTCACTTTCTCTCTATCTCTCAACCCTCTATTTCTCTCACCTTAAGCTACTATAGTGGGTGAGAGAGAAGATAAGGGGAAGGGGAGTTGGGGAAGAAGAGAGAAGTGTGTGTGTGTGTGTGTGTGTGTGTGTGTGAGAGAGAGAGAGAGAGAGAGAGAGAGAGAGAGAGAACTTAGAGATATTGAAAGGGAAAGATATAAGGTGACAGAGAGAAGCAAAATGGAAGAGAGGCAATAAAGTAAAGCCAATAGGAAGAGTTACTGGGAGGTATAGTTATCACTAGAAAAAAGTGCTTAAAAAACATTCTTTATCTCTCTATCTCCCCTCTATCTCACCTCTCTTTCTCTCTCCATCTCTCAGAGAGAGAGAGAGAGAGTGGGGGCTAACATTGGTAAATGATTAAAAATGTTAAAATTATAAATATTACCTTTATCTCTCTCTCTAGATCTTTCACTCTCTCTCTCTATCACTCTCTCCTTCTCTCACGCTCCCTCTCTCCCTCTCTCTCTCTCTCTCTCCCCTTTAGCTACAATAGTGAGAGGAAGTGCCCACTATTGTAGCTAAAGGGGGGGAGGGAAGAGAGAGAGAGAGAGAGAGAGAGAGAGAGAGAGAGATGGGTTGAGAGAGAGACAAAGGGAGAGCTAGAGAGAGAAAAGTGAGGGAGAGGGAAAGGTACTATTTATAAAATGAGATTCAAATGTCTTATGTACATTGAAATGGTTGAGCAAAATTTATGGATGACAAAGCTTCAATATGGGAAGCTTTCAAGAAAGTTATTTGTTCTTGTGCCGAAGAATCCTTTGCCATAAAGCATGTCCATGGTATCAACAAAGATAGATCAAGCGAAAGATGATTCGATAAAGAATGTCAAGATGCTTGAAAGTCCTTGATAAAGCTTGATGCAACTGTGGACAAAGCTAACTATCAAAGTCATTCACATACATACAAGGCATTGATTCAAAAGAAGAAAAGAAGATGGAAAGTAAAGCAACAATTTTTTCAAGTCCAAGAAAAGGCACATGCATGTGGAAGATTTTGAAGAAACTTGAGGGACAAACGAGTTGAGAGTTTTGGTAACTTGAATCTTGTGGGTATGTACACACATTGTAGGCAACTATATGAGCAACCAAATGCTAGAAGAATGCCATTTTATAGTTTACTCCCATGTAGGTCCTCTTTTTTCACTATTGAGGATGTATGTGGTGGGCTCAAAAACTTGGCCAAAAGTAGGAGATCTTCAAGGTATCAAGCTGGAAATGATTAAATGGATGGGAGATTTTACATATGAGTCTATGTGTAATATTGTTCACCTTGCACTTTAGCATGGTATGCCTTATGATTGGAGTACTAATTGGGTCAAGCCTTTGCATAAAGGAGGGTACGTGAAGAATGTAAAAAACTATCCGACTATAATGATTGGGTCTCTTATGGCAAAGTTGTTTGGGTACGTATTGGAGATAAAATTGAGTGATTGGGCTGAAGAGAATGGCAAGTGTGCAAAAGGACAAGTGGGTTTTTGTTGACGCCATAACACTATTGATCATCTTGTCACTCTTTGTGATTTCATGTAGGAAATTCGGTAGAAATAAAAGAAAGCCTTTGATATGATTCCACGTAATAATTTGTGGAGAGGGATGGAAGAACTCCAAGTGCCAAGTAAGTTTATGCTTGCAGTTTATCAAATCTATGAGAAGGTGATGTGTCAATTGTGCATGGGTAGAGGAATTTAAGAAATTTTTGCAAGCATTGGGGTTAAACAAGGATGTCCGTTGTCACCAACTCTCTTTTGTCTACGCATCGATCAATTGGAACAAATGGTACTTGAATTTATGCAAGAAGGAGGCATTGAAGAGGTCACTATTTGCAATGAGATAATCATGCTTTGTTGTATGCAGATGATATAGTGGTTTTAGCACACACTTTAGAGGATGCACAAAAGCTTATGGTTAGTCCTTGAGAACTTTTGCTTGCATAGTGGGTTGATTGTGTTTTGGTTATGCTTGTGAAAACCAACCATAAGGGGAAGCCATGCATTGTGTACAACAATGAGACACTTGAGGATGTTGAGAGCCTTAAGTACCTTGGCCTTGAGGTTCCGTCCAATCACAAGTGGCATGAATGCTCTATGCATTGTTTATAACTGGGAAAGGGAGTGTACTATGCATTTGAGAACATGTGTAATGCGAGAAACATCAAGTGCTGGGTTCTCAAGAAGTGCCTTTTTGACACATTGGTGACATGGGTTCTTCTTTATGGAGTTGAAGTGTGGGGCAAGAGCATCTCAAAGTCTACTTGGAAAGAGTTTGAGAATGTCCAAAAGCGTTTCTTACAAACTTTCTCCAAGTTAAGACACAAAAAACATATATGTTCCTTCTTCTTGAGTCGGGATCTCTTCCAATTTAGGTTATAGGCATGGAAAGGGTTGTGGCATACATGATAAAGATGCGTAAAAACCTCTCACACTGACTTCCTGCAATTGCATGGGAAGCAAGCAAAAAAGTTCAAAAGACGCATAAAAGAAAGATCTCAAGAAGTACCTTTTTGACACATTGGTGACATCGGTTCTTCTTTATGGAGTTAAAGTGTGGGACAGGAGCATCTCAAAGTCTACTTGGAAAGAGTTTGAGAATGCCCAAAAGCGTTTTCTTACAAACTTTCTCCAAGTTAAGACACAAACACCATATATGCTCCTACTTCTTGAGTCGGGATCTCTTCCAATCGAGGTTATAATCATGGAAAGGGTTGTGGAGTACATGATAAAGATGCGTCAAAACCCTTCACATTGACTTCCTACAATTGCATGAGAAGCAAGCAAAAAGTTCAAAAGACGCATAAAAGCAAGACCTTGAGCAAGGGATGGATGCAATACATAAAGAAATGGTTTGGGAGATGGGAGGCATTACACTTGCTACATGATGCCTCAATCGACTCTCAAGTGAATCAAGCTTTTCTACAACACTAATGTATTACAACTTGGGAGGAATTTGGTGGGTCATGCTTCATACATTACGCCACCCATATTGCCCCCAACTACAAAACCATGTTCTTTGCTGAAAGAGGAAACCGTACTCGCCCTTACATGCTTGAGCCTATCCTCTTGTCAATGATATGCACTATTGTAGCCATTCGGCTTAGCTTCCACCACCTTCGATGCGAGACAGGGTTTTGCTGCAATGGAGAAGAG
This sequence comes from Adiantum capillus-veneris, assembly GCF_014529385.1. Lineage (NCBI taxonomy): Eukaryota > Viridiplantae > Streptophyta > Polypodiopsida > Polypodiales > Pteridaceae > Adiantum > Adiantum capillus-veneris. Next base: position 912,096 of record NC_140955.1, read on the forward strand.
TCAGATCAATTGTTCACATTATGCTCACTCCAAGTTCAAGATATTGAGTAGCACACACTACTAGAGTGCTTAGCTTTTGGTCACATATGAACTTGCTTCCCTCACATTTTTAGCCATGACATAGACCTATACACTTTCCTCTCCCAACCGCAGTGTGGGCTCTCCATTGTGACTCTCATCACCACAATTTTGGAGCATTGAGAGTCACTCATCAGCCACACACATGTAGCTTTGGTCCCATAGGTCATATTTGACCTTCGAGGATGATAATAAAATCTATCTATCTATCTCTCTCTCTCTCTCTCTCTCTCTCTCTCTCTCTCTCTCTCACACACACACACACACACACACACACACACACACACACACACACACACACACACTTCCTCTCTATCTCTCCTTACATTGGAAGGAGAGATAGAGAGGAAGGGTGAGAGAGAAAGAGAGAGTGCTAGCGAGAGAGGGAGGGTCACACACACACACACACACAGATGGGGGTTGAGAGAGAGAGAGAGAGTGTCTGTGTGCTAAAAAGAAAATATTTGAATGCATTTTAGTATATCCAAAATTTAAAGACATTACCTCTCTCTCTATCAAGCCCTCTCTATCTCTCTCTCTCTCTCTCTCTCTCTCTCTCTCTCTCTCTCTCTCTCTCTCTCTCTCTCCTACCTTGCACTAGTGCAAGGTAGGAGAGAGAGAGAGAGAGAGAGAGAGAGAGAGAGAGAGAGAGAGAGAGAGAGAGGAAGAGGAAGGTGTTGGGGTAAAGGCGATGTGCCTCACCCCGGGCTGGGTGCCCAGTGCCCGGTCGTCCACTGACACTGACCACTCACACTAACCCTCATCTTATTCCTATGTACATATAGAGAATAAGGGGCTAGAGGGTATTGCCTCTGAGAGCTCCACCACATATTGTCTCCCTTGCACCTCACCCTCTCACAGTTGCACTCACCTCTCTCCCATGCACGCTTCGCGCACTGCACGCACACTCTACAAAAGGATGAGAGAGAGAGAGTGCTAGAGAGAGAAAGTGAGGGTTAAAAATTATAAATACTACATTTTTCTCTCTCTAGATCCCATTCTCTCTCGCTTTCTCTTCCTCTCTCACCCTCTCTCTCTCCCCCCTTGCACCACTCTAGTGGGCGCTTAGCACCCACTAGTGTGGCGCGAGAGAGAGAGAGAGAGAGAGAGAGAGAGAGAGAGAGAGAGAGAGAGAGAGAGAGAGAGAGAGAGAGAGAGAGAGAGAGAGCTAGCATGTTTACGTCAGCCCGAGCATATTTAACCTATCAATTCCTTATAAGCCCATGCGGGCCTTATTTGTAATTGAATGAAAAGTTGTTCTTGCAAGAGAGAGAAAAAGCAAGAGAGAGGGCTGAGAGAGAGAGAGAGAGAGAGAGAGAGAGAGAGAGAGAGAGAGAGAGAGAGAGAGAGAGAGAGAGAGAGAGAGAGAGAGAATGTTTATTTGAGCCCGAGCATATTTTATCTATGAACTCCTTGTAAGCCCATGTAGGCCTTATTTGTAATTGAATGAAAAGTTTCTCTTGCAAGATTGCTTTAGAATGGTTAAAATTTCTTGAATTTAGACATATTGATCAAAATGAGAGAGAGAGAGAGAGAGAGAGAGAGAGAGAGAGAGAGAGAGAGAGATAGTGTGAGAGTTGTATAGCTATAGAGAGGGATAGGAGACACAAAGAGAGAGAGGTACTGGTACATAGAGACTGAGAGACGGAGGGAGAAGGCTTTGAAACAAATAAAATTAGGGAGGTTTTTTTTATACTTATTTGGAGCGAACGTTTTGGAGAGATCTTTGAGAGAGAGCTTTTTTATTAGATTTGGTTGGTAGAGAGATTTCTAGAAAAAGCTCCCTCTTAAACTTGCTCAAAACCTCTACTCAAGAAAACTAAAGATGTACGGGACTCTAGTGATGAAGAGTCAGAAAAGAACAAAGAGGCTTCAAGTAGGGAAAGAAGGTAATGAATCCACCAAAGTTCTAAAAGCCACCATGATTTGGACCTGCAAAGCAACCACAAGTAGAGCTATAGCCAAACAAAAGCCTAAAGAAGAAAAAACTGAGGCCCAAAATAGAGCTTGTAGAGAAGAAAAAGGAAAATCTCAACAAACGGTGCAAGCAGACGAAGAGCTTTGCAAACAAGAAAGAGTTGAAGTGGAAGAACAAAAAAAGGCTCAAATCAAAAGGGATGAGGAATTTTTGAAAGTAATAGTGGAGGAAATATCAGCTAGGGAGGCTACTAAAAGGCTTGAAGAAGAAGAAGAGAGAAGAAAGGCCTAGAAAGAAGATGTAGGACTTGCACTCCCTCCTAGACAAGCCACTCCCCCACCTTCTGAGGATATACCTATCTCTACCCCACTCAATACTGCTACTGAAATAGAGAAGGTGAATAAATCCTCAGAAAGGAACCCTAACATGATTATTGAAGACCATCTACGGAGAGAAGCACATTTGGAAGAGAGAGGTTTTAAGAGATAGAGGAGGAGAGAGCTTGAGCTCTTGTAAGCACTCACACACACATATATGGAGGAAAAACCTTCTACTTATCCTTCTTCATTAACTCAAGATAAGAAATCTATAAAGCATGAAATGAAAAGTACAACATAAGGAGAAACTATTGCAATGGTCTATGTAGTCCAGCTATAGTATCATTAGTGAAAATATGCGTATCCACACTCCCCCTCAAGCGCAATACCATCTCTTTATGCCAAGCATCACTTGAAACTGCCAGAACTTTGTCAAGCCAAGGGCCTTCGTGAAGATATTTGTAACCTACTTATTAGTCGCCACATACTCAAGGTCAATGTTGCTTGCCAAGACCCACCCTCTCTCATATGAAGTAGTAATGCACCTCAATGTGCTTCATCCTTGCATGAAACACTTGGTTCTGGGCCAACTATATTCTACTAAGGTTGTCATAGTAGATGACAACTTGCCTCTATACGTGCGCTCCAAGCTCCTAAAGTAGCAATCCCAACCATGCTACCATTGCAGCACCCCTGTTCTTTGTCTCTATACTTGATAGAGCAATTGTATATTGCTTCTTGCTACTCCATGTGGTAGCAGCACTCCAAAGTGAAAACATGAATCTGTTGGTAGACCTATGATTATATGTGCTACCAACCCAATTCACATTAGTGAAACCATAGAGATGCAAATCAGCAGCAGCCCTATAAAAGAGTGCATGATCCAAAGTAGCACTCACATAGTGCAATGTGCACCTCACTGCATCCAAGTGTTGCTTCTTGGAGAGTGCATAAATTGCACCTCACTGCATTCAAGCGTTGCTTTCTTGGAGACTGCATAAATCAACTCACCAATCCAATTGTGTAGTAGCTCTAGTTTGGACATGAGATAATTAACTGGATAAAGCTACCAACCATCTTCTTGTACATGGTAGCATTCTCAAGCACTTGACCTGAATCATTCCCCAACTTCAAATTCTAATCTAAGTGCATTGCAAATCAGTGTGTACACCCTCTACTTAAGCCACATTATCACCTCCAACAATCAAGTCATCCACATAGATACATATCACCACCATTTCTACTTTGTTCTTTCATACATATAATGAATGAGTAGAGGTTTGGAGAGAGAATTGGAGCGAGTATTTTTTGGTTATTGCTATAGCTTTTTGGAGTGAGCAAGAAAAGATAACTCCATACAAGCTTTGTAGCGAGCTTTTTTTGGTTACTGCTTTAATTACCATTTTTAGCAAGAAATATTCACTACATACTCTTCTCTCTATCTCTCTTCTCTGTCCACCTCAATCTATATCTGTCTCTCCTCTGTCTCTCTCTTCTCTCTCCCTCTATCTATTCTCTCTCTCTCTCTCTCTCTCTCTCTCTCTCTCTCTCTCTCTCTCTCTCTCTCTCTCTCTCTCTCTCTCTCTCTCTCTCTATTGAGTCCCCCCTCTCTCCCCCCCCCCCCCCCTTCTCTCTCTCCAAAGCCAACACTCCGAAGAGCTTTGTGAAAACACGACCAAGCTTTGCTGCTGTCCTAGCAGCGCTAAGAAAATTTGACCGAATCGAACGCCTTCAAGCAGATCTTGATCGCGTCATGGAAGAAAATCGTGACCTCAAAGCTCGCCTTTGCAAGCTTGAGGCGTGATTTGATTCCATGGTCGATCTCGCCACCAATAAAGTGAAAGAAGTCGAAGCCAAGGCCATCGAAACCCACTCGGCAACCCTTGCGAAGGTGAAGACATGTGTGACAGTAGAGCTTCGAGAACAACGACTCCAAGCAGAAAATACCCTCAAGATCCGCATTGGTGGGCTACCTCAAGCATGGGAAACAACCGAGCTCGACTTCTCGGAACGCATCAACTTCCTCAACGAAACTCTCAAGCCGATCAAGGTCGGCCACAATGCAATAAGTCGTATCACTTGGAGAGGCCCTGACCTACCTATACCAAGTGGACATGCCATCCTTGAATTCGAAAGTAGGGAATGTCGGCTCAAGCTTCTCCAACAATCACGTCTTCTCAAGGACACCAAGTTGTGGATCGCAGAAGAACTCACCCCGCTACAACTCAAACGCAAACGTGAAGAGCTCAAGAAGGTACATGAAGCCCGCAAACAAGGAAAATGGGCAGTCTACCGAGGTGGTAAAGCCATCATCCAGGAGTTTCGAAAACCCAAATCAGCTCTCCCCACAGCTGATCCCTCTTAGGTTTTTGTCCTTTTCATTTTTCATCTTTCCAATGGACCCTCAATCCTTAACTGATATGTATTCAGTGCGATCTGCTACAAACGTCACCGTTGTAATGTTTGTTTTTGGTCCCATGGGTCATATCTGACCTCCGTGGACGATAATTGAATCTATCTATCTATCTCTCTCTCTCTCTCTCTCTCTCTATCTATCTATCTATCTATCTATCTATCTCCCTCTCTCTCATTATTCCATCATAAGTATTTGATAATGGTGAGGGTGAATCCCCATAGCCAACAACCCACAAACCTGCTAAACATACACATTTGCTAAAAGTTCAAAGCACAATAAGGTTTTTATGCTTTTTCACCCTTGTTAATCTTGAAGATTCCCTTGCAAACTCTATGTAAGCTTCATCCAAAACAACCAAAATGGGAATCTTAAAAATCTCTGAGAGATTTTCTTCTCCTATTAAGCTGCCATTTGGATTATTATGAGATGTCAAGAAGATTACCTTTGGATGATGCTCTTGATAGCATTCCTGTTACCATCACCATCTAGGCTAAAATCCAATTAGCAAGGGACTGTGATAACTTTGAGTCTTTTACTCCATTCACTCCGCATCAAATACATGCATAGTAAATGTAGGTTGTCAATTTTTGATGGCCTCACCCCATGTTCTAGTGTGCATCACATTATCAGATCAATGAGTTCATTTGTCGCACATCCAACCAAGATATGATCTACCTCTAGTCCCGAGTTCTTTGCAATAAAAAATCTTAAATACCTTGACTTTCTAGCGGTGGCCCATATGGATTCTCATTTGCATCAAGTTTCACAATATCTTTAGGTAGCCTTCCCAGGCAGAATCTTGAAAGGAAAAATTGGCATGAAAGGAGAAACTTGATAAAGATGAGGATGAATGAAGGCCTCACTACTCCGTAGAGAAGATGGAGTTGCAGCAGTGGTTGTAGCGGGAAAAGAAAAGCCGTTGTGCAGAGCAAGGAGAGTGCTTGCTAAAGAGGATGCCCGATTGTAAAGTTGTACAGAAACTCTCATGGCCATGACCTTGCCCAACTTTGGCTGAGACTTGAAAGTATATGAGGCGTCTTGACTCTAGCACTTCCATCCCTAAAGACTACAGCAATAGCTGCAAACACTTACGTTGAAGCTACCTGCCTTCAGGGATTCACAATCGATCCACAACAAGGCTCTCGATCCACAACAAGGAGCGTCAACCATGAAGATGACCCATGCAAATATAAGTTGAGGGGGGCTTGGAGCTTCAACTTTGAAGCAAGCATCTCTCTCTCTTCCCCCCCCCCAGATTTTATTATCGTCCTTAGAGGTCAATATGACCTATGGGACCAAAGTTACATGTGCTATAGAATATGTGTGGTTAGCGAGTGACCCTCGATGCTCCACAATTGTGGTGATGAGAGTTGCAGTGGGGAGTCCACTGTAATGGAAATGGCCTATGAATTTTGAGAGTGGCGGAATTAGGAAATTAAATGAAGCACTTTTGTGAGATTACTTTGTGAGCATAGCGGGTGAACTTAATTTTTGATGGTAGCAACATAGACATGGTAGTTAGTTAACTTGGCATGAACAATACTTTTGCAAGAGAGAGAGAGTTTAGAGAACATGACAATAGTTGAGGACCGGATTCATACGGAGCCGGTCCCTCCTCCAATAGGCGTTTGTATTATAGTTTCTCCCATCAAGAGAGACTTGATACAATACAATCTTTGTGTTCCTTGTGACCTAGGTCACAAGCATAACATAAACTTTGTAGAAAGCATTAACTATCCCAAGCCTCGTCCCAAGGCCTCAAACACCTTTGAAGGTGAAGAGAGCTAGCGGGGAATGAGGATAGGGAAGAGGAAGAAGAAACATTCCATAGGAGAAAGAAATAGTTCCTCACTTATCATCACTCTTCTTGCTAGCATACATAATAGCATAGTAATGAAGATGGAGAAGATGGCAAGCTTAAGCATTGAAGCATGGCTCTTGGTTGGATTTGTATTCCATAGCCAAGAGTGTTGGTGTAGGCTCTCACTTCTCACCAGCTTGGAGAAGGAGGTGGACATCCTCAACTTTCACCAAGTGAGAATGGATCCACAAAATGAGTGTGCGTGTGTGGTGTATACCCCCCTAGCACCCCCCTTGCTCGCTTGGGGCAAGTTGTGACTTTTCCACATGTTGCGAGCTCATTGGATCCCTCTCCCCCTAGCCAATCACATGCAGCATGCAGTCAAGTACATGGGTAGTCTTTTGACAAGTGTCCTCCTTACCCCTTAGACAGAGAGAGCTTGAAAATATCTAAATCTTTGTTGGATGGAACTAGAAGCTCATTGGACCCCTCTTTAGCCCAACCAATAGCATTCAAGCACACCATGTGGTTAAGCTTAGAGAGAGTCTGACATGTGTTCCATGTGCCCTTTGAGAAAAGGGGTGCCCTTTGGGTGAGTGGAAGGTTAGGTCAAAGATTCCCCTAACTTTGGGACTTTCATGCATAGGAAGCTTCTCAAGCACCTTCCTCATTACGTTTGTAGGGTCTCTTTTTGACTCAAGCACCTTACCTCCCATGCATGGGAAGCTTCTCAAGCACCTTCCTCATTAAGTATGACAAGTACCTCAAGTACCTTAGTCATCAAGCATGACAAGCACCTTAGGTGGAGTTTCCACCTCAAGCTCAGCCCTAGCTTGCCTAAGGTCAAAGGCAAGTTTAGGTCGGGTTCCCACCTCAAGCTCAGCCCTAGATTGCCTAAGGTCAAAGGTAAGTTTAGCTCGGGTTCCCACCTCAAGCTCAACCCTAGCTTGCCTAAGGTCAAAGGATTTTTAACACTAACCATTGGAGGTCTTTAATGAAGCTAACCCTAAGGTCTTTTAAGCTCCATTAGTTAACCTTGCTCTTTGACAGACCATCTCTCATTTGGGCCCCTTTACCATTGGCCCCGTGTTGAGATAGATCCGTATGCACATGTCTATATTCTAATCCTTGTTCCCGTTTATTATCCCACATTAAATGATCAGTTTGATATGAGAAAATCATTTGGGTTGGTTAGATATTAGATTTAATCACACCCACACTGTGGCTGGGAGAAGAAAGTGTGTAGGCCTAAGTCATGCCTAATCCTTGTTCCCGTTTATTATCCCACATTAAATGATCAGTTTGATATGAGAAAATCATTTGGGTTGGTTAGATATTAGATTTAATCACACCCACACTGTGGCTGGGAGAAGAAAGTGTGTAGGCCTAAGTCATGCCTAAAAATGTGAGGAAAGCAAGCTCAGATATGACCAAAAGCTGAGCAGTCCAGTAGTGTGTGGCACTCAAACTCTCGAATTGCAGTGGGAATAATGTGCACAATTGATTTGATTTTCATTCATTTCCATAACACTGTGTCTTGCATCGAAGGGAGTGGGAGCCAAATGGCTACAATAGTGCATATCACTGACAAGGGGATAGGCTCAAGGATGTAAGGGTGAGTATGGTTTCCTCTTTCAGCGAAGAACATGGTTTTGTAGTTGGGGCAATATGAGTGGTGTAATGTATGAAGCATGACCCACCGGATTTCTCCCAAGTCGTAATACATTGGCATTGTAGAAAAGCTTGATTCACTTGGATTCAATCGAGGCATCATGTAGAAAGTGTAATGCATCCCATCTTCCAAACCACTTCTTTATATATTTAATCCATCCCGTCCTCAAGATCTTGCTTTTATGCGTCTTTTGAACTTTTTTGCTTGCTTCCCATGCAATTGCAGGAAGTCAATGTGAGGGGTTTGGACGCATCTTTATCATGTACTCCACAACCCTTTCCATGCCTATAACTTCAATTGGAAGAGATCCCGACTCAAGAAGAAGGAACATATATGCTTTTTGTGTCATAACTTGGAGAAAGTTTGTAAGAAACTCTTTTGGACATTCTCAAACTCTTTCCAAGTAGACTTTGAGATGCTCTTGCCCCACACTTCAACTCCATAAAGAAGAACCCATGTCACCAATGTGTCAAAAACACACTTCTTGAGAACCTAACACTTGATGTTTCCCATAGTACACATGTTCTCAAATGCATAGTATGCTCTCTTTTTGGCTTCCAAATGATGCATAGCCCATTCATGCCACTTGTGATTGGTCAGAACCTCAAGGTGGAAGTACTTTAACCTCTCAACGACTTCAAGTGTCTCATTGTTGTACACAATGCATGGATTCTCCTTATGGTTGGTTTTCACATGCATAACCTTTGTTTTGGATTCATCCACAATCAGCCCATGTATGCAAGCAAAAGTTTTGAAGGACAACCATAAGCTTTTGTGTGTCCTCTAAAATGTGTACTAGAAGCACTACATCATCCGCATACAACAAAAGCATGATTACCGCATTGCAAATAGTGACCTCTTCAATGCCTTCTTCTTGCATAAAGTCAAGTACCATTTGTTTCAGTTCATTGATTCATAGACCAAAGAAAGTTGGTGAAAATAGACATCCTTGTTTAACCCCAATAGTGCTTGCAATTTTTTTTAATATTCCTCTTTCCATGCACAATTGACACATCATCTTATCATAGATTCAAGAAATCGGAAACATAAACTCACTTGGCACTTGGAGTTCATCCATCCTTCTCCACAAATTGCTACATGGAGTCATATCAAAGGCTTTCTTTTAAAAAAAACTCGCTTGTTGTTTTGCATGTTTTCCATTGTCTTCAGTTCGATTACTCAATTTTATCTCCGTTACGCACCCAAATAACTTTGGCCACAAGAGACCCAATCATTATAGTCTAGTAGTTATTTACATTCTCTACATCCCCTCCTTTATGCAGAGGTTTGACCCAATTAGTACTCCAATACTAAAGAAAACCATGTTGAAGTGCAAGGTTGAACATATTACACATCCACTCATGTGTAAAATCTCCCATCCATTTAATCATTTTCCGTTTGATAACTTGAAGATCTGCCACTTTGCGAGTGGCCAACTTTTTGAGCCCATTGCATACATCCTCAATAGTAAAAAAAGAGGGCATTAATGTGAGACGAACCATAAAATGGCATTCTTCTAGCATTTGGTTGCTTATATAGTTTCCTACAATGTGTGTACATATCCAGAAGGCTCAAGTTACCAAAACTCTCAACTCGCTTGCCCCTCAAGTTTCTCCAAAATTTTCCACATGCATGTTCCTTTTCTTGGGCTTGAAAAAATTGTTGCTTTACTTTCCATCTTCTTCTCTTGTTTTGAATCAATGCCTAGTATGTATGCAAATGACTTTGATAGTTTTCTTTGTCCATAGTTGCATCAAGCTTTATCAAGGACTTTCAAGCATCTTGGCATTCTTTATCAAATCACCTTTTGCGTGATCTATCTTTGTTGATACCATGGACATGATTTATGGAAAAGCATTCTTTGGCACAAGAACAAATAACTTTCATGAAAGCTTCCCATTTAGTTTCCAATGGTGCGTCATATTGAATCTTTGTCATCCATAACTTTTGCTCAATCATTTCAATGTACATAAGTGCCCATTTGAAATTCATGCATAGTGATAACGTCTCTTCCCTTTGGCTGATATTATCATGCTTAGTTGCTTCTCCACATGGAAGGTCAATACATAAGATATGATGGTTTGATTTTGGGATCCATTGGCCAAGTGTAAAACTCTTTATGCAATACATGATGGCATATAGTCAATCACACTCCCCCATTCTGTTTTCTACATGTAGATTCATTGGTTCCACTCCACAAAGATACACGATTGGCAATGAGCATACACGTGCTATTACACATGTGTAAAACTAACTTTCCATAGTGATCTGACTCTTTATCATCCATTGAAGTACGATCATACAAGTGAACTTTTTTCAACTCCCTTGAAATGTACAACATATCAAATTATTGAGTATCATGTTGCAATGCTTTTTTGTGAGCATTCATATCCCCAAAGACAATAACATCACCTTTGACTTTAAAATAAGCAATGTCCTTCTCTAAATTAAAAAAATGGTTGATCTCTATCCATGCAAGCATAAAAGGGGGAATCATGATGAGGAATGTAGCAACCGGCTACAAAAATGGGTGCTTTTCTTGGTGTCATAATTTTCAGCCATACATAACGTTTGTGCTTGTCATCTTTCACAATTGATACAAATCTTCCAATCCTTTCTTAACCATTCATGCTACCCCTCCTTGCCCACTTCATTGCTTGAGATTCTTTGACCACACCAATGAATGTACATTGTAATCCTCCAACCTATTGTTCCTTTGTGTATCATGCTTCCATGTTTCAACATGAAGTACAACATCGGCTTTGGTTGTTAGTTCATCTATGAAAACCCCCACATTCCATGGGTATCCGTTGCAATTCCAAAAGCATATCTTCAATTGTAATTTGACCTCATAGGTCACACATTCCTATTTGCTTGAGGGAGTTGCCTCGTCCTTGGGCACATTTTCTTCATGAGAGATCTCCTTGTTTCTCTTATTCCTCTCATCATATACATTGCAATGCATATTTTGTTGCTTAATAGTGTGATCTTTACACACAAACATTTAGTATCCCTAAAGAAAAATCCACCTATTATCAAGGATAATCTTTCTTTGGTCTCATCCGGCATGGTGCATGTAATTGGCCGTTCTCCTGAGAGAGGAGATCCTTGCTTACCCACCCTATGTGCTCCATAAACCATAACTCTTGACATGCTAAAGTGGGTTTTAAAGAAATCTTCAAAAATAGTGGCAAGAGAAGGAGGTGTCTCTAACTTCTATTTGGGAATTCCACGAATAACCATGTTCTTGGGACGTTGCTTCCATTCCTTCAACTCCTTTGCATCCACATTCTCAACATTCTTTGTTTGAATGATAGCTTGCATGAGGGAGGAATTAGGAACCACATTTCTACCACATACATAAGCTCAAGACTTGTTTGCTTATGCATTTTTCATGTCGCATACATCCCGGATCATGGTGTCAAATTTTCAAGTTTCTCCTCTTTCAATACATGGTCATGCTCACTTTGCTCATGTGCTCCTTCAAAGCATTCAAGTCTACAAGAGAGCGTTTACATTCCTTCACCTTCTCTTCAAGTTGCATTAAACGTGATGTTTGCATCTCAAGTGTCCTCTTGAGATTCTCATTCTCAACGACAAGAAACCTGAGTGTGAAATTCTTCATTGCAACTGCATGTAAGTCTTCAACTTGTTTGTCTCTCGCAACAATACCAAGTATGCCATGATCATGGTTTTTGATGTCATTGATTGAGTGGTTGTGTCTCTATCTCCACACTTAGGAGATTTTGGAACATTTTCTTAAATGGTTGTGGACCTTGTTGAAGAAGAAGAACCCTTGCGAGTGTTGGAAGACATTGTATGTAAAATAAGAGATGAGAGTCAACTTTCTCGAACCTATTCACTTAAAAAATGATGCTGCAAAAACTCCTTCCATAACTCTAATTTATTTTGTTTTTACATCAATGCGTAGAGGGCCTCATGCTCTTCAATTAAGGCTATAGATAACCCAAATCAGCGTTTGGATAAAGAAGTTATAATTAAAAGAGAGTGAAAGATAACGAGAAGAAAAGAGAAAGATAGAGAGAGAGGGAGAGAGAGTCAGAGAGGGAGAGGAAAAAAGAGAGGAAGATACACACACACACACACATATATATACATATACACACACACACACACACACACACACACACACACACACACACACACACACACACACACACACACACACACACATATATATATATATATATAGAGAGAGAGAGAGAGAGAGAGAGAGAGATTTTATTATCGTCCTCAGAGGTCAAACATGACCTATGGGACCAAAGCTACATGTGATGTACTATGTGTGTGGTTGATGAGTGATTTTTGATGCTCCAAAATTGTGGTGATCAGTCACAATTCCCACACTATGGCTAGGAGAGGAAAATGTGTAGGTCTAAGTCATAGCTAAAAATTTGAGGGAAGAAAGTTTAGATGTGACTAGAATTTGAGCACTCTAGTATTTTTTTGTACTCAAACTCTTGAACTTGCAATGACCGTAATGTGAACAATCGATCGTACTCTTCTCCATGCACCAAAACCTTGTCTTGCATTGAAGCTAGTGGGAGCTAAGCCTAATGGCTACAATAGTGCATATCGTGACAAGAGGATAGGCTTAAGCATGTAAGTGTGAGTACGGTTTCCTCTTTTAGCGAAGAACATGGTTTTGTAGTTGGGGGCAATATGGGTGGTGTAATGTATGAAGCGTGACCCACCGGATTCCTCCCAAGCTGTAATACATTAGTGTTGTAGAAAAGCTTGATTCACTTGAGAGTTGATGGATGGTTTTTAGGACCCCTTCTGAAGATGCAATAAAGGCACAGTCAGTTGTTGGGGAGATGAGGATACTCTAGTCCAAGGGATCTCGAAAGAGAAGAAAAATCTACTTCACAAGCACCAAAGAGTAAAAAGTGCCATGGACAGAAGATACGTGGGAACGAGCTCTTATGCATGCCTACAACCTATATCTTAAAGAATAGCCCATTCTAGGTGTGAATTTCTAGTGAAATTTACACGAGGATGTTCGTGTGGACTCACAGCACAACATACTCCGTTTTCACTTTTTTACCGACAGTAAATATTTTTTACCACAGTAAATATTTTTTACCTACAGTAAGTATTTTTCACCTACATGGTAAATACAAATCACTTTCTACCTACAGTAACTTTTTTTACCCATGGTAAATATTTTTTACTGCACCATAAGTATTTGGTAGGTAACAGTTCACTGTTACTAGAAGCAATGATTGGGCATCAACAATGCAGTTACAGGAGGAGAAAAGGGGAAAATCTTATGGTAAAGGTGAGTCAACAGGGATAAAGACTTTTGAGTTGAAAAGAGACATGCTGATTTTTTCAAAGAACACATGTCAAAAGAAGCCATGGTTGAGGATTTTTTGAGAATTTGATATTCAGGAGGACCCAGCAGGTCCTCCCCTGACATGTGCAGAACCTCCAGTTTCAACAGCCACCTTACCTGCTCTTAAATGTTGGTCAAGGCCTTATCCCCATGTGTCACAATCAGAAAAGTCAGCATTTACCCTCCCCTCTCACATCACTCTAGAGAATATCTTGATGGTGACATATCAGGTGACCTCAATCTGTTGACCACCCTAAGCAAAAAGTAACCCCAATCAATGGATTTAAGCATGTTTATCCCTAATCCTAAACCCTCTCAGAAACCTATATAAGGAGGCCTTCTCTCACTCAAAACCAACACTTCACCCACTTCACCAAGCAACGAAGCTATGACGACATTGCTCACAACGAGGAGCTATGGATGGAGCTCTACTCTCTCTCCCTCTAGTATGCTACATTACTAGCCCTAAAACCTAAATAAGGAGTCTTCTCTCATGCTCCATGGCCACCATCCTCGCCATCATTCTCTAAGGTATTGATGTGTTGCTAGTAGGATCATACCTACTTGCTGGGTTGATTGTTTTTTTGACAAGGGATTATGCCATCCTTGGCTTGCTTCTCTATATCCTTGTTATGTATGATCAGATACCGTTGTATTGCTAAGCTGATGTCTTGTGTATATATATACTACATAAGGTCCCTAAGCTTTGTTTCTATGTGTTTTGCCATATGTTTTGATGCCATCATAATGCCAGAAGTCTCACTTGCCTATGTGCACTATGTGTGAGGTCCCTAAACCTCTTAATTTAGGGTGGTGCCCCCTTTGTTTTGTTCTTTGCTTGTTTGCATGAGGCGTGGTTTGTGGAGTGTGCACGAGTACAAAGGCCACCCGATTGCACTGCTCTTTTTCCCGCTATCAAGAGTCTTGAGGCATCATGTAGCAAGTGTAATGCCTCCCATCTCCAAACCATTTCTTTATGTCTTACATCCATCCCTTGCTCAAGATCTTGCTTTTATGCATCTTTTGAACTTTTTTGCTTGCTTCTCATGCAAACGTAGGAAGTTTATGTGAGGGGTATTGACGCATCTTTATCATGTACTCCACAACCCTTTCCATGCCCATATTCTCAATTGGAAGAGATCCCGACTCAAGAAGTAGGAGCATATATGGTGTTTGTGTTTTAACTTGGAGAAAGTTTGTAAGAGCGAGAAGGAAAACTGTACAAAAAGGACCAACCAGTGTTTGAGAGGCCTACATACCAGCTCATTGAATTATGCCCAATGATAGATCAGGAAGGATAGTTTATTTGAGAGGAAAGAATCTATTATAGACCACCCTCTCTATAGCTGAATGATGCACTTGAGTGAAGCCAAAAATCTGTCTGGAGCCAAACTCCCACCCATTGGAAGTCAAGCTTCAATGTTGTGACCTGACAAGCACATATTATGACCAAAATGGACGTAGATATCAATGACAATTTGTAATTTATGATGCCTTGGGTCCTAAAACCACAAAATCTCATGTCATAGGAGACCCATTGGATAGACAATATCAGGGCAAAGATAATGCTATTTATAGTTTGACATGGGGAAACGTATGTCATGTTTCATGGAGGTATACAAGAAACCATACAGAAGGTTTGCAGATGCCAAACATCAAGAGTGAAACATACAATATACCTTCACACTCCCAAAGTGTGACATCAAATTAGAGCCAAATAGTTTTGATCCCAGCTCATGGAGAAAGCATTAGTGATCACCCTAGGAAGGGGAGCTACTAATCCATCGAACTCAACTCTTGTACTAAGAACCACAACGTCAGCTAGAAGCCCTAGAACTTCTAGCCAACCCCTTTATCACAACAACCATTAAAGGATCATATGGTTGTTGGAAGGTACGAGTTGACCCAAATTCCATTAGAATCTGCTAAGAAATGCCCGTATGACAATCGTCAAGTTCAAAAGTTCCAATTGACTTCCACAAGTCAAAGCAAAAAACTCATGAATCCCATAGCATTGAAGCAATTTCATGTGACCAAGCTCACATATGCATATAAAGATGCAGATGGTAATGAATACTAGCAAGTTCATGATCTTGTACAAACCTTTTTGGATAGCAAGACAAAGATCAAATATCTTCCCCAAGTTGGTGCAAACCCCAAGTAGCCTGAACAAGTGATATATACATCAAAGACAACAAAAGCTATAGTTCAAAATGCTACACAAAAATCTCCTCCGAAGAGGCAAATTTTGTCAAATAAAAAAAGTAAATCTTCTAAGATCAAAGGTTATCCAAATGGAGGTAGATAATACACAACAACTGCAACCAAGAGGTGTAGTAACACAGCCAAATGAGCCAACATCGACTGAAGCAAGTGGTGAAAGAGAGAAAAATGTAGAAAAATTTCAACCTAAAGAATCAACCACAGCAAGAGCAGTTAGTACAAAAAGAAATCTTGAAAGAATCAAGTGCAACATTATTAGTGAACATGCAGAAAAGATGTCAAAGGAAGCAAAGCTAGGACTTTCAACTAGACAAGAATGTCATATCTTTTTGCATTTGGCAAAAATGTGGCCAACCACAAGTAGAAGATGCTCCAGAATACATTCACATGATTGGAACCAAACGAGCAGAATTGTTGGGGAATCATTTCCACCACCATCCAGATAAGCTCACAGATTTTTAAAGTTCAATTTCGTGTGATGACAGTAAAAGATGTACCAAATGACATTATCTTGGGAATGCCACTGGCCCAAATAGTTATAGAGATATAGAGTTCACAAGAGTTGCAATCTTCAAAGACAACCAGGAATGAAGACCAAGAATGGGCACCAGTGGAAGACAACACAAGAATGAAGACCAAGAATGGTCACTGGTGGAAGAGCGAACAAAGTCCTCAAGCACAATTAAAATGGAGACCGATGACAAAGTAGAACTTATTGAAGATAATTCATCTCCACCCAATAAAACCTCAGATGAGCTTGAAGTAGATCATGCCATAGCAAGTGCAGTCCAAACACAACAAAGAGCAACCACCAGAACTACTGAGAAGCAACCATCAAGATAGGAGGTCAAGGAAATTGAAGCTCTAGAAAACCAAGAAGCAAACCACCAAAACCCAACTGAATTAAGTGGGACCCAAGTAGAGCTTTAGAGTGGAAGTCCTAATGGAAAACAAAGTCACAAATCACCTTCCATAGAGACGGAGCTAAGTCAGGATGATACCATGAGATAAGGAGAATAGAGGTCTTGAAAAAAACCACCAATGAGAATAGCTATAGTCCTCAATAGTGCAAATGATGCAAGTGTCAAATGTAATGCTCTACTGGATAGAGAAGCAAAGTGCAATATGGTTTTAGACAGCATCGAGCTTACAATCTTAGTAAGAATCAAACTTAAGATCTTGTTCGTATGTTCTACTTGTGGATGTTTGCCTGAGGATAATAAGGTGCAGATTTGTTATGGATAACCATAAAATTGTGGATGTTTGCCTGAGGATAATAAGGTGTAGATTTGTTATGGATAACCATAAAATTGTTAAGCAGATTCTCTATCACCTCACTGAGGAAGTGCATCCCTTGATCACTCACAAGCTCAATAAGAAACCCATATCGTGTGAATATGCACTCATACAAGAATGCAATGGTGGTTCAAGCATTGTTTTTCCTAGTGGCTCTAGCTTCTGTCCACTTAGCCAAATAATCTATGGCCGCAACAATATATTCTGCTTGAATCTTGTAACCAAGTGGTTTGTATGGGACTGAAAAATCTATACCCGACGTTAAAAATTCTCTTGCTCCCATCATTGGTCGCAATGGCATGCTATCTTCTAGTTGGCATTTTCACTCTCTAACAAGAGTCACATCGTGTAACAAATTCCTTTGCATCCGCAAACAGAATTCGCCACCATATGCCAATCATTAGCATAGCTCTAGCCGTAGTTTCAGGAGATAAATGACCCGTTGTTAGCCCTACGTGTGCTTGTTCCAAAACGAGAATGTATTCATCTTCATTAGCACACAGTCTGAGGTGTTTGTCTTTCTGTCATCTATAGAGAGCTGCTGACCGTTTATGTCTATTTTCCCTTTGTCTACAGGATTTCAAGGAAAATTGTTAGGAAAATGTCAACCCTTTCTACTGCATTGCATGCAACAAATTAGCTTCATTGTTGTAAGAAGTAGCCAGTACTAAGGCTTGCTCACCCACTTGTCCTTCAAGAAGGATGTACTTAATTGACACAACATCATTTCTTGGTAGAGTTGGTCGTTGGCCTAGCCCAAGCTATGGTCTCTCCATTGCCACAGGCGGTTTTTGCATTGGCCCCATGTTAGGTGTGTTCCTATACATAGGATGCCCTTCTTGTCTCCTTGGTACATACTAGACCATTTTGTCGTATTTAGACTTGTAGCATCACTCATTTATTTCATGGGTTTTTCGTTTACCCTTGATGACACACCATTTTGAGGGTCTAGGTTATCCCATAGGCTACTCTTGGGGTGCACACCCTGTGTCGGCCTTTGCATTGGCATCCTTTGCATGTTGCTCATCATATCATTCATGCATTGAAGACATGCATTAAAGCATGTCTTTGATAGTAGTCATAGAAGCTACCACAATTGGTCCTACCTATGGTGGCATAGTAGACGTGGTTTGCTCGCTCTAGGTGCCCTTAACAGTGCTCTCTTCATTGAAGATTTTACAAGTATCCCCCAAGTCTATTGCATCCAGGCTACATGCTTTCCAAGCTGTATGCTTCTTGCTATATAAAATGGCATGCAACTCTTTGTTGAGTAAACCTTCTAGAAATAATGAGACAAGTCTTTCCTCGGTTGGAATTTCCAACTCTGGATATCTATTAAAGTATTGCATAATTTGACTCACAGAGTCTCTTAAAGTCTCTCCCTATTTTTGTTTAAAGCTATAGAGTTTTTGCTACTATACTATGTTTGATTCCCATTTTCAAACAACTATTAACAAATCTCATTGCCAATGTTGGTAGATTTGTGATGGATCTAAGAGGTATGGTATGGGACCAAGTTAAAGCCTTACCTTCCAAGGTCATTCCAAACCCTTTGTTATGCACTCTGATCTTAGTACCTACCTAAAGCTTGCTCAATGATCATATGGATCCTCTAACCCACTATATTTTTGAACCCATTTTTGAAAGTTAGCTGGTCTGACCCTACGATTGTGTTCGGCATCCTCTCTCCTTGCTGGTATCTCTCCAAATAAGCCTTCAAACGAGTTGCTTGGTTGGTGTGACTCATGCGGACCTCTTATTGTCTTGGTGTCACACATTCTTCTCCGATTATGGTGGTTTTCACATCCCTCCCTTAAGTCTTATCATTGAGGTGGCTGCCTCGGGTTGTACTACCTCGTTGATTGGCCATACTTCCAAATGCTCGCTCTACTCAATCCCAAGTTTTGCTTTGTTTCAGGTCTCATAACCATGATCATTTCTTGGATCAAGTAGCTTTGTCTGTTCAACCTCCTTCGAAGTCATCATATTTTTGTTATAACAATCCCTAAAGAGATGGACGAGAAGGTAACACTAGGCCTTTCTTCCTTATCTTGAAAATATACATGATTTTCAAGGGTGTCAACTACCCTGGTTTGGCATGGGCTATCCATATCAATTCTGTAACATTATTGTCCTCCCAATAGTAAACTCCAAGTTGTGGGTTATTGGTAGGTATGCATTTTAGAGGTTTAACATCTATTTGATCATACTCTTCTAATTCTAACATCGGTGGTCCCTCCTTAATGGTCATGTTTGGAATCAATGTTTCGGCTTCCAAGCCCCATTGATCCACAATGTTAGGATTCTAAATTTTAAGACATTGCACTCTATTTTGGTCCATGTAGAAGGTATCTTGCTTGCTAGCTCTAAACTCCTCTTCAAACTCGATTATATGATCATCTAGCTTTACCACACACTCCTCATTGGGATTCATGTAAATCTGAGCCCCGTGCTTGTTAGCCTTGTAGAAGGTCAAAATGTGCTTGAACTGGAGAGAGATTTCAGACCCCAATCGAGTAAAAAAGGAAGACATGTCGGAACTTGAGTCGGAGCAAGTGCTAGGCGCTTCTTCAACTATAGTCTCTAAAAGCCCCTCTTGGTTTACGCTTTCCTCTCTCTATTATATCCTTGATGTGCTATGATACGACCTTACCTAAGGTACATAAATAATTGATATACTCAATGGAAATAAATAAGTGGCCTTCCATACCAATACCGACCCATTTCAATTGTTGTAAATCCAATGTAGCTATATCTCAAGGTTTAACCTTTATCACTCTTGTACAACCAATGGTGATTAAGTTAGTATATTGTTAGCAGTATTTTGATAACATTTTTCAGAGCTTTTATTGTAAAAACACTTATTATTTTGATGAATCGGGAATGTTGTAACTCCTACTAAACAATGTAATTGATGAGCCAGGGCTACAAGCTTTTAGATTGTATCAACATGTTTTTAGTTAGAGCTCCTAGATTATTATTTTTTACCACAAAAACCTTGGCTAAAGTATAAAAGCCAATTTCTGTAAGTTTTATATAAATTTTTGGATAATAGAAACACAGCGGGAGCTAACGGCGCTCACTTCTCTCCTTCTCGCGCTTCCTACTCCCTTCACGGTTGTCACATTGCAGTGCAGTTTGTTGTGTTGCAACCGCAGGTAAGAGCTCTACGCATTAACATAACCATGTCATGGTAATCCGTAGCTTTTGGCATCGCCGACCCGCGGCCTAATTTCATCATAAGTAGAAATCTAAGCTTTAAAATTGTAAACTAAGTATAGAAGGGGTATTGGGGCATCATTGCTAAGCATTTAGATGCATTCTGGGTAAAAATCGACTAGGTAAAAAACTAACTGTTTTTAATAATTACAATTTTCACTTAATCTAAAGTGAGATTTGAGACCATAAGCATGTATGCTTAGGTCTTATAAACATGTCCTAGAAGTTTCGTAACGTTTGGATGTCGTTGGATGCTGTAACGGATGTATTTGTTTATCGATGAGCGATTAGCTTTTGGTGATTTCAGTCATTTGAGTGTAGCTTGAGTTAGATGCGAGTTGTTTGTTGTTTTCCAAGAGATTGACAACCTCTTGTAGCCTCTATGCACTAGTCAAATCAGCTTCGTAACAAGGATTGACAATTATATTCGTGGTATTCGCTATGTCGGCAGTAAGATAGGAGTGAGGCTAGACACCCGTCCCACATTCGGCACTGCTGTCGGGGATTGAAGAGACCTAAACTAGGGAAAAACACGAGCGTCTTGTGAAGTTATCCTTTAACTTCCTCTAGGATCTCCTAGAGTCAAAACTTTCTTTTTAAAACCGCATAGCTTAAGATTGTAGTCTTTTGCTGTATAGAGGTATCTTGGAAGTAGGATGTACTTGCTAAGTATCTTTTAGGATTGTAAGATTCTAGGATTAGATTAGGATTTTGAGAATGATTGATGGACGAGACAAGTCTTAAGATCAAGGCTTAGAAAACCATAAAAAACAAAAAAACGAGTGTTTCTTGACACTTTCCACAACCCCATTGCAGTAGAATTTAGGAGTAGGGTAAGTAGAATCCGAGGTCAAATCTCAAAACATTACTCTATCCAAAAGAATCAATTGTGAGTTGTTTATGTGAAGTTGCAGAATTTTAGGTCTACAACTTACTTTTTCTTGACATTTTAGGCCAATCTCAATTTTGACTTGACTCAAAGGTTCAAAATAGCTCATGAAAAGATTGTCCACTGAAAAAGTTGAAAAAAGAGGCCTAAAGTAAATAATCATGATTATTTACTTTCAACTCAAAAGTGACCAAGGTTGATACCAGAGGCTCTATGCATGTGTACAAACATCTTTTGTAAAGGTCCATAGAATTTGGATCACCAAACTGACCAAAAACTTGGTAAAAATTGAATTCTGTACTGACTGTCGAGAACTTGAGTGTCGATTGGGAAAATTTTGTTCAAACTCAGTGAAACTTGACTCACAGGCTTATATTGATGTGATTAACAAGTGTACATGCTCAGTTGACCAAAAAGATGCAAAAATTTACCAAAAGTAAATAATCACGATTATTTACTTTTCTCCCATTTTTCAAAATTTTTACTAGCCCAACATACCACTAGCTTTACCATGTTATATTAAGCCCACATATCAATTTTGGTAAGATTTGGATCATTGGAGTGAAAATTGTGGCCAAACTTGCAAAGTCAGTCTGCCAACACAAAACTGGTGACCATTTGAACAGGAATTATCCAAACTTGATGGAAATTGGCTAGGGAGCTTAAGTTGAGCTACTTAATAGATCTGTGTCAAGATTGTGACAAAAACTTGCATAAAAGTAGCAGGAATAAATATGCTACAAAACTAGACATTTTTTGCACATTTGAGTATACCACAAGGTCAATCATATCAATTAGACCACACAAATTAAATTTGGATAAAAAAAGTGAGACTTGAGCCAGATTCTTGAAAACTGAGTCTGCGAACACGAAACAGTTGATAACTTGAATAAATTTTGTTCAAACTAAGTGAAACTTGTTTAGAGACCTTAACAAGTTGCATACTTGTCAAATCAAGCCAAAAAGTGTAAAAATTTAAGAAAAGTAAATAATCACGATTATTTACTTCTGATACACAGAGACAAAATTTTTGACTTTTAAACTTGTACAATGTTAGACCAACATAATACAAGACCACCGGGCAATTTTGGGTTCAATCGGATCCAAATTAGTACATGTTCACTCAGTTTCCAGGTTGTAGATTAGTCCTTTGTCTTTTTGCAAAAGTAGAATCTGAAAGTCTCAATTGCTGACTCACTTAGCTCAAATTGAAGGGATACACATAGACCAGTCACAATAGTTAGCAAAAATTGTACAGTCTTTGTGAAAGAATAGCTAACTTGATTAAAACTGATACAGGAATCAGGTTGCAGACAAGGAATTGAAAGCTTGATAGAAGTTGCAATCAAGTCAAGTGAAAGAAATTGCTAACAAGTCAATCTGACAGTAAGCACTCTATCCAGTGCTTCACAAGTCTATATATGAACCTTAGATCGGGTTGTATACTAGCAAAGCAAGGCATATTTACAGAGACTAGTAGTGGAGTATCCACCGAAGAGAATGTGAATCAAGATGATCACTTGGACACTATCTTTGAAGAAGTCTCAGACATTTTTTCAAAATCAACATCTAAAAATATCTTCCTATTCGCCTCATTCAGAAACCGGAACGACAGTGCGATATAAGCACATACTCTCTTTTTATAAGACTAATCACCATGGAGCTCATGTTTACCTGGATCCTGATGAAGAATATGCCATTCACATTGATGACCATGACATAGAGTTTGAAGAGGAAATCAGGGCAAACAAACAAGGAAAAATGTACATGGATAAAAACGAAACTCAGTATTTACAAGCTGAAAACTTTGACATGATGGACAAATGGGGGTTAGAAGTAAATACAATAATTCTAGATATGGCAGCAAAAGAAGGACCACCGACTTTAGAATTCAAGGGATACGATCAAGTTGATTTGAAGCCTTTGAAACGGCTTAACATGGATAATCCTAGGACCGGAGTCTATTGTTGGGGGGATTGAAACGTCAAAGATCTTCTATGGACTTCTCATGCCAAATGAGGACAATTAACACCCATGAAGATAATCTATATCTTCAAAATCAAAGACAAGAGTTCAACAGATCTACCAACCTACCTGTTTAGGGATTGTTATAACAACAACTTTGTTGTGATGACTCCTGAGGAGGTGGAACAAACCAAATACCAAGGGTACTCCATAAGGGATTGGATATTAGGCCAAGGACCGGAAACTATTCCAAGAGATGAACTCCACGAGAGATCTTCTGAGAGTAATGTTAAAAAACCAAAAACTACCTCATCACGAAGAAAACCAGGTGACAGTAAGGCCAGTCGAGGGCTACATGAGTCACTATTTCCGACAGACTGGTTTGAAGGACTCGGAACAAGACCAACTGCTAGGAGACCAGGAGTTGAACCAAATAGATGTATCAGACCAGCTGATTTTCAAAAATGGGTCAGAAAATATAGTGGATATGGGGATCCATATGACCACTTAGCAAGCTTTAAACAAGTGCTAAGAGCAGAACACATATTTGATTTCCTTACTCAGTCCGAGGGATTTGGAATTATTTTAGAAGGAAAAGCACTGACATGGTTCCAAAACATTCCACCAAGGTCAATCATGGACTTAAATACATTAGCTCAAGGATTGTAGCTATGTGTTCCAAAATGGGGATCAAACATAATACGGTAGCTCAAATCTATAGCTTCAAACAGAAACAAGGTGAGTCTATTAGGGATTGTGTAACTAAAATGAAGCAATACATTGCAAGATGCCCAGAGCTAGAAATACCCGCAGAAGAAAGACTAGTATCATTGTTTCTAGAGGGACTGCTAAACAAAGGACTTCATGCTATATTGTATAGAAAGAAACATATGACCCTAGAAGAGTGTGTGTCAGATGCTATTGACTTAGGAGACAATTGTGATATTTTCAATGAAGAAGATGTCCATAAGGATAACCAAAGTGAGAAAACAACATCCACCAAACCAACACAAGTGGGAACGACTGCTGTAGCACCGCTTACAACCATAGAATACATGCTCAAAAGGATGAATGACGTGATGAATGACATGCAAAAAGCACCTATAAGGGGACCATGGCAAGGGATACCTCAACAGGGACAACCAATTAGGCCGCAAAAATGGTGTGCAATCGAGGGTAAATGGACCAACCATGAGATCAATGAGTGCTATTAAGGACCAAAGTATGATGAGAATGTTCAATATGTGCCTATGAGGTCACAAGGACAACCCATGTACATATATGAGCCTAATATTGGCCCCAGCTCAAAGACCACCAATGGGTATGAAAAGACCTCAACCCATGTTGGGTCAACAACCTCCATACCTGTAAAGTACATGCATTCAGAGGGAGTCATAGATGAACAAGCACTAGTGCCTGTTATACCCTCTGCTGAGCCTAGTCCATCTACAGTAATGGTAGAAGGAGATTGGTATAATTCACATCCACCACCGATGGAAGAACCTGTGACTTGTACTACACCAAAACTTGCACCAATGTACTATGTAGCTAATCAAGGTGTTAGACCTCCGATGGTAAGACCCATGATTAAGCCAAGAATTGGAAACTGTTATAACTATGGTGTAGATGATCATTGGAAAAATGAATGCCCAGAGCCTGACAAGAACATTAAGCTAGTTGAAGCTTATTGTATACAATGTTGCAAAAAAGGAGGACACTTCCCTGAAGATTGTCCAGAAACTCCTTTAAACAAGGGTAAAACAGTAGTGAACGTAGTCCAAGTGATACCTAGTAGCTCATCTGAGAGTGAACCAACTGTTCCAATCAAGGTAATCACTAGAGCCCATGCTAAGAAATAGAAACATAACTCCTCTGATGATTCGGAGAATACTAAAATTTCCTCTCAAAAGACCAAGAGAAGTAGAAGCAAAAGGTATGTGATGAGGAAACAAAAACAAAGGGCTGAAATCAAAGGAGAAAGCAAAGAAACTATTCAGGAAAAAGTGAAAGAAAATGGAAGTAAAATCTAGGAAACCACCGTGAAATCTAGAGGATCAATTTTGGTAGACAAAGTTTTTGAGCCAATTAATGCAGCCTTGGAAGCTTATCAAGTGGGACTTAAAGCATGCCAAAACATGAAAAACAAATGGCAAAACTATTCTTCTCCAGATATGGAAGTAGCTAAGCTTGAAGCTTACCAAAATTTGGTAAGAATTACTCAAGAGATGCTGGAAAAACAAAAACCCAAGCTAGTGAGTATGGCAAAACCTGAGGATTTGTGGTAGGAACCAGTAAAGAGAAATCCGAAGTGGTGGTAGAACCCCACCTTGAAACAAAAGAGCCAAAACTCATAGTGCTTGACAGTGAAGATGCCTTAGATGGAATTCTATTTGTAGAAGAAGACGGGCCATGCACTTATAGAAAAAAGTTAGAGAGATTAATGATGGGAGCCTAACTCTGAAGTCAACTCCTGTAGAGGAAGTTTGGTTAGACAATCTACCTCTTGACATGGACATGGATGTACAAAATTTATATGGGGTTTGCGGCTCTGAAGCTTCAGGAATGTCTAAACCACTGACCTTGAAAACATTATCCTCTTACTTGCAAGATAACGAAGATGAATCCATAGTGTGCAAAACCACAATTCCTGTGGGATTGAATATCAACACACTTTTGCAATAGTGGACTTTGAAAAGAAACTCAATTATGAAATCATCTTGGGAAGACCTTTCATGCAACAAGTACAACTCATCCACGATTGGGGAAACAATTATCTGTACTTGAAGCAAGAGGGATCAATAACAAGGGTTAATCTAAAAGATCACACTTATAGAGATGTCATGAAAACTCCCATGCAAGAATTTGACTTAGTCTCTTCGGCTGAAACTAAGCTTCCATCGTAGTTGAACAAAGACACACCTACTTGGATGTGCGGAGCCTCAGAAAATGGAAGCTTAACATGAGAAGAATGTATCTTAGAAAGGATTGCACAGACGAAGCTTATGTACCTGAACCCTTTCCAAAACATTTGTTTGAGCCATTTGAGTGGACTCAAATTTTGGCAACAATGGATGTATGTGTAAATACGTCTATGCCTACTCAATTTTGCAATGAGGACGGCTATGACATAACTTCCATCCAAATGATCTCAACCCTTCACATTGAAGACAAAATTCAAGAATCCAAGGACTTGATTAAGGCTCACCAAGTCTTTTTAGCCCTCTACTATGATGCAACAGATGAGTTAGAAGAACAGATAATTCGGAGTCAGAAAAAGAACATGTGAGAGCTAAACTACTCATGAAAGGAGGGGAGGGAAATTTTTTTGACTTTCCAAACCAGAAATCGAGAAGACAGAAATGGTATAGAAGAAAAAGAGACGCGAGAAACTTGAAAGCTAGACCTATGCCATTAGTCTTCATTAGAACACAGTTTTTGATGCAGATAGATGCACATGATTGTGTCAAAGACAAAATCACTGGTAGATATCCTTTAAATGAAAAGCAGGAAATATTGAAAACATCAAGAAAAACGAGAAAGGAAACTCAAGCATGTTAGGAAATAAGACGTAGCTAAATAGATAATTGAGTAGATTACTTAATGGAGAGAGACAAATTTATATACACGAGATTATAGAGTAGAGAGAGAGAGAGAGAGAGAGAGAGAGAGAGAGAGAGAGTACACACGTATATCGTGTGTACTCTCTCTCTCTCTCTCTCTCTCTACTCTATAATCTCGTGTATATAAATCTGTCTCTCTCCATTAAGTAATCTACTCAATTATCTATTTAGCTACGTCTTATTTCCTAACAACTGGTATCAGAGCAAGGTTTGCTCGTAGCTAAATTATCTCAAGGAAAGGATTCCTTGAATTGAGTGGGAGTTATGGCGGAGGAAGGGAAGCTCAAGATTGAGAAGTTCAATGGCAAAAACTACCAACATTGGAAGATGCAGATTGAAGACTATCTCTACCAGAAGGACCTCTATTTGCCACTAGGCGGTCTTGCAAAGAAGCCCGCAACAATGGCACATGAAGCATGGATTGTCCTTGATCGAAAGGCACTGGGAACAATCCGGTTAAGCTTGGTGTCAACGGTGGCCTTCAATGTTTCGGAGATGAAGACCACGGAGGACTTGATAAAGTCACTTGACGACTTCTACGAGAAACCATCGGCATCCAATAAGGTATTTCTTATGAAGCGCTTGTTCAATCTAAAGATGGCAGAGAATGGTTCAGTTGCAGAACACCTAAATGACTTTAACACAAACATAAGTCAACTTCGATCAGTGAAAATCAATTTCGATGACGAAGTACGAGCTCTCCTTATACTATCATCTCTACCGGATAGTTGGGACAGCCTTGTGATGGCTGTAAGTAATTCTATCTCTGGCACAAATACTCTTAAGTTTGATGATGTTGTGGGTGTTCTCCTAAGCGAGGAAATGCGAAGGAGAAGCACAGGAGAATCACCAAGTGTTGCACTATCAGTGGAAACAAGAGGAAGGCTTAAGGAGAGGTTCAAAAACCAAAAGGGTCATGATCGCTCAAGGCGGAGCAAGTCACACACAAAGTCAGTTCTTGAATGTTGGAACTGCGGCAAGAAGGGCCACGTCAAGAAGGATTGCTGGTCCAAGAAGAAGAAGGAGACAGAGTCTCAAGAAAACAAGCCAACATCGGAGGCCAATGTGGCAGGTAAAGTAGAGCAAGATGCTCTAATTCTCTCATTAGACAATGTGTCTAATTCTTGGATAGTAGATTCCGGGGCTTCATTCCATGCGACACCACACAAGCAACATTTCCAAGACTACACCAAAGGTAATTTTGGGTATGTATACTTGGGAGATGATGAAGCTTGTGAGATTGTCGACAAAGGTACAGTTTCTGTCAAAACTGCTAACAGAAATGAATGGAAGCTTAAAGATGTTAGGCATGTTCCTTCTCTTCGCAAAAATTTGATCTCTACAGGACAATTGGACGATGAAGGTCACAACATTGCATTCGGAAACAAACGGTGGAAGATCTCAAAGGGATCTTTGGTGGTTGCCAAGGGTGAAAAAGTCGGTACACTTTACTTGTGTACTGTTAGCACGCAACCTTCAGCTTGTGCAACAACTACAGAAGTTGACAGTGCGGTGTGGCACTACCGACTTGGGCATATGAGTGCCAAAGGAATGCAAATCCTTCAAACAAAGAAGCTTCTACCAGGTTTGAAAGAAGTGGACTTAGAGTTCTGTGAAGATTGCGTTTATGGTAAACAAAAGAGGGTAAAATTTCAAAAATCAGGAAATGAAAGAAAAAATAAAAAACTTGAGTTGGTTCATTCTGATGTTTGGGGTCCTGCAAGTACACCATCACTTGGTGGCTCATTATACTATGTAACATTCATAGACGATGCGACTAGAAAAACATGGGTTTATGTCATGAAGAATAAATCCGATGTATTTTCCATATTTCAAAGGTGGAAAGCCTTTGTGGAGAATGAAACAGGTACCAAGGTTAAATGCTTCAGATCCGACAATGGAGGCGAATATTGCAGCCAAGCTTTTGAAAGCTTTTGTGCTAGCAATGGCATTTGGAGGCAAAGGACAACCCCAAGGACACCTCAACAAAATGGGATTTCGGAAAGGATGAACAGGACAATCATGGAACGAGCACGAAGCATGCGGCTACATGCAGGCCTACCGCTTGAGCTTTGGGCGGAAGCTGTAACTACGTCTGTGTACTTAATCAGTCGGTCACCCTCAACGGCATTGGATGGGGGAGTTCCAGAAGAGGCATGGACAGGTAAACCGGTGAATTATGCATTTCTCAAAGTGTTTGGGTGCGAGGCTTTCATGCACATAGATAGAAGCCTAAGATCAAAGTTAGATGCAAAGTCCAAAAAGTGTTTCTTCATTGGCTATGGAGAAGGAGACTTTGGGTATCGCCTATAGAATCCTGAAGATGGTAAAATCTTAAGGAGTAGGGATGTAATTTTTAACGAACAAAATATGTACAAATATTACTTGGAAAGAAAACAAACAAAAGAAACAGGTGATGAGTACATGGAGCTTGAGGACGGTGAAGACTCAAGGACTGCAAACGGTGACAATGTGCAACAACGTCAACCAAATGAGGAGCCTCAACCTATTCCCCGAAGATCTACAAGAGCAAGTAGACCTCCAGAAAGGTTTGTTCCTTCCTTCAACCATCTCTTGATCTCAGATTCTGGAGAGCCGGAATCATATGAAGAAGCTATGCAACATGAATCCAAAGAAGAATGGACGAAGAGCATGCAAGTGGAGATGGACTCACTACATCGCAACCAAACATGGGAGTTGGTTGAGTTGCCTAAAGGTAAGCGGGCACTTCAAAACAAATGGGTGTACAAGCTAAAGGAAGAAGAAGCTGGGAAGAAAAGGTACAAGTCTAGGCTTGTGGTAAAAGGTTTTTCTCAAAAGAAAGGTATTGACTTCAATGAAATATTTTCTCCTGTTGTAAAAGTGAACTCAATTAGGCTTGTCTTAAGCCTTGTGGCTGCTCATGATCTAAATCTCGAGCAAATGGATGTAAATATGGCATTCCCTCACGGTGACTTAGAGGAGGAAATCTACATGCTTCAACCAAAGGGGTATGAAGTAAAAGGTAAGGAGAAAATGGTTTGCAGATTAAAGAAGAGCTTGTATGGTTTAAAGCAAGCATCAAGACAATGGTACTTGAAGTTTGATCGATGGATGTTGGATCATGGATTCACAAGATGCAACTCGGATCACTGCATCTACACGGAGAATTTGGGAGATGGGAAATTCATCATCCTAATGTTGTATGTTGACGACATGTTGATTGCAAGTGCTAACATGCAGGACATCAAAGACCTAAAAGAGGAGCTGTCCAAATCTTTTTCAATGAAAGATTTAGGTGCTGCAAAGAGGATACTTGGTATGAAAATATCAAGGGATAGGACGAAGAAAACAATAAAGCTATCTCAAGAAGATTACATCAAGAAGGTACTAGAAAGGTTTGCAATGCAAAATGCAAAACCAGTTTCTACACCTTTGGCTGGTCATTTTAAACTAACGAAGGATATGTGTCCAAAGACACAAGAGGAGATAGCCTATATGTATAAAGTTCCATATGCTGCAGCGGTAGGTTCTCTAATGTATGCTATGGTCTGGACAAGGCCAGACATTGCACATGCAGTGGGAGTTGTGAGTAGGTTCATGGACAACCCAGTTAAAGAGCATTGGCAAGCTGTGAAGTGGATACTTAGGTATCTAAAAGGGACAACAACAAATGCTTTGTATTTTGGAGGAACTGATATTTTTCTAGAAGGGTATGCTGATGCAGATATGGCAGGTGACAAAGATACTCGAAGGAGCACTACTGGCTATGTGTTCACGGTTGGAGGCACAGCAGTAAGCTGGGCTTCAAAGCTGCAGAAAGTGGTTTCACTTTCTACCACGGAAGCAGAGTATGTAGCAATGACGGAGGCAAGCAAAGAAATTATGTGGCTTCACAGATTCTTAGAAGAGCTTGGATTCAAACAAGACAATTGTGTCTTGTACAGTGATAGCCAAAGCGCTATCCATCTTGCGAAGAACTCAGCCTTTCATTCAAGGACAAAGCACATTGAGGTGAGATATCACTTCATACGCACTCTTTTGGAAGAGGGACAACTAAAGCTAGGAAAGGTGCATACAAGTGAAAATCCTGCAGACATGTTTACAAAGGTGGTCAACAAGGAGAAGTTGAGCTTTTGCTCATCTTCAATCGGCATTCAAGGATAAGAAGCCAGAATGGAAAGCAGTCACAGGTTTGGTTTGGAGATCAGTCTCCAAGTGGGAGATTGTTAAGTATGGAGCCTGATAATTTTCTGTGGTAAAAGCGCACATTTGTAAGGCCCCCATTATGAGGAGAAGCCATCGTGAGTGAAGGAAAATCACTCACCAGAAACCAAAATTTTCACGGACAAGAATTAGGGGCAACTTTAAAGGCCGGAATATTCTTTTTCGCCGGAATATTATGGCCAGACGGCGGCCGGAAAGTGGTCAGAAAACAACCGGTCGGTTGGCCGGTAGTCAATGGCCGATGGCCGATGGTCGGAAGTCAATGGCCGGTGGCCGGTGGTCGGAAGTCAATGGCCGGTGTCCGGTGGCCGAATTCAAAAGCGGACTTGTCTTCTCAAGGGCGGTCACACATGGGCGGATTGGAGGGTCCGATTTGGACTTATTCGCACAAGGGCGGCTACACATGGCTATCTCTCATAAGAGAGGGCAGCCCTTTTGGCCTATAAAAGGAGGCCATTTCTACACACATTTCATAGTGTGAAGTTGATGCAACAAGGTGAGTGTGAGGTGGTGAGAGTGAAGCAAGGCGGGAGCTCCATTAAGGGTATAATCCCTTTGTAAACTACTTCTTGTTTTAAAATACTAAAGCCATTGAGTGGCTGCTTTCCCGTGGACGTAGCCCACATTGGGTGAACCACGTATATCGTGTGTACTCTCTCTCTCTCTCTCTCTCTCTCTCTCTACTCTATAATCTCGTGTATATAAATCTGTCTCTCTCCATTAAGTAATCTACTCAATTATCTATTTAGCTACGTCTTATTTCCTAACAAAGCAAGACCTAAATACAAGGACAAGGATTCAACCATGACATGAGTTGAATGAAGAAAGAAGTATCAAGAGTTGAAGAAAGCTCTAAAGGAGATATATACAACTGAAATGGAAACCACTGAGGAGGAAGGTAAAGAGGTAATGAGTGTTCCATCCCATTACAAGAAATATACTCTCTAGGACCGAAAAATCATAGTCAAACAACCTGTCAAGGAACTACAAAAATAGAGCGAATCCTACTAAGGACCTGAAATTGCAAAAAAGATGGATCTGGCCGAACCAAGAGAAGAGTCTAGACCTGCCTACATTGCAAACGACCTAACAGAAGAAGAGTAAGAGCTTTTGTTAAGCTTACTGAAAGAATGCCGAGATATCTTTGCTTGGTCTTACAAAGATCTCAAAGGTGTTGATCCAGAAATTTGTCAACATATCATACCTATGAGAGATGATGTGAAACCAAGCAGGCAAAGGCCATACACTTATAATGAGACATTTGCCTGAAAGATCAAAGAATAGATAGAAAAACTAAAGGAAGCCAAATTCATTTATGAAATTGAACAGACAAATTGGGTGTCTTCAATTGTGGTAGTACCCAAGAAAAATGGAAAATTAGGGGTGTGTGTCAATCTTAAGAAAGTGAATGCAACTACCATTAGAGACAACTTTCCTCTTCCAATCATTGAACATGCTTTAGAACGAGCTGCAGGAAAAGAAGCTTATACCTTTTTAGATGGCTTTCCAGGATACAATCAACTTTTGGTTAACCCCAAAGATAAACATAAAACTCCCTTGCAACTGAATGGGGTATTTTTGCCCATCGGGTTATGCCTTTTGGGTTAACAAATGCTCCTGCCACCTCCAAAGATTGATGAGCCATGCTTTTAAGGAATACATTTGGAATTTCTTGGAAGTATATATGGATGGTTTATTGTTGGAATTAGGGTGTTAGAGAAATGCACACAACATGGAGAAGACGAAGGAAGCTCAAGGCACACAACTGAGAGTGTATTACTTAGTGTGCAATGGAAAGATAGATAGCCCTAGAGTGATGGGCGTATATACAATGCACGGGGGAAAAAACCTCCTAAAGAGGGAAAAAATGCCCCGGTGGTCCTAGTGTGTTCACACACATCACTACCACATGTATATGGTAACAAATCCTCCCTAGAGTGTCCTCCCTGGAGTGATGCGGTGAATGAGAGCTGGCACATGAGTAAAGGGAAGTGCCATGCCCTGAGGACATGATCAGTCCACAAAGGGGAGTAAGCCCAAAGCTTTGCGGAAAGCTTCGAGCTTCTCACGAGAGGATGCCTTTATGAAAAGATCTGCAAGGTTGTCCTATGTTGGTACATAAGCCAAGCTGGTCTCTCCTACTGAGAGCCTCTCCCTGACATAGTGGTAATGCACCTCAATGTGCTTTGTGCGAGCATGAAAAACTAGGTTTCTCGCAATTGCCAATGCGCTCTGACTGTCAGTGTAGATAGTGTTGGCAGTGTCCTGTCCAACACCCAAATCAGCCATAATGCATCTAAGCCATACACACTCAACAGTAGCTGTTAAGACTGCCCTGTATTCAGCCTCACAACTCAAAGCAGCCACATTAGGTTTCTTCTTGGCTCAACCATGATATACATGAACTACCAAGCATGAAACAAAAACCACTTGTGGACACTCGTGTGTCAAAACAACCAGCCCAATCTGAGTCTGAAAAAGCATGTAAGTCTGGCGGCAATGATCCCCCCTTGGGATAAAACAAGCAAAGATGTAAAGTGCCACTAAGGTAGCCAAAAATCCTCTTGACAGCCTGCCAATGCTTAAACCCTAGGCTATGCATAAATCTTCTCACCTATGAGACTGCAAACTAAATATCGAGCCTCGTGTTGCATACATAAATGAGGCAGCCAACAACAGTTTGGTAAAGAGTGACATCAGCAGGATCACCAGCATCATGTAAACTCAACTTCAAACCTGTTTCCATGGGAGTGGCAATAGGTTTGCAATCCTCAAGTCCAAACTTACATAGTAATGTCTCTATGTAACTTTTCTGACACAAGGCAATACCACCATCACACTGCTTAAACTGTATACCCAAGTAATGATGCAACAGCCCCAAATCTTTCATCTTGAAAGTAGCAAAAGTCTTCATAATCTATGCCTTTTTGTTGTGCATAACCCTTTGCAACAAGTCAAGCCTTATGGCGATTGATCTCACCATCAAACTTGTGTTTCAACTTGTAAACCCACTTTGTACCAATGGCCTTTTTGCCAGGAGGCAAATCACATAAAGTCCATGTGTCATTTTCTATAAGTGCATCATATTTTGATTGCATGGCAGCCATCCAATTTTTTGAATTCTGTGCTTCATCAAAGGATAGAGGTTCCTCAACATCATGTAAGCTAGACACATCCAAAGCATAACAATCTGATGCATAAGATGCATGGCGAGAGCCTAAACGAGTATGACTAGACAAAGGTGCATCCAATTTACTATCACATAATGTATGCACCAACCATTTTGGCATACCTCTAGCCTGCTCATTTTCAGCCCTTTCCTCATCATGTACATCATGTACGTCTGCATCAATAATAGGCTGATCTATAACATTTTCTGAAACCCCCATAGGCTGTACATTTGCCTCATTGGAATTTACATTCCTATTTCCACCATTGAAAAGAGGCAACAAAGTGTCATAAATGTCCTGTGAGCTTACATTACTATCTCTAGTACATGACAACAAGGGTTGAACATGACCCGTGAAACCAGAATACGCTTTGTTTGTGGATGATACAACCTATAACCTTTGCTTTCAGCACTATAACCAATAAAAATACATTTGACAGCCTTATCATCCAATTTTTTGCGCTGCGTTTGTGGCACCAAAGCATATGCCAAACAACCAAAAACACGCATGTGCTCAATAGAAGGCTTTCTATCATGCCATACTTCATATGGAGTAATAGACTGCAAAGCTTTCGTAGGACACCTGTTTAGTACATAAGTGGCACACATGATGGCCTCAAGCCAAAAAGAATGCGGCAAAGCTTGACTTTTGACCATTCATCGTGCCATTTTCGTAAGTGACCTGTTTTTCCTCTCAGCAACACCATTTTGCTGAGGTGTATAAGGTAGTGTACATTGGTGTTTTATCCCACGACTAGCTAGAAATGCATTAAATCCATGAGACATATACTCCTCCCCTCGATCAGAATGGAGGGTGTCCATAGTACATTTCCATACATTTTTAGCCATAGCCAGAAATTCTTTGAAGCACATAAAAACTTCAGACTTTGCTTTAAGAGGAAATACCCATGCATGCCTGGAGTAATCATCAATGAAAGTCACGAAGTATAGGTAATTGCCCAAGGACGGAGTTTGCATAGGCCCACAAACATCACTATGCACAAGCTGCACCTGCATATGGCCCTAACTGAACCATCCTTTGGAAAATTAGAACGCTACATTTACCCAAAATACAGCCTTCACAAACATGTTTAACAGGTGCTTCAAGAGGTGGCAAAGAAGCAACCATATCAGATTTTTGCAAACGTAGCAAATTGGAAAAATTCAAATGACCAAAACGTGCATGCCAAAGTTTTGCATCTAAAATAGCCCTTATATCTGCAACTACATTTGCAAAAAATTTTCCGCACTTGTCATACAAAGTGAGCTTATACAGCCCATGGCACAAAAGCCCATGTGCAATAATTTCATCACCAAAACTGAGATCATGTATTATACATCTGTCATCCACAAATTTGACTACAAGTCCAATTCTAGCAAGTGCAGATATAGACAAAAGATTCTTCTTGATCCCACCTAAAGTGTATCAACAAGTGTGAAAGAACTGCCATTTGCAGCAATAAGCATAATCTTTCCAACCCCTGAACCGGATAAGAGGCATTGTTGGCAGAAGTGACTGAATTCCCATGAGGGACAGACTCGACAGAGGTGAACAATTCACGATGTGAGGTAATGTGCTTTGTAGCACCACTATCAAAATACCACACATGTGAATCTGTAGCAATTGACATGCATGCATCATGGACAATAGGATTGTAAGTGCACTCTGCACTAAAAGCCCCTTATGCATCAACATTTACAGAAGACTCAACAATGGCTGCATTTGTAGTGGAACCAGCATTTGCAGTGGAACCACCCTCTTTCTTCTTAGCCTTTTTGGCCTTCAACTTAGGACACTGGTTGATCAAGTGATCATTAGCTTTACAATAAAGGCAATGTATCTTTTTTTTGCCCTTATCACCAAAATTTCCAGACAAAGTACTGCCAGCAGAATCATTAGGAGCAAGTGATTTTCCACTCACAGATGAACCATAAGAAGTGGTTGCATTGCTGTTACCACCCTTTCTTTGAGAAGCAATAAAAGCGTGTTCAACTGCACGCTGTCTAGTCCTGGTTTTTTTGGAAAGTGACTCTTGCAAGAGCAATGTGCACAATGCATCAAACTTTACAACTTTAGGATTTCCTTGGGTCATAAGTCTCCAAGTACTAGCAAAGTCTAGTAAGAATCTGGTAAGACATCAAGAACAGTCTGCATAAGGGAACTGTCGAAATGACTTCACCTGTAGAAATAAGTTGGTCATTGATATCCTTGACACCAGCAAGGAAAGTGTCCACATCATCTTCCTCATGCATAATCTTCGATTCCAACTCTTTACGCAACAAAGCAGTTTTAGCCTCATTGCGACTTGCGTAAAGACTAGCCAAAATATCCCAAGCCTGTTTTGCAGATTTTGCTGAACGAGAGTGAGGAACAATGGTACACTTCACCGACAACACAATCAATGCTTGAACGTGCGCATCCTTTACATCCCAACGAGATTAATCTGCCATAGGCAAAACAACTCTAATAGTAGCAATCCTTGCTGCAAGACCTGCAACATCCTCAACATCGCCTGCATCCTCAGAACCAGGTTGAACATCAATGCCCTGCAAAATATTCCATACGCCCTTTGACACAAGAACATGTTGCATCATGTAAGCCCACATAGGGTAATTTTCCCCATCTAATTTGTCCTCAACAGCAAACATCTTGAACACATCTGTGTTGTTGTTAGCCATGGTAAATGCTATACCTTATGTGAAAACTACCCTAAAGGAGGAGAAACAAAGTGGGAACAACACGTGCTATATAACAAAAACCATGGAAGACTGTAAGGCACCAGTTATGCAGAAAACGGCACTGACAAAATAGCCTGTGCAACACTGTCTGTAGTGGAAATGGAGGCCAAAATGAACCTGAATAAAAAATATGAGCAAACTGAGCTCTAAGAGCTTGCTTGAAATTTTTGTCGACCTGCAAACGCTTGCCAAAGGTCACTGAAATCGGAGAAAATGAGTAGGCGTGTGTTGGAGCTGCTGGCGACTAAGCCCGAGAGGACACAACGTGCTCTGATACCAATTGTTGGAATTAGGGTTGCAGAGAAACACACACAGCTTGGAGAAGACAAAGGAAGCTCAAGGCACACAACTGAGAGTGTATCACTTAGTGTGCAATGGAAAGATAGATAGCCCTAGAGCGATGGGCATATATACAATGCACGGAGGGAAAACCTCCTAAAGAGGGAAAAAATGCCCCGGCGGTCCTAGTGTGTTCACACACATCACTACCACATGTATATGGTAACATTTATGTGTACATTCATCAATCCGGGCTAATCATTTTGAACACCTCAAAAAGGTATTCGAAAAATCTAGACTTTATAGGATTTGCTTAAATCCTGAAAAGTGCACACTTATGGGCAGACAAGGAAAACTTCTTGGACATATAGTGTCTAAAAATGGCATAGCTACTAATATGGATAAAATTCATGTTATTGTTGATTTAATTAGATCGACAACAGCCAAAGGGGTTCAAGCTTTCATGGGACATTGTGGATATTACAGACGATTCATTTACTTGTATGCTATAATTGCAAAACCCATGTATAGCTTGATTACACTCTTTGAATGGACTGATGAGTGTGAAGAATCCTTCATGAAGCTTAAGCAAGCTATCACTTCAGCTCCAATATTGAAAGCACCATATTGGAATAAGATATTCCAGATACATGTAGATGCTTCCAATTTTGCCATTGGGTGTATACTAGCTCAACCAGGAGACAGGAAAATTGATTTTCCTATTTCTTATGCTAGCAGACAGTTGAATATGGCAGAGAAAAACTACACAACCATAAAAAGGGAAGGATTAGGGATGATCTATATCATAAAAAAGTATAGACATTACCTATTAGCTAAAAAATTTGTGCTCTTTTTGGACCACCAAGCCTTATTGTACTTGGTCAACAAGCCATGCAACACGAGAAGAATAGTGAGATGGTTCACCATTCTTTAAGAATTTGATTTCACTGTAGCTGTGAAAAAGGCACCACTCATCAAAGAGCAGATCATTTGTCAAGGATTGTTTCAGGAGAACCACCTAAGGAAGTAGATAATGATCTACTAGATTCATATCTATTCTCCGTGGAGATGATACCTCGATGGTCAGAAAACATGGTATCCTTGATGACCATAGCTCAAGTGGATTCGCAAACTTCCTATTACAATTGGATTAATTGAGCAATCGGCTATGTATCAATTACTAGCTGGAAGGCTATACATAAGAAATCAAGATGGAATACTGCATTTATGCATTAACCCTGAGGAGAAAACCCAATACCTAAGTCAAGCACATATTACCGTAGTAGGACTTCAGTTTGCGGAAGACCAAACTATACGACGGGCCTTGAGACTTGGAGTATTTTGGCCAACTATGAGGAGTGATATTCACTCATTTGTGCAAAATTGTCCTCAATGCCAGAAGCAAGCACCCATACCTCATGTAACATTGTTTCAAATATCACTTGTTCCTAAGTGGAGTAACTATCCAGTTACTTACTTATCAAGCCGAACATTTCTTGAGGATATGAGTAAATGCCGTCAAAGAAAAATTGAAACTGAAGCAAGAGACTATGCTCTTATTGAAAATCAATTGTATCAAAGAGAAAAGGATCAACATCTGCGTCTTTGTGCAAATGAAGACGAATATAATCCCATTATTGAACAAGCACATGATGGATTAGCTGGAGGTCACTTTTCGAGTGAGACCACCGCAAGAGCAATCTTAATGGCAGGCATATGGTGGCCAACACTTTTTGCAGATACCAAAGAATATGTTCGAAGGTGTGATGCATGTTAACAAGCTAAAATGCCAACTCGTGTAGATAGCATGCCCTAAGACCAATGATGGGGGCTAGAGCTTTTGCAAAATGGGGTATAGACTTTGTTGGGCCAATACAACCACCTGCTTATAGAACCCAAGATTAATATATCATTGTAGCTACGGACTATTTGACCAAGTGGGCCGAAGCTAAAGCAACTCAAAAGAATGATTCCAGAGCCACAACCACATTCTTGTATGAGAATGTGTTCACAAGATATGGCATGCCGATAGAAATTGTCTCAATGATAGGGGAACTCATTTCCTCAATGAGGTAATTGAGTATTTGCTTAATGAATTTATGGCCTTCCATAACAAATCGGCTCCCTATCACCCATAAGCAAATGGACAAGCTGAGCATACAAATAAAATTCTTAGCTCGATATTAACTAAAGTGGTTAGTTTAGGACAAACAGATTGGGAAATGAATCTCCATGCCACTCTATGGGTTTATAGAGTTTCATTCAAGACAGCTCTAAATGATACACCCTTATTCTTGTTTATGGTCTTGATGCCATACTTCCAATATAATTTGTATTGCCGACACTAAGGGTAGCTAAGAATCTTGAGTGGAATGGACATGAATTGTCAAAGAGGCTTGAAGATCTAGAAAAGCTTGATGAG
The DNA here is from genome assembly GCF_014529385.1 of Adiantum capillus-veneris. Classification (NCBI taxonomy): domain Eukaryota; kingdom Viridiplantae; phylum Streptophyta; class Polypodiopsida; order Polypodiales; family Pteridaceae; genus Adiantum; species Adiantum capillus-veneris. The sequence goes on from NC_140955.1 coordinate 951,684, forward strand.
CAAAGACTAATAGCTGTAGCTCACATCTATGCACAAAAGCGAAAACAAAAAAAGTGTTTTGATTCCAATCTATTTACAAAAATCTTCAGAAAAGGGGACTTAGTTTTAGTCTATTCCCTTAAGCAACACATTCCCAAGTTTAAGAAAAAGGGAAACAAACTGTTTATCATTGAAGATGTATCTCCAAATGGAGCAGTTAGATTATGCACCCTAGATGGTGAACCAATGGCTAATTGGATTAGTGGATGCCGTTTAAAGAAGTATAAGTTTCCACTAACCAATGATCTGCTAGAAAAGATACATTCAGCAAAGCAAAGAAAGATAAAATGACAGTAGGTTGTCGGTGAAGCCCAAGAGGAAGCTCGAATTTGAGTACTCAAAAGGAAAGCTTCTCTCAAAAATCAACAAATACCTATTCCCATCAACACTCTGCAACTGGATGACCGACTATGGGAATTACAGAAAGATGCAGTGTCAACAGATGACGAATGGTTAGATGAAATGGACCTTCGCATCAAAGTACAATTGAACAATCATAGCACACATGCATTGGTCAATACAGGATCTCGGGTAAATGCACTCAATTATTCCACGTACAAGAAAGCAACAAGTCAGTCTTTGATAGCAAGAATATCGACTATTAAAGGATGCAACAAGAACCCAACACCGACATTGGGAGTAGTCAACTTAAATGTGATAGTACATGGATGTTCATGCCCTCATCAGTTTGTATGCTTTTCACGTGAACACATGAATGAGACAATTATTATTGGAATCTCATGGATGCGGACTGACAAAGCAATACCAGATTGGGATACCAATCAGCTCAAGCTATTGCCTAAAGGCGGACAACTCATTGTTCCAATTGCACCAAGCAAGGAGGAATGGAAAGGAAGTTACCAACAAAAAAGCAAACCATGAAGCAATCAATCTTCTCCATCCTATAGACAAACAAATTCTACAAGTAGCATGCAAGAAGTCAAGCAAATTTGGATACCAAAAGCACAGCTTCAGGACAAGCCGATTAAAATTTGGGTGCCCAAAACATCATCTAATGTACCAAAGACAGTTCCAAGGTTGAAAACATAAGGAGGAGCATCTCTGAGCAGGGAATCTAAAACAAAATGGATTTGGAAGAAAAAGGAGCACTTATCTTCTCCGCAAACTGTAAAACCAATAAAGCAATTGAGAGTTAAGTCTCAAAGGACTCAACCACAACATTCAAACCAAGACAAACCAAGATACCAATGGCGGATAAAAGCTCGACAACCATCATTTATTGATACCGACAGCTCAAGAAATCAGCGTGCCAAAGCATCCTGATGGTACAATCAAGCAAAGAGAGAACCTAAGCTACAAGATTTTGCTCTTTGGAAGATAGCAAAAGAAAACCGCGACATCAGAAACCCTTGAGTTAATTACTCAAGACCCAACTCTTGCACATCATAATGGTTTGAATTGCATTGATTTTTAAAGCATGGTAGAGCCAACCAAGGCTATGCATAGACACAATTTATCAACCCATGCACAGAGTTGTCCCGGAGTACGCCATCTGGGAGGGGTGGAAGGGACCTAAGTAATTAAGGGCAATGTTTGAAGAGGGAGGAAAAAGTTTGATGTTAACATGTGATTTTTTACAAAATTACCTAATAATTCCCTTAACAAGTCATCAATAGGGGAAATTTAACTGATAACATCTCCCCGATGAGTATAAATAGTATATATGCTATCGGAAAATCATCAAAAATTGGTCTTTTCTGGTTTTTTTAATCATTTTTCTTGATATTGGGACTTAAAAATGGAGAAATTCACCAAAAAACAATAAAGCTATGTTTTTTAAATGAATATTCCTAATTATTGATTTTTTATTTTTCTTTTTTAGCGCATTTTGGTAATTTCTTTGATTTTTTTAATAAATAGATCGAAAATTAATAATAAATAGCAAATGAGCTCAGATGGAGAAACTGAAGATATGCTAATGATTAGAAGGACAAGGCGGACATGCACAAAAAATTTCAATCAAATCGACAAATGGAAGCAGGAAGCCTAAATTAGGCTACCAAGGCCTACTTTCACAAATTCTTGCAGAATGAGCTACTGGAATCCGTTTGAGGAAATTTTTGAGTCTAACATAGATTTCAGGGCCTAGTAGGACTAACAGGGGAATTTGGGGAAAAATAGTTTGGGAAGTACGAGTATAGATATCCAACGTAGCCCAAAATCACCTCATTTTCACTAGTCGCCCTTGGAGAAGAGAGCTCTCGACCTTCTTTGCGCGCGATTGCCGAAGTCCACAGTCGCCCTTTTACAGCGCTGTCTCACACGAGACATGAGGGATAAGTTCTAAGCTTCTCAACCATCAATTCTATATGGCCAGTAGCAAGTCTAGGCTCAAGGAAAGAACCCTAGAAACCCAGTAATGCACGAAGTCCTTCGACAAAAAATTGACCATAGCGGCCTATCAGCTCAACCAAATTGATTGAGACTTGAACTGTAGCATGCCCTTATATCATAGAACACTTATAAATCACTAGATGACCATTCGGCATGGATCAAGGGGGGTCCCAAGTAGAAAATCTAGGTTTTTCCCAGATGCCAGAATTGGATTTTGACTCCACGGACAACTTGTAGACTGGGTCTATACACAATGTACATGGATGGTTTCAAGAAAACAATCAAGGCAAGCTCTCGAGCAGAAGAAAACATCTCCAAGGCTAGAAAGCGTCAAATTTGACATATGAAGTCAAACTGACTCCAAATGGGCCAAAATTGGATGGGTAGCTTCAGGACTATGTAGCGGACAAGTCCATAGCTTCAAAAGTGACTAACCAACTCCACAGGCCATCTAGTCACAAAAACCCGTGATTTCAGAGGCGACAAAGCACGAAGCGACACCGACACGACAAAAATTTACCAAATTCAATTTAGGACTTTGTTTAGATGTATTGAATATGTCTAGGTCATCAAATTGTCAAGTTTAGCAAAAAAATTGACTGCTATAAATAATTGCGATTATCTACTTTTGTGCTTTTTTGGCTTGAAAATGATACCTTCACTTCACCTATCACTTGCATACACCTATTATATGCCACATTTCAAGTATAAGCCAAAATGATAAAGGAAAACTTGGAAAATTGTCAAAAAACACAAAGAAATCTTTCTATCCAAATTTTGAGTTATGTGTCACATGTTTTGATCCAAATCACCCTATATCTCATACACAGAGTCTACATCATGCTTAGAACCAAGTTGCACCAAAAAATGTACATTTTGATGAAAAAGTTAATAATCACGATTATTTACTTTCTTGCCATAATGGGAGAAAATTGCAACTTTGACCTTATGGGACCAAAGCACATGATGTCCCAAGTCCCATGACCAAATTTGAGCAAGTTTGGATCTCAAAAACTCAAAATCCCTTTATATCTACAATTTTAGAGACTAAAAGGCTAAATCTGGCACCATCACCCAATGCACTCAAATGAGCCCACACTTCACTCAGAGCATCCAAATGCTATATGTTTCAAGCCTATCATGTCAAAAATGCAAAAAGTTGGAAAAATTTCCCGGCTGTAAATAATTGCGATGATTTACTTTTGTTTCAAATTTTTGCATGGACTGTATGATTTTGATCTTTACATGTTTTTATGCATCTATGCATGCTCCAAAATTGATTTGAAGCAAATTGGAGCCAATTTGGCAGCAATTCTGACTCAGGGCATTTTAGAGCGAAATTTACAAAATTTTCTAACTTTGGCACTGTATTCCCTTAACAATAGCAATGCAAGCTGCCAAGAAGGCCAAGCAAAGGGTGTCCCAAAGAAAAAAGCTGCAAGAGTTGCCACCCTACCAACTAGACCCAAGTTCAGTGAAGACAACAAAAGCAACATACTTGTCAAGAGAATAGCTTGAAGAAAACAACACCACGGTCTTCACAGGCAAGTTCAAGAGTGAAGAAGGACACCAAGTAGAGTTGCGGATGCTACCAAAAGAGATATATGATGTAGGTGCTAAGCCAGACACAAAAGAAGCCAACAGAAGGCTAGGCCTCAGAGACTTCTACGACCAAGAACCATGCGGCATAGATTTCTAGAAACCTCTGAGTTACTGTCTACTATCAAAGAGGATGGGTCAGCCCAAATCATCGACCAACAAGGGCAGAAAGTGAAAGTAGTGATCACAAAAGAGATTGTGGCCGAGGCATTGAAGCTGCCAGATCAACAGCTGACAGAGGTAACAAATGAACTCCTAACCGCCACTCTGTCAGTACAAAAGATCCAAGTGCATCTCGATGTAGCGAATGCTTCTCTGCAATATTCAGAGCACAGGATCAATGATCAGGCAGCCTTTTTGAGATATATAAGAGAAAATCTTGTTGTCGCCTCGATCAAAGGTATATATTAAGTCTATAAGACTTTGGAAAAGAGAAACAAGGATCTCGAGTTAGAGCTGAAGCTAGAGCAATCACAAAGAAGAGACCTTTCACTGTTGCAGGTACAACGAGAAGAACAACTGCTCAAAGAGATAGCTGAACTCAAGAGAGTCAATCAACTACTGCAAGAGGGACAACTAGAGACATAGGAAGAAGCAGGTCCCTTGGAGCAACCAACTATCGGTATTCCCTCAGTCTCTTTTGTTGAGATGGAAACACAGCCGATGGAAGGGCTAGAAGGAAATGAGTATTTTTAAGTACCACTGACTGATGTTGAGCAAGTGCCCATGGTCCAGCTTTCTAAAGCTGAGGAAGATGCACTCAAAGAGCAGGTTGCCAAGGAAACAGATGCAGAATGGAAAGCAGCAATGGATTGGGAGTTGAGAGTTCTCCACTTAGTCGATGTAACTCAACTCACTCCCAACCAATTCAATGCACAGTGGCATCAGCAATCATTGCCATACCCTTTGATCAAGGTAGAGCTATTACAGGTAAAAGAAAGACTATACAAGGATATGCAGGCAGAAGGCACAGAGGATGTCCACCCCAAGTGGAGAAAGAGCTGGTTGAACAAGAATCCAAGATATCTGATTCTGTTCACAAGAGCACCTGCCGCACTATAGAGAGACCCAACCTTTTGTCCTGTACCACGGGTAAGGACATGGAAAGCATTTGAAGCACTAAAAAAGAAGAGGTCGCATGGCTGAACTACCTAGGATTGCCAGCTCCAGAGCAGAGACCGACAATAGAGGAATACATGGTGAAAACCCTAACGGGCGCCGTGACTTTCTTCAAGATCCTTCCTCACCTCTCATGTGCCATGTTATATAAGATATGCAGAATGCTGCTCACATGTAGTCAAGCTTTTCACGATCTAGAGCAAGCCAGACCGCCATGGATGTCTTTCCTCAAAGGAAATAAGGGCCTCTGTTATGACTTAAGTGCCACCCTTCCGAAGAAGTTCTTTACGGCTTCTTCGCCCGATGCATGTTTTTGCCCTCTAGCAATATGTTGGCGTTTGAGAAAGCATTCTATACAGGTTTCTTCACTTGGAAAATGAAGATATTTGGGCCAGTGATTAGTAACCTCACAACCAGATTTGTTGGCTATTCAGCCATTGAGCTTAAAAACAAAGTCACCATGCAGTTCTTGCAGGTTCCTGACAAAGAGAGAAGACTCCGATATGAGAAGCATTACACGCGCTTAAAGACCGCCTCAGCAGTCGTCAACCCGAAGACTACTTCAGCCCAGGAAGCTGTGTCAAGGGACGACACAGGCGAGGAGGGGGGGAATGTTAGCAGCAAGATAACTTGGATATCATTTTTTGGAGCTTTTATTGTAAAAACACTTATTATTTTGATGAATTGGGAATGTTGTAACTCTTACTAAACATTGTAATTGACTAGCCGGGGCTACAAGCTTCTAAATTGTATCAAATTGTCTTTAGTTAGAGCTCCCAAATTATTAGTTTTGACCACAAAAACCTTGGCTAAGGTATAAAAGACAATTTTTATAAGTTTTATATAAGTTTTGGGTAATAGAAACACAGCGTGAGCTAACGGTGCTCTTTTCTCTCCTTCTTGCACTTCCTACTCCCTTCTCGGTTGTCACATTGTAATGCAGTCTGTTGCGTTGCAATTGCAGGTAAGAGCTCTACGCATTGACGTAAGCATTTCATGGTAATCCGTAGCTTTTGGTGTAGCCGACTTGCGGCCTAATTTCATCATAAGTAGAAATTTAAGCTTTAAAATCATAAACTAAGTATAGCGGGGTTTGGGGCATCATTGCTAAGCATTTAGATGCATTCTATGTCAAAAGCTCATTGCTTTTAATAATCGCGATTTTTGCACTTGACCTAAAGTGAGATTCGAGACCATAAGCATGTGTGCTTAGGTCTTATAAACATATCCTAGAAGTTTCATAACGTTTGGATGTCGTTTGATGATGTAACAGATGTGATTTGTTTGTCGATGAGCGATTAGCTTTTGGTGATTTCAGTCATTTGAGTGTAGCTTGAGTTAGATGCGAGTTGTTTTTTGTTTTCCAAGAGATTGATAACCTCTTGTAGCCTCTATGCACTAGTTGAGTCAGCTTCGTCCCATGGATTGACAATTATATTCGTGGTTCTCGCTATGTCTGCAATAAGATAGGAGTGAGGTTAGACACCCGCCCCATATATATTGATCAACAAGCATATACAAGGACTCTTGGTCAAAAAATTTAGCTTCAATCCTGCCAAAGTAGCCACAAGGCCAGTTTGCAACCTTCAAATCTAGAAAAACTTAATTTCAAGTAGCAAACAATATCCAATGACTTCAAACTTGCTAGGCTATTTGTATGAGATGTCTATCAGTCCTATGAACCAAAAAATGTCAAAAATGGATTCTCTAGCTGACAAAAGATAATATGAGAGTGCTTATTATCTACTAAGTCAAAAAAAGATCATTTTTAATTTTTATTTGATCCACATTGGTTTAACATGTATTCAATAGGCCTTGAATGATTTTTTTTAGATTTTTGGTTAGTTTGGCCGAATTTCCCAGTAGTTTTTGTATCTGTTAGTTTCAATTGCGAATCAATTGGTCATGCAAGTCAAATGAAGTCCAAATTACTTGAAACTTCTTCCAAGCACTCTATTACTACTCTCGACCTAATCCCCTTTGAAAAATTTACAAAAGTTGAGTTTTTGGAGTGAGAGATAATACGGTCGCTTATTATCTTTGGGATTAGGAATGGGGTTTTTTTCCACCTTTTTTGGCTTTCACTAGATATTCACACCCTAAACTAGTCACAAATCAAGCTTCATGAAGTTTGGTTCAGTTTTGAAGTTTCTAGGTCAAATATTGTATCCGTAGTTTGGTTTAAGTGGTTTTGGGTCTAATTAACAACTTACATTCCAAATGCTACCAAGCTTGAATCAGAGCCTCCTTACACTATTTTCATGCCTGTGGGTTTGCAAAATGGTCAAATTTTTTCTATTATATAGGTGCCAAATTTTGTACCCTTTTTTCACTTTTTCACTTCCCATAGTTGTAACAATGTGTTTTAAGACCTGTTAAGAAGGTTAACATATTAGCCAAACAATATTTCCATGCGAGAAAAGTTCAATTTTAGGCCTTTAAAAAAATCACTTATCATCTACATGCCAAAAATATACTTTTTTGGGGGTTTTGATGGCATTCAGATCTTATACAGGCTAATGCAAGTACTTTTGACCAATGAAACTCACTTTTGCATGCATCTATCACTAGGGATATAAGAGGATTACAAAAAATTGAGCATCACATAACGAGCAATGTAATAAAGCAAGCAAAAAAAAGTGAGCAAACTAAGAGTAAAGACTCAAAATGAATTCATTTCAATAATTGCATATGTCAAAATTAATCGATTTATGAGGAACCCAACTTCTCCAACATGCATTTCTTCATTGATAAAGTGTTAAGAAGACTATACCAAATTAAGAAAGTTCTCAATGGTTAATTATTAAGGATATAACACAAATAGCAGTTATTTGCTTCACATTAAATACAAGTTTAAGATTTTAAGAGAAGCCAAAATGAAACACAAAGCAAATCATAAGTATAATTGTCCTTGAAGCATAACATGAACTTTCCTAACTACAAAACACATTTTGATATGCAAATCATAAGTATGATTCTCCTTGAAGAATTATTTGAACTTTCACTAATTACAAAACACATTTTAATATGCAAAATGAATCCAAGGCAAATGTTTTAGCGGATACTGCTTTTGACATACTATATAATAGATCACCTAAAGAAAAACCCCATAGCTAGGTCTACATAGCCAAAATGAAATCTTGTCTGCACCATTTATGTGATGTTTCTTTTTCCTTTCAATGCTTGAAACAATCAACCTTGTTGAGAAAAGCTTGGTGCATAAATCTATGAACTACATCGCTCAATCCAAGTACAACAATGTAGATGTAGTATATATGTTTGCAAGAAATGTATGGTTTCTTAGATGCTTTTCTCGCTAAAAAATCCATGCATGAACATTTGGGAAAGTCACAAAGGGTTACTGACTAAGTGATACTCTTTTCCTCAGAGCCATGTGTTCTAACATGGAATCCATGTACCTCATTAGCAATAATTATATCCTGTTTCATGACATGGATTTTCTCTATCCTTGCACTTTCTATCCTTGCTGAAAATTCCTTTGTTAGCTTGAGTGCCACTTTATAACCTTCCATTGTGATGAGTTGGCCTTGTATTACTCAAGGTTTTCTAGGAAGAGAAGGGGTGACATCGTGGCCCACTCCTTCAAGCACAAATCCTACACTTGACAAGCTTGCAACCTCTTCTCCACTTTGCATTGTTCCTTGTGCTACCTTCCATACCCTTGATGCATTGCTAGGTGCACCCTCAACACTATTATGCACATTCCAACTGTGTGTCACGGTGTTATTACAAAACCACACAAACTGCTCATTGATGCCTTTTGCATATTTTATTCTCCCACGAAAGCAAGGAGTAGGGACCCCACAGGTAGATGATCTACCCAAAGGGTTTATAAGAATACCACATTGGCCACCATTTTCTGCAAGGGATCCAAAGCAGGTGACAGTGCTATGTGGCTCAGTCCTATGAATAGCCCAATTAGCGTCATGAACTTCCACCTCAATTGCATGATCCACAACATTAATTATATCCCTCCTCTTTCCAAGGACTATTTGTTGTCACTGATACAAATTCGGGTTGATGGGTATCGAGGTCATTATCCTTGCAAGGTAAACCCTTCCCCCTCTTTCATTTCACTATTATGGGCTTTGTCATTGTCACACGCATTTTTGGAGTGTTCAAACCTGCCTCCTCCAAGAGAATTCAGTTATGTGCACCACCTTGTTCTGCTCAACCTTAACTAGAGCATCTAGCTAATAGTCTATTTCTCTAAATATCTAAATCAGGGCCACTTCCTATGTGTCTACCTGACATGTATGCAAAATAGTGTGCACTTTGCAAAGTGCTCATTGCCAAATCTAAGGTTGTTGCCTCATACAAAGAGCAATACTTTTGAACACGTTGACTTGCTCTCATGCTTGTTATTTGAGAAATCAACTGTTGGAACAAAACCCACATCCTCTTGCTCAGTCAAAAAGACAACACTCCAATGACTAACTCATATCTCAAAGAAAGCTAACCATGTTTGCAAAGCAGGCATTTCACCATCCTTGACATGTATTGAAGTCCAAAAAGATCCTACTCGTATACCAAAAACTGCCTTGCTTGCAGCTCTACGTAGGGGCAATTTGTAAGTGTTCGTCTCATTGACTTTATCTTTGTTCACATTGGAGATTAAGGTGCTCTAACTTCAATAATTTTAATATCTCATGATAGACTGAATGAGCATGCCATTATTAAGCCAAGTCTTTGTGATACCCTCATCAACACAAATAATATTTGTAATTGTGAGTCAAGAGTGTGAATAAAGAGTCTTCCAAAAGATCAATTGAGAATACTTGAGAAGGCTAGGAACAAAGACATCAAGGGGAAAAAGCCTTGGTTTCCATTTACTCGAGGCTATTTGGCAAAACTAGTTTTTCAGGTGATTATTTATATCATCACCTTGGCTAGGCTAAAGAGCCTTGCCATGACAGAAATGCAGGCTGAAAAAATAGCAGATCTTTTATCCTTGCTTAATGCAAGTAAGCGCATTCAAGAGATGTGCTTTGTGCCGTCAAGAGATATCGACTACAGAGGGTAACATGCCAAATACTATAATATTTCCTTTTGTACATTGTATGACATTTTTGTGCCTTTTCTAGGTGGTTAGCAAAAGAAGTTTTCTTGGAGAAAATTGAGTGTGCAGTGGCAATTACTCTAGGAGATCTTTGCTCTTTATGTGATCTAACGTCTCCACTGTTGCTTCCCCATGATAATACCTTGTAAGCTTATATGGAGGAGATTAAACTTGAAGCTAGAAGTCATATGTTTGTATCAATGAGGTTAAGGGATGCAAAATTGGAGTACAAGGGTGCTCACAAGGGTGACTCTAAAAAATCTAAAGGCAACAAAGATTGACCAAGCAACCCAATGTGTCATCTACAAGTAACCTCCAATCAATGCTTCATTATATGAAAGTTGAAAACAAAAACTATAATGTATTTATAGGTCTTTGGTGCTAACATGGTTTGGCCTTAAATTTGTTGTAGGTATCTTTCTACATTGGTCAAAGAGGGTAAATTGAAAGAACTCCCTGTACAATGTCTCTCATGGTCTGATTTGGGAAGTGTGAGTTGTATGTATCCAACAAGCATGGGTTGTTTGTCTTCATGGGAGCTTGCGAACGATCCTTGCTGGATTGATCTTAAACCTGGAGTTGTCCTTGCAAGAGAGCGAGAACTCTTTCATCTCCATGGACATACATTGAAAATAAGGATAAGGATGCAAAAACTACAGAGGCACATGATGATGGCAATGTACCTTTCAAGAAATTTATGGGTTGTTTTGTTGTCTATTTCTTAGTTTCAAACTCTATCCTATCCTAATCATACTCTTTGGTGTAGAAGTTACAGTTGTTGAGCATGAAGTTGTCAATACTTTGGGTGATATGAAAGAGATGAGGGAGATTGAGAAAGGTGAATCCATAAACTATATAAATGTAAATCTAGCATTTCATACTCTTGTTTTGGTTTCAATAGTTTCAATACCTTGCAGGTGACTTTATCATTGCAAAAAAGATGATTACATTTATCTATTGTATGGTATCTCCTAGTGATTTGTCTAGTTGCAATGATGTTTTATTGTATGGGTGTGATGTGGGTGACTATATAGCTATGGGCCAAGATTTTGCAAGTTGGAAGAAGAATGAAGTGTACACTAAAATGCATGAATTTTTTATGGTAGTGGGATTGACAAAGGATTATCTAAGGATGGGAGGATACACAAATTATGTTGGACAAGTATGGTCGAAAGTATTCTTCAGTGAGTCATAATGAGCTCAAAGGCTATACGTACTTTGGGGACCACTCCATCAATACTACTTCACCCCTATCTTGTACAAACCTACTGTTTCAGGGAAAAAAACTAGAAACTACAAGAGTTAGTCCCTTGAAATCTCATGTGCAAGACTCATTCGGTCAACCTAATATGTATGCACCTAAACCAATGGCATCCTTGGATTCTTGGGTTCGTATCTCAACAAATCGAGGTATACCATCATAGACACAATATTTAGTACAAGGGTATCAGATTTCAGGACTAAAAGTTGGGACATAAAACTTGAGGGAAGGGTGCCTGAACGAGTCCCTTCCAAAACACCTATCAATGGTTATGAAATGAGAGATGCTATAGGTGAAGAACCAAGAGTGATGAGGATGGTTGCAAAATATTGAAAAATGTGACCTTCCCAAGTGGCTAAGTGCATGCCAAAGAAGTATAGTGGATCAGGAGATCCATATGCACATGTTTCCATCTTTAAGCAAGTCTTAAGAGCGAAACAAGTAGCGGATTTCCATACACAATATGAGGGATTTGTGTTAACATTGGAGGGAACTACGTTAACTTGGTTCCAGCCACTCAATAGTAGAGATTTCTTGAACATTGATCAACTCTTATGAGAGTTTACTAAGGAATTCTCCAAAAGAGGAATCAAGCACAACACGGTTTGTGAGATCTATCCTTTTGGCAAAAACAAAATTAAAGAGTGAAGAAAGATTCACTTTGCTCTAAGCAGTACATAGAAAGGTGTCCATGTGAGAATTATGACGGGATGATCTATTATCGGTTCTCATTATTGAGGACTTGAGGAATGAAACTCTAAAAAAGGACTAATACCTAAAAGCGTGTACCACGTTTGAACAAGTCACAAGGGAAGCCTTGTACTTGGTTGACAATTGGAAGACTTATGGCGAGGTAATGAAAGAAGTAGAGACCAATCCTAGTAGTGCATCTTCTACATCTAGTGGGATTACTACAAAGCAGAGTGCTCCTACTACAATCACACCAAATGTGGAATAGTTAGTAGAAGAAGTGGTCCGTAGGATGAATCAGACGTGCATGCAAAATCCTAATCTGAGACCGTAGTAGCCACAAGTAGTTCATGCTCCATGAATGTTGAAGTGTTGTGCCATTGAGAAAAAATACACAAACCATGACACTAATGAGTGTTTCTTTTATCGTAACTATGTGAGGGAAAGACCGTATGGACTGCTTGTAATTTTTCGCCGCCTCCAAGCTATAGGGAAAAAACCACAACCAATATTGGGGCAACAACCGCCTTTATCACAGGATAATCAAGCCATTGTGTGATATGTGCAGCCTACAAAGTCATTTGTAACTCAACCAATGATTCCACCAACTATCTATTATGAAGAGCCAGTTGAAAGTCATGTGAGAGAGATTGAGGGAGTAGCTTACACTCCAGAAGAACGTCCATATTGGACTAGTGATGAGGAAAATCTTGAACCTTTGTATGTGGCTCAAACATCTAAAAACTAGTTTATGATGGACGAAAACATACTCATGTTCATAGCAAACCAGAACTACAAGTCTAGGGATTATCCGCTTAGAGCAAGCAAGTCAATGGGTGAACCACCAGCAGCCAGACCCGAGGGCTCCTGCTATGAATGTGGAGGTGGCCATTGGGCAAAGAGATGCTCCTTTAAAGGTCAACAAAAAAAAATCTTTGGATTTTGCGATGTGTGTGGGAGAGACCATCTTATTCAAAACTGCGCAAAAAACCCAGACATTCCTAGGAAAGCAACTATTAATGTCATTGTGATATTACCATGCACAAGTGGATCAAAGTCTGAGCAAATAGTTCCTATTAAAGTGGTGACTAGAGCTCAAGCTCAAGAAGCTACAAAAAATCGACCGATATAGTAGATGTTCTAAAACTTCCAAAACAAACCAAATTGGAGAACAAATCAATCAAAACTCAAAGAAAATCTTGGGAAGCCAAATGGATAAAATGAAAGCAAGGAGGTTGTAGGAGAAAATTGCTTTGGAAATCTATTGAACCAAACCAAAGAACGGCTTAAACATGAGCAAAAAAGTAAGAAAGATGCAAAAGGAGCGAAAGAGTCAAAGACTGACTCAAGTGGTTCGATCTTGGTGAAGAAAGTGAACGAGCACTTAGACACAGTATTGCGTGCACATGCTGCAAGGCTCAATAACAAACAAACTCTAGAGCAAAGACTATTGATCTACCTGCATCCAGAAGATGAAACCAGCAGAATGGAAGTCTACAAGAGACTTGTCAAAGTTGCTCAAGCCATACTGCGATCTAAAGTTCCAAAAACTTCTAGGACGGTAACGCAAGAGCTGAGAAAAGAAAACACAAGAAAACAAGGGGAAACCAATACACGTGAAGAAGATAAAATTTAAGGATTCTGTGATTGATGCGGAAAAGATCAATTACTCATGAATCAAATATGGATCATGAAAGCTATCCAGGAGATATTCAGTCATTGTACGGAGATGAGGAACGGAGGTCTCGGTAGAGAGCAAACCGGCATCCATAAGAACTTACCGTCCTTCATAGGGGAATATGAAACTAAATATGAGATTAAGCTTGTGCCCTCCAAGTGGAATTTGATTCCACAAGTGAAAAATACAAAGAGCTTGCATGATCTATTGTCTTCTCCTATCAGGTGCACTATCGCTCTCATGAAACTGTTGAAGATCAAACCATATATATGGGGGCAAATGAGCAAAAACTTGGAGAAGGTGGGTGTAAAAGTCTAGCTAATAGACGAACTCATGAAAGAAACCAAGGCAAAAAACCTTCCTGAGAAACCAAAAGTGGAACCTGTACCAATAAATAAAGTAGGTGATTATTGTGAAGGTGAAGACGGAGACACCACCTTCCCTCTAGAATTTAATGGAGTGACCATCGTTTGTCACTTGACAGTGGGGCGGGAATAGCCATTGCTACAATAGGAATCTAGGATAAATGGGAAAGACCATCTCTTTGAAAAACATGCATGAAATTGCAATTAGCTGACGGGTATGTGGAGAGACGCTTGGGAATGTTGGAACAAGTGATAGTATCCTCATGCATGATAGAATACGAACACACATTTTCACTAGTAGATTGTGGAAAAGACAATAACTTTGAGGTTATTTTAGGGTGATCATTTATGCATCAACTCAAAATGATCCGAGATTGGGGCTATGACCATCTCTGTTATGGCACAAAGTGGTCATAACCAAATTGAACACCAAGGATCATAGTTACAATGACGTCAACTAATGTCCTATTATAGAAGACTTTGTTGTAACTACAACGACGAAATGCGATTGCATGTCTGGCTAGTGAAGGATGCTCATATCTAAATGTACAAAGCATTAGATGCGAGAGTCTTAACAAGGAGGATTTCATCCTAGAGCGTGCAGTAGAAGACGAGCACTACTTGAAGGAACCATTCCTAGCGAAGTTATTTGAACCCTTTGGATGGGATCAAATGCTGGTGACTCTTGATGTCTGTGTAAATGAGGTAACCAACACCACCTTTTTGCGACAGAGATGGCTATGATATAAGACCTTTTCTAATGGTTTTGATGGTCCAAGATATTGAAAACCTTTCGGAAGCTACTGAAACAGAACTCGTAAGCAACTGTAAACGGATAGTGGACGAGGTTTTTATACGTGACCTTTTACACGACGATGAAGATGAATACCACGATTCCAGGAGCGAGGAATTAGAAAATGATGCAGAAGACAAACTCTTGGGTGATTCTGAACACGAAATTGTGATAAGGGAGGATGAGTCAATTTCCTACGAGTTTCCTAACCAAAAAACGTGGAGACAAGAGAGAGATTGGAAAAAACGAACAACGAAACAATAAAACAAAATTGAGAAAAACATACCAAAGTTGATAAACAAAACGCAATATCTTATGCTCGTGGGAGCACAATCGTCTACTCGTGGGACCAGACGATTGTGTTCGAGACAAAATAACACAAAAACCATTGAAATTGATAAGTTTTTGGGCAGAGTTTTTTTAATAAAAAAACAAGAAATAGCCAAAAAACGAAACCAAAAAGTCACCCAAAAATGTCCAAAATGGAACGTAAGAGTGAATACCAAAAATTAAAACAAACATTAAAGAAGGTTTGGACTACTAAAATGGAAACTGAGGTTGACTCTAACTTGAAAAAATTCAACATACTCTCTCATTACAAAAAAATACAATTCAAGATTAGCAAATTGTGGTAGAACAACCGATGAGAGAGCCAAAAGAATCGACAACATCGTATGATGGACCTGAGATTGAAAAGAAGTTAGATTTAGCAAAACCAGGAGAAGATTCAAAATTGGCTTACATAGCCACATATCTTACTAAGGAAGAGGAATGGCTATTGATAGCTACCCTCAAACAATACAAAGATGTACTTGCATGGTCAAACAAGGATCTTAAAGGGGTAGATCCTAGTATTTTCCAACACACAATACCTCTGAAAAGCGATGCAAAACTGTAAGGTCCCTCTCTAAACCCTAGAGCCATTCAAAAAAATTTTGGCCTAGAAAATAATTTAGAAAAAGTAAGACCAACAAAGAAGTTATACGGACAACGAGACTTTACTCCATAATGAAAAGACAAGGATATTTCAGAAAATAATTACGTCATCCCTATATTTTTCCTTTAAGATCTTGTGAGGGCCATACCTAGACTCAACCCTACTCACCTCCCTCAGTCCTCCAGACTGTTCCGGGGAGTGACGTAGATCTATTTGTAGGTATCCCTCCCACTTGATGCCGACATTCAGACAGGACTCCGGCCTATCTCGAATGCCAACCCAAGGGGGTACATCCCTTCATTCAATGATTCTATCCGCTTCTCATAATCAATCCGCTCTGATACCACTTATGAGGGCCATACCCAGACTCGACCCTACTCACCTCCCTCAGTCCTCCAGACCGTTCCATGGAATGACGTAGATCTATCTGCAAGTATCCCTCCCACTTGGGACCAACACTCAGACAGGTCTCCGGTCTATCTCGAATGCCAACCCAAGGGGGTACTTCCCTTCATTCAACGATTCTATCCGTTTCTCATAATCAATCTGTCCTTGACAGCTTTCCGCACCCAAAATCGTGGTCCTTAGTCTTGATTCTCTTTATCTTTAACTTGAGGATCTGCTCTTGCTTTCTTGTTCTCCCTTGGTTCATGGCGATAACCCCTTTTTTCTGACAAGCAGGCACGGCAGTTATCACTTTCCTTTAAGAAGAGGGATCTTGCAATACTACCTAGTCTCGCTCGTCCCCGATTACCCATTTTTATCCCACGTGGTCCTAGCGTTTAACATAAAAATTTTAAATCAGCATCCGGCCATCTGACCCTCCGGATCCGCCCACCCACCGAACCATTTCATGAAAATCCCTTCCCGAGGTAGTACTTAACTACTACAAAATAAGGAAGACAGTAGTCTATCAAACATCATCAAACAACAAGCAGCATGCAATCTGTTGCATATCCTCGTTCAGGGAAATTCATCTGGTTGTTCCCACCAGATCTTTATTTAGAAACTTTTAATTCATTTCCTTTCCTTTATCTGCTATAATTAGCTTGTAACTAGTTTCCTAACTAATCATGCAACACATTCAGTTTCAACCAATTCATCTTACCTCCTCATTCAGGCCAAGATAATCGGTTATAAGCCATCAAAATGGCAACACCTTCACAATATTTTCCAAAATTAAGTGTTTGGGAAAGGCTCATCAAGTAATTTAATCATTCCTTCCTAAGCATTTTATTTCAAGAGATATAGCACCATCTGGTGACAGATGCACAGGATAGTCCCTATATTCCTAGCCTTTCCAGTTCCTTTTTAAGCAACCAAATCGAAGAAATTTCCTTAATTAAATTCACATCATCCTCCTTGAGTATAACCTTCTCATCCAACTATTGGCATCAGGCCATACCCGGATTAGGGCCGATTTCCAATAAGATACCGCGGGTACTTCACCCGGCCGGGCAAAAATAAAACAAACCCATTCATCCCTTATCCCTCGGGCATGAATGACCTAGGTATAACAACTTGCGGGTTACACTGTCCTAGCCGAAAAGAGCCAATCTCCGACAAGTTCCCCAAGAGAATCCTCTCAATAGGCCGGCCTTTCAATCAAATTGACCCCAAGAAGATCCATCTTGGTTCCCGATCATTTCCAGACAATCTTCAAAACTCCTAGTTAAATCTATGTTTTGCAATGGGCTATCCCTATCACCTCTCGAGATTCCTTTTAACTCCTAGTTGGTAATTTCTAGGTTCATTCATTTATCAACCTTAATTCCTACTTTCATTAATTATTTACCAGCCAAGTTTATTTAGAAAATACAAACGAGTTTTTGCCATAGGCATTTGATGGTTAATGTCTCTTCGGAAATGCCAACTTTTTTAAGTTCAATCCCCGTTTTTGTCGATTCCCATGTTTTTTTTGCAATCCTTTGCCATCCATGGGGCATCTCCATGGAAGCTTGTAGAGTTTTCGGTTCAAACAACACGGAGATCAATTCCGCGAAGTTATCCCCTATCTCCCCCATCCCGTATTTGCAAACAAACTTGAAATTGAAAACTTTAAAAATACTCTTCAATACCAAAAATTGAACTACTTCTATCGAGCTTAGAGAACTACTCTTTTCTTATGGTACTTATCTTTCCATTTTAGGAAGCTAGAAGGTCATCCTATAATTTATGAGTTTTCGAGCTTTCCATTAAAACTTAAACCTAAAATACAAGGTAGTCACTAAAGCTTACACCTAAGTGCAAAGTTGCCATTAATGCTTAGCTTAAGAGTGCAAATCTACCTTTGAAACTTAACTTTATGATGCATAGATACTCTTATTACTTAACTCTAATTACAAGGTTTCCGTTAAAGCTTAAACCTAAAATGCAAGGTAATCACTAAAGCTTACACCTAAGTGCAAAGTTACCATTAAAGCTTAGCTTATGAGTGCAAATCTACCTTTGAAGCTTAACTTTATGATGCGTAGATACTCTTATTACTTAACCCTAATTACGAGGTTTCCATTAAAGCTTAAACCTAAAATGCAAGGTAATCACTAAAGCTTACACCTAATTGCAAAGTTACCATTAAAGCTTAGCTTACAAGAGAAAATCTACCTTTGAAGCTTATCTTTATGATGCATAGATACTCTTATCACTTGACCCTAATTGCAAGGTTTCCATTAAAGCTTAAACCTAAAAAATGCAAGGTAGTCACTAAAGCTTACATCTAAGTGCAAAGTTACCATTAAAGCTTAGCTTATGAATGCAAACTATCTTTTAAGCTTAACTTAATGATGCATAGATACTCTTATCACTTAATCCTACTTGCGAGGTTTTCATTAAAGCTTAAACCTAAAAAATGCAAGGTAGTCACTAAAGCTTACATCTAAGTGCAAAGTTACCATTAAAGCTTAGCTTATGAGTGCAAATCTACCTTTTAAACTTAACTTAATGATGCATAGATACTCTTATCACCTAACCCTAATTGCAAGGTTTCCATTAAAGCTTTAAACCTAAAAATGCAAGGTAGTCACTAAACCTTACATCTAAGTGCAAAGTTACCATTAAAGCTTAGCTTATGAGTACACATCTACCTTTGAAGCCTAACTTTATGATGCATAGCTATCATTAATAGTTAACCGTAATTCCAAGGTTACCATTAAAGCTTAAACCTAAAATGATGCACATAAACCGTCCTAGTATTAAAACACATTTAATTAAACCTCCTAGAAATGAAGATTACCTTCTCTACGCAAGAGGGATGTGGGGTTGAAGTCCTTCTTGAAGAGATGTGAGGCTCAAGGAGGAAGGCAAGGGATTTATGGTGAAGAGGAAGGAGAGAGGAGCTTCTTCACAAAACCCTCAAGGGTTTGGCCTTCAAGAGAGGAAGAGAGTTGAGGGTTTGAGTCTTCATGAGAGGGAGAGAGTTGAGGGTTTGGCCTTCAAGAGAGAGAGAGAGAGAGAGAGCAAGAGCAAGGTTTAATGGAAACCTTGATTTACTTAAGCATAATCTTGAGCATGGCAAATATGCAAGTAGCTTAGCATTATGTGTGTCTAAAAATACAAAGGAGAGGGGGTGTTTATATAGGAAATGGTGGGTGGAATTCTCTTCTCAATTTCTATTGGACCCCAATTTCTCTTCTCAATTCCTATTGGACCCCAATTCTCTTCACAAATGCTATTGGACCCCAAATTCTCTTCTCAAATGCTATTGGACCTCAAATTCTCTTCTCAAATGCTATTGGACTCCAATTCTCTTCTTAATTCCTATTGGACCCTATTTTTCTTCTTAGTTCTTATCCCTTAACTTTATCTTTCAATTAAGTTAGTCCCTTTTTCTCCTAGTTCTCGATCTAGATTAGTTCCCACGCGGCTTTTGATTAAGAAGTATAAAAATAATTTTAATCTTAAAGGAAAAATATAGGGATGACGTAATTTCTTTTCTGAAATATCCTTGTCTTTTCATTCTGGAGTAAAGTCTCGTTGTCCGTATAACTTCTTTGTTGGTCTTACTTTTTCTAAATTATTTTCTAGGCCAAAAATTTTCTGAATGGCTCTAGGGTTTAGGGAGGGACCTTACAAACTCCCCAACAAAAAGAAAGAGCTGTCCTCAGCTCGGGACATGCTTTAGAGAGTAGATAGACTCAATCTTTGGTCAACTTATGATCGAAGATGGTCAGTCACTTTAGGGTATTTAGATTAAAGGACAGTGAAGCTGATATGGACCTTGAATAATACATTTCTCAATATTTTTTTAACGCTGACTCAAAAGTTTTAATCATTAAGAAGTCTTAATGACTCGGGGTTACTTTAATTACTGAGTGTGATCTTACTCAACTAGGTATTTTTCCTCTGGTGTGACCGGATTGTGTTTCTCTTGTTAAGTCTAAAGATCATTTCTTCACTTCACTCTCTATCTCACCTCAATACGCTTTGAAAAAAATCTTGCCATTCTTACCTAGGCTTTAACCTTTTTCCGTTTTGAGCGTTGACTCGTTTCTCTATTGATATCATCCAACTAATACCATGTTCTTGACAGTTAAAGGATTTCATACTGATCTTTTAATTAATCTTGCAATATCTCCCCTCGTGGTGTGCCCAATTTATTTCCTCCATCCTTATTTCTCTTATGTCTATAGCTTATTGTCTCATCTTTCACTTGGTAATCAGATATTTCACGTATCATAACAACTAGACTTGTAAAACACCATAGACGATTTGAATCTCAAAAGAATTGACTGATTAGAGATGCTTGAATTCCATAAATATGATGATTGAATATATCCGCATAAAATTTACATCGAAAGTGTCCTCGATATCTTTGAAGAATAATTATAAGTTGTTCCGACCAACCAAAAAGATGATCAAGGGTTTGGACAAAAGGGAGACATTGATTTGATTCCGAAAGGTCCACAATATCTGAATGCAAGCTTACAAAATTTTCCTAGCTTTAAGGAGTTGCGTTTGGGTTTGATTTTGAGAAAAACTTGTTCGTCTTTGCTAAAGCTTCTAGCAAAGCGTTGAAGATAAGCGTAGCTCTTCTGCCTATCACTAGCTCTCTTTAGGTTGTCTCTAATGACTAGAAGTTGATGCTCCATCTTTTCCAGGGTAGACTTAGCAGCAGGAACATGCAGAGCTGGGTCGGCTAATCGAAGAGGGACTTAACATTCCTGACCATACAAGGCTTTAAAGGGTGACATTCCGAGGTTGCGATGGTGAGAAGAGTTATAAGCAAACTCAACTAGGAGAAGAAACTTGATCCATTGCTGGGACTGTTGGTTGCAGTATGCTCGAAGCATATCTTTTATGACTTGATTCACTTGCTCAGTTTGACCATCAGCCTCCGAATGATATGCTTAGCTGAGATTCAGTTGGGTACCCAGAGATCAAAACATGGCTTGCCAAAACTTAGAAGTAAATTTGGCATCCCGATCAATGATGATTCTTGCAGGGATTCCATGTAATCTTACTACCTCTTTGACAAATACTTGGGCTATGTCGATGGCGGTGGTTGTCTGCTTGATTGAAATTTGATGAGCCACCTTAGGGAGCTTATCTACTATGAAAAAAATAGAATCATAGTTTCCAATTGTCTTTGGAAGACCAGTGACAAAGTCCATACTCAGGCATTTCCACTTCATCTGAGAAATATCTAGGGACTGATGCTTTCCAGGTAGTAAAGAAGACCATTTGCTAAGGTATAGTCAGCTAAGTGTTCCCTCAAGCTCTGAGCTTGAATCTCTTGCAGAAGAGGTCTAAAATAGCGGTCTACCTGAATTTCTTGTTGAACGTCCTCACGTAAAGAAGAGCTAAGGAGTGAATTAGTCAAGGTTGATGAGGATAGGACTGCTAGTCAAGAGGTCTTTGAGTCTATTGAAGGCAGCATCTTTCCCCAACAAAAAAAGAACTCGAATAAAATACGTAATTGATGAAGCTTCTTGGATACGTCTTGCAACTTAACTTCTTGTTAACGCTTTCAACTTGACTTCTCTCTTACACTTCTTCATTCCCAAAAATCTGCTAATATAATATGGGAGTCATGGAAAATATTTCTTAATAAGCCATCTTCTTGAATAAGTCATCGTGTTTGTGGCTTCTTCCATACGCTACTTCCTCTTTATAAGCTACTAGTCATCCCTTCTTTATCAGCACTTGCTATCCTCTTACTTTTTGCGATCTTCTCGCTCTTGTAACTTAGTCATTTTCTTATCTGATGGCATCTTGGCAAGAAGACTTGGTTCTTCCTGTATGCATCTCTCACTTGCAGAGTGCAAATGAGGTAGTTAAAAGACAGTTCTTAGAGCGATACAAAGATCTCCTCTTTCCTCAACCAAATTCTTGTGTTGGCCAGACGATATGGAAGACATGGCGACATCTCATAAGAGTGACTCTTTGGGGTAGAGACCATTTCGGAAACAATACCCAACTTGCTATGGTTACAGAGGCTCTGGGACTTGGCGTTCGATA
Source organism: Adiantum capillus-veneris (assembly GCF_014529385.1). NCBI lineage: Eukaryota > Viridiplantae > Streptophyta > Polypodiopsida > Polypodiales > Pteridaceae > Adiantum > Adiantum capillus-veneris. Next base: position 974,056 of record NC_140955.1, read on the forward strand.
CTACTACGTCAAAAGGACACGAGATCCTGGGTTCTCCGCAAGGTTGTTCTTGCTTGTGCAGTTTATCCCCCATTCCAAGATTTGCCTTGATACCATCTGGAGTCTTCCTCTTAGAGGTCCTTTTCTTTTCTCAGCTCATACCCGAGAAATTGCTCAAGCTGTTTCTCGTAGAACCATTCCAAAGGGTGAGCGTCCTAACATGTGTGGTGCTCGTGATACTTGGTTATGTGACCATATATTAGAGGATCTTCATGAGTTGTAAACTTTCTGGCCTCTTCGTAATTACTTCCAGCCTCCCTTGTAATCCTTTTTGGCTTTAATTGAAGAAATAACCCTTTTTGAAAAAAATGAGTATTGTCAGTATTTCCTTTTCTTCAAATGTCAGTCTCTCTTCTTCAATTGTCAATGAGTTTTTAATGACTTCTCTTTACTATGTACTTTTAATTTCTGCAAATGGTCTTTCGTCTACAATAGTCTTGAGTAAAGATTCCCACTTTAAAGTTCTTGGCTAACTCATAAGTTTGCTTTCTTATTCTTCTCAAGTCTTTGAATGATCCACAGAATTTGTGAGCTTATCTCTTGCACTTTCCCATCTTTGAGGGATTTCTTTTGGTCGGACTTAAAAAAAAACACTTGGTCATCACTTGCACTCTTAAGATTCTTTCTTATGACTTGCAATTTGGCAATCCAATTCTTCACTTAATAAAAAAAAAATCCTTATGTCTGAAGATTATCTTGGTATGATTTACAGTAAGCTTGAATTCTCATGAAGTCCTAACAATAGAAAACTTGGAAAATCCGCAACTCTTGCGCTCAACTAGACATCTTCAATTCAGTGGATAAGTGCTCAATTTTTCATTGTATTGATGTAAACAAAAATTCCATCCTTGCCATTCCATGTAATCTTCCAATCCTGATAAATTCCAACCTTCATAAATCTCTCATTTATGAGCTTCCTAAAATGTTCCAGCATAGCGAGCCTTTTCTCTAGCATCACAGTTTCCATCCTCTCGTACATAATCCACTGAATTTATTCTGGCAGATCCCAAGCCATCTTGAAAATTTTTGAATAATTTATTAGAACATCAAGACTTCATTTTGTAATATATTATTGAAATTTGGGTGCTAGACTGAGTTGTTTTTCTCTCATGCATTAGTCTTAAAACCAAAACTCTAGATTCCAAGGTCCAAGATTCAAAAATTAGGCTCTGATACCACTTGTGAGGGCCATACCCAGACTCAACCCTACTCATCTCTCTCAGTCCTCCAGACCGTTCCAGGGAATGACGTAGATCTATCTGCAGGTATCCCTCCCACTTGATGCCGACATTCAAACAGGACTCCGGCCTATCTCGAATGCCAACCCAAGGGGGTACATCCCTTCATTCAATGATTCTATCCCCTTCTCATAATCGATCCGCTCTGATACCACTTGTGAGGGCCATACTCAGACTCGACCCTACTCACCTCCCTCAGTCCTCCAAACCGTTCCATGGAATGACGTAGATCTATCTGCAAGTATCCCTCCCACTTGGGACCAACACTCAGACAAGTCTTCGGTCTATCTCGAATGCCAACCCAAGGGGGTACTTCCCTTCATTCAATGATTCTATCCGTTTCTCATAATCAATCTGTCCTTGACACCTTTCCGCACCCAAAATCGTGGTCCTTAGTCTTGATTCTCTTGATCTTTAACTTGAGGATCTGCTCTTGCTTTCTTGTTCTCCCTTGGTTCATGGCGATAACCCCTTTTTCCTGACAAGCAGGCACAGCAGTTATCACTTTCCCCTAAGAAGAGGGATCTTGCAAACAAACTTGGTCTCGCTCGTCCCATATTTGCAAACAAACTTGAAATTGAAAACTTTAGAACTACTTCTATCGAGCTTAGACAACTACTCTTTCTTATGGTACTTATCTTACCATTTTAGGAAGCTAGAAGGTCATCCTATAATTTATGAGTTTTCGAGCTTTCCATTAAAGTTTAAACCTAAAATACAAGGTAGTCACTAAAGCTTACACCTAAGTGCAAAGTTACCATTAATGCTTAGCTTAAGAGTGCAAATCTACCTTTGAAACTTAACTTTATGATGCATAGATACTCTTATTACTTAACCCTAATTACGAGGTTTCCGTTAAAGCTTAAACCTAAAATAAAAGGTAATCACTATAGCTTACACCTAAGTGCAAAATTACCATTAAAGCTTAGCTTATGAGTGCAAATCTACCTTTGAAGCTTAACTTTATGATGCGTAGATACTCTTATTACTTAACCCTAATTACGAGGTTTCCATTAAAGCTTAAACCTAAAATGCAAGGTAATTACTAAAGCTTACACCTAACTGCAAAGTTACCATTAAAGCTTAGCTTACGAGAGAAAATCTACCTTTGAAGCTTATCTTTATGATGCATAGATACTCTTATCACTTGACCCTAATTGCAAGGTTTCCATTAAAGCTTAAACCTAAAAAATGCAAGGTAGTCACTAAAGCTTACATCTAAGTGCAAAGTTACCATTAAAGCTTAGCTTATGAATGCAAACTATCTTTTAAGCTTAACTTAATGATGCATAGATACTCTTATCACTTAATCCTACTTGCGAGGTTTTCATTAAAGCTTAAACCTAAAAAATGCAAGGTAGTCACTAAAGCTTACATCTAAGTGCAAAGTTACCATTAAAGCTTAGCTTATGAGTGCAAATCTACCTTTTAAACTTAACTTAATGATGCATAGATACTCTTATCACCTAACCCTAATTGCAAGGTTTCCATTAAAGCTTTAAACCTAAAAATGCAAGGTAGTCACTAAACCTTACATCTAAGTGCAAAGTTACCATTAAAGCTTAGCTTATGAGTACACATCTACCTTTGAAGCCTAACTTTATGATGCATAGCTATCATTAATAGTTAACCGTAATTCCAAGGTTACCATTAAAGCTTAAACCTAAAATGATGCACATAAACCGTCCTAGTATTAAAACACATTTAATTAAACCTCCTAGAAATGAAGATTACCTTCTCTACGCAAGAGGGATGTGGGGTTGAAGTCCTTCTTGAAGAGATGTGAGGCTCAAGGAGGAAGGCAAGGGATTTATGGTGAAGAGGAAGGAGAGAGGAGCTTCTTCACAAAACCCTCAAGGGTTTGGCCTTCAAGAGAGGAAGAGAGTTGAGGGTTTGAGTCTTCATGAGAGGGAGAGAGTTGAGGGTTTGGCCTTCAAGAGAGGGAGAGAGCAAGAGCAAGGTTTAATGGAAACCTTGATTTACTTAAGCATAATCTTGAGCATGGCAAATATGCAAGTAGCTTAGCAACATGTGTGTCTAAAAATACAAAGGAGAGGGAGTGTTTATATAGGAAATGGTGGGTGGAATTCTCTTCTCAATTCCTATTGGACTCCAATTCTCTTCACAAATGCTATTGGACCCCAAATTCTCTTCTCAAATGCTATTGGACCCCAAATTCTCTTCTTAATGGACCCCAATTTTCTTTTTAGTTCTTATCTCTTAACTTTATCTTTCAATTAAGTTAGTCCCTTTTTCTCCTAGTTCTCGATCTAGATTAGTTCCCACGCGGCTTTTGATTAAGAAGTATAAAAATAATTTTAATCCTAAAGGAAAAATATAGGGATGACGTAATTTCTTTTCTGAAATATCCTTGTCTTTTCATTCTGGAGTAAAGTCTCGTTCTCCGTATAACTTCTTTGTTGGTCTTACTTTTTCTAAATTATTTTCTAAGCCAAAAAGTTTCTGAATGGCTCTAGGGTTTAGGGAGCAACCTTACAAAAACCGTGTTGACGATGTCCATACACTTACAATGAAACTTTTGCAAAGAAAATTAAGGAAGAGATAGACAAACTGAAAGAGGCAGAGTTCATTTATGAGATTGAACACACGGAGTGGGTGTCACCATTTGTTGTGGTGCTTAAGAAAAATGATAAATTACAAGTATGCGTAAATCTCAAACAAGTAAACGTTGCCCCACAATCAGAGACAACTATCCCTTACCCATCACAAAACATGTGATTAAAAGAGTTACTAGAAAGGAAGCCTACAGCTTTCTAGATGGCTTTTTGGGCTATAATCAACTCACGATCAAGCTGGAGGATAAACACAAAATTTTCTTTGCTATAGAGTGGGACAATTTTGCGTATTGGATAATGCCATTTGGTCTAACCAATGTCCCTGCCACATTCCAAAGGCCGATAAGTCATACATCCGAGGGATATCTAAGACAATTCTTAAAGATTTATATGGATGACATGTGTGTGTATTCTCTTCATAGAAAGGAACATGTCAATCACTTAAAAAAGACTTTGAGAAATTCAAGACATATCGTATCTGTCTAAACCCTGAAAAGTGTGTTTTCATGGTAAGACATGGCAAGATCCTGGGACATATTGTGTCCAAAGACGGTATTTCTTTTGATCTTTAAAAGATACAAGTGATTATTGCTCTTCCACAAACAATAAAAGCTACAGAGGTACAAACCTTCATGGTCCATTGTGGGTATTATCGCAGATTCATTTACATATACGCGATCGTTGTGAAACTTCTCTATGCACTCATCCACTATGTTTGAGTAGAATGAGGAGTGTAAGAAAGATTTTCAAATTTCTACTCCAATCTTGAAGGCTTTTGACTGAAACAACATCTTTCATGTCCATGTTGATGTATCGACTTACACTATTGGATGTATCTTGGCTCCAACCTAGAGAAAACAACATGGATTTTCCAATTGTTTCTCTAGCAGACAGCTAAACAATGCAGAACAAAATTACACCACCACAAAAAGAGAGGGCTTGGGAATGATCTACTTTGTAAAAAAATTTAGATATTACCTGCTTGCTAACAATCCTTTGTGGACCATCAGGCATTGTTATACCTCGTTAACAAACCTTGCAATAAAGGTCGCATTGTTAGATGGTTTCTAATATTTCTTGAGTTTGATTTCATGGTGGTGGTCAAAAAAGGAACTACACATCAAAGAGCATACCAACTGTCACAAATGCTACATGGGGAAGCTCCTATAGGGGTTGAAGATGATTTGCCAGACTCGTATCCCTTCAACATCTAGATGGTACTAAGGTGGAGCCAACACATCATATCTTTGCTCACCATAGGTTCACTGCAGATCAAGAAACAACCATCAATCATTGAGCAATCTTGTAACCTAGTGTTGATTGCCAGATGTTTATATAATGAGGACAAGATGGCATACTCAAGTTATACAACGAGCCGTGAAAAAAAGAGATATATCTGTAACAAAATCATGTGAAAATTACGGGCATACATAATGTCAACACGCAAACATATTAGAGACTGATGATACTTGGGGTAAATGGGCGAAGTACCTAGTGGAGTACTTAGAATAAGGAGTCCTACCAGAAAGCTTGAGCAAAGCCAGAGTACGATTGATTCAACACGAAGCCAAAAATTATGCTATAATTGAAAAACAACTTTATTGGAGAGGGATGGATGACAATTTTAAGAATTTGTGCTACAAAAAATGAGTACTTTCCTATACTTGTGCAAGCTCATGTTGGTCCAAAAGGAGGAGACTTTTCGGCTGAAAAAACCGTAAAAGTGATACTCCTAGCAGGAATTTAATGGCCTCCTCTATTTATCGATGCGGAACATTATGTGAAACATAGTGACTTGTGCAAACATATTAAAGTACCAGCACGACGAGATGACATGCCACTAAGACCAATGATGAGAGCACATGCTTTTGCAAAGTGGGGATTAGACTTTGTAGGGCCTATCTCTCTACCGGCATGTATAACGCATGCTCAATACATTATAGTGACAACTGATTATCTGACCAAGTGGGTCAAGGCTAAGGCAACCCAATGGAATGATGGTCGCACTACATCAAAATTCTTGTACAGTAATGTTTTCACGCTATATGGCCTTCTGATTGAAATTGTGAGTGATTGAGGCATGCATTTCCTCAATGACATGATTGAATTACTATTGCATGAATCTATGATTATTCATTCTAAATCATCTCCATATCACCCTCAAGCTAATGGACAAGCTGAGAGTACCGAAAAAGTTTTGTGCACAATGCTCACAAAAATTGTCACAGTGAGTCTAAACAGATTGGGAACTAAAGTTACATTCAGCCATATGGTCATATCAGGTAGTATATAAAACACCACAAAATACTCCTTGCAACTGAGTGTGTGGAATAAATGCTTTTGGTAGAGTTCTTCATTCCTACACTACGTGTAACTCAAAACTTGGAGTGGATGGGACATGAGTGGTCTAATAGATTGGACTAACTAATCAAATTAGATGGGACCAGAATTCTATTTATTGTAGCTATGTATGCACACAAACAACAGTTGAAACAGTTCCATGACCAACATGTAAAAAAACAAAAAAAAAATCAAAAAGGTGACTACATGTTAGTCTATGCCCCTAAGCAACATACCAAGAAACTTAAAAAATGGGGTATTGGCCCCTTTGTAATCAATGACATATCACCAAATGGAGCAATCCAACTCGCAGCATAAGAGGGAGAGGTGATGCCTAACTGAATAAATGGGTGCATATTAAAAAAGTATCACCAACCTCTCACAACGGACATGCTGGAAAGGATACATTTAGCTAAGGAGCGATAGAATAAAGTTCAAGTAGTCAAAGAGGAAACAAAATTATGGAGTTTGAAGAGAAAGAATAAACAACAACCACTACCTCCTATTGCAACAATTCAAGTCAAACAAACTTGGCTTGGTGGAATGGATGTTTGAATCAATGTCAGGCTAGGTGATGGCACGACAGATAGAGAGCTTATGGATGCTGGAGCACTTGTCAATGCTATGCAATATTTGACATACCTCAAACTATTTGAATTCATGAGTGAAACAACCAAGATTGAATTAAAAGCGACCAACAAGGAAACCATGGTTAGTTTGGGATAAACCAGTGTCTCAATTAACATTGATGGAAACCACTGCCCACATAGATTCCATATTATGGCTAATATAGATTTCAATGAGTACATCATCTTGGGAGTTTTTTGGATGCGAACTTACAAAGCTATTCTAGATTGGAAGAGTGACACACGTCATTATGATCTCAAGGATCAGTCTTATGTAATGTGCCATTCATGCAAACAAACCACATTTGGGATGACAAAAAAATTCAAGTGACGGTGAAACAAAGCAAGAATAGCTTGCTTCTATACCAAATCTACATGTTAGTAAATGCCAAGGAAGGGAACATAAATTTTGGATCTAGAAATCAGTCTTGGAATCAAAACAAAAAAAAATATGGGATTCCAAAAACAATGCTGGCTAAACAATCTTTCAACTTGAAGTACGACAAATTTTGTAGTGATAGAGCCAACAAAGCTTCAAATTACCGATGGAAGCACTTCAACCAACCAATCAACATATAAGTGGACCACAAGATTACAAATAGCTTCCAAAAGACAACATCCACAAGAAAAACAAACCAAAGAACGTCACATGGGAATGAAGACCAAAACCAACAAATACACAAACCATGCCTTAGTCTCCAAAACAAAACCTTAAGTGGATCCCTAAAGTCCGACCTACTCAAAGAGTGGAGAGCACGCCCATACAAAAACAACCACACATGCCAACATTTTGGAATGAGCACCTCATCTTCAATTACTATTGTTCGGACGATGTAAAAAGCAGGAAACCTCGACAGTAAAAGCCACTGAACAGCTATTCCAGAACCCATATCTTGCACAACACCGTGTTTCCAACTGTTTCTCTTCTCTAAGTATGATAGGGCCACATTACATGGCTATGCATAGACACGTTGTTTTTGCCCATGCACACAATACAAACCTTCCTCCAAGACAACTCAAAATGGGAAGGGGGGGGTAACAACAATGGCTAGAGTAGCTGATGCAGCATATTGCAAGATAATAGGCTGCAAGATTATGAGAGCTTATATGTACAGTGTATAAAGTGTGTTTGATGCTTTCAAATTTTGTTTTTTGACAGTTTTTAGCAAAATTTTACTCTTATTTGACAAAGTATTGAGCAATATCTACAAATTTTGACGGGCCATATATATATAGAGTGAAGGTGTGCACATACAAGTGTGAGGAATAATTGTGGCCAAGTTTTGGTCAAATAATAATTATTTTTGATAATTTTATTTTCTTTTTAACCTAATAATTATAAAAAATTAATAAACAAAGCCAAGAATCTCGGATTCAAGTTTTGAAAGCAAACGCCAAATCTACAAAGCAAGAGCTTTGAGCATGTTAAATATAATCAAAATTGCAAAACCAGGACCAAATGATGACCATATGTCCAAATGACGAGTCGTTGAAGTCGCAGGTGGTATGACATGAAAAAGTGGGCAAGTAAGGTAAGTATGCAAATTGCATTCAGGACAAGCCAGGCACACATAGGCAAATAGGGCAAGGTAAATCTTATTGTTAGCCAGACATTGCAAAGAGAGAGAGAGAGAGAGAGAGAGAGAGAGAGAGAGAGAGAGAGAGAGAGAGAGCTTTGTGACCTAGAGCTCCCTGCCGGATTTTTGCTTGCTATAGCCACTTGAGACACTTATACTACACATCATTTCGTAAGAATGTTTCTTATCAGTACGAACAGTTGTGTATGATGCAAAATACACAAAATAATCACAAAGATAGAATCAATCAAAACCAAGTCAAAAATTGAGGAAAGTGTCAAGGGACTTTTGGGAAGTCAAATGAGGTCCAAATTCAATAAGTTTTTCACCCAAGGACTCCACTCAATGGGAAGAATCAAGCTATGCAATCACAGCTAAAAAGGGTGGTGGAACACCCCAGTTTTGCAAAAATAAGTGATGCCAGAGATTGCTAGTGAAAGCGCCTAAACACTGTTGTGATTACATGAAAAAAATGTTGTTGACCATGGATCGCAATCCATGACCCCAACATGCCCTAAACTTGGAAGTTTCAAAACAAAAAGTTTGACCATGCTTGGGGAGTGTACCCACCCTGTAAATTTAGGATAAAATGGTCATGGAAATCACGAAAATCCAAGCAAAAATTGGGATTCCAGTCTCCAAAGGGTCATGTTCACCCACAGTTGGGAAATTTGACCTAAATTCAATGAAAAACAGACCATGAGCTTATGAAACATGTCAAGAAGCTAACCCCAAAGTTTGATCCAAAATGGTGTCAGATAATGGATCACAATCCATTACTCCTTGGACCATATTTGGCAAAGATTGGGCTCAGATGTATGCAGTGGTCAATGATTGTGAACTGTGGCAACTTTTTAGTGTTTGGACATGTCAATTGATTCAGTTGTTAGAATTAGTAATTTCAGAGTTTCAAGTGCAAAAATTGTGGTATGGCACAGAGTTTTGAAATCCAGTGGAATTATGAACTTGGTGTAACTTAAGGAATGCTTGCAAAATCAATCAAACTTATCAAAAGGTATAGAGGGTTCGCACAGACTTCAATTAAGATGAAATTCAACAGAGAGCTTGGATTTGAGACTTCTTCAACCCCAAATCATCAAATGGAAAAATTGTCAAACAAATTGATCATCATCAGAAAACAAAGATGCCAACCAAAAACACTTATGGCAAAGTCAAACCAAATCAGGCCACAACTTGGGAAACTAGGGAAACAAGAGATAAACTTGTCCAAATTTGAAAAGAACTTCACCATTGTGTTAGGATAGATTATAGGAACAAGTGCCCAAAGTTTCATCCTAGAATGTTGTGCAACATGGACCGCGATCCATGTCCCCAGGAAGGTTAACCAAGCAGAAACCACATCAATTGATCCCAAACATCAAGGGTAACATGACCCTAAAGTTTCAAGTCATTTGGATTTCAATATCCTTGCAAAAATGCAAAAAAAATATCTAAGTCTGAGATAAATTCCATAAACTATCAACTAGTGATCCAAATCCAAAAAGAAGTGAACAATAGCATCCCTAAATCATGCTCAATCTGATGGTTCCCAGAACTCCAAAATGTTGTTGAACATGGATCTTGATCCATGACCCCCTGAGCCAAATTTTACTTGTAGGAGTTTCGCTTAGTGCTTGTAGCTAGCCTAGATGCATTGGTGCAGTTTGGACCAAATTGGGCTTGTTTTGATCAAGTTATACTCATTTTTCAGTTTATGGTCAAAGTTTGTGTTTTTTGACTTTTCTCGACAACTTGTTGGCTAACTTCTGGAGCTAATTTCTGGATTATTTGATCACATAATGCTTCGCAAACGACCCAAAAAGCAGTGGAAAGCCCCACCCTACTAGGTCATAGAGATTGCTTCAAATGAGAAGGCACGGGTATCAGATGAGGAGCTGGCACAAATCCCATCAAATATCTTTATCGAAAGATTTGAAGATGCCGATGGAACAAAAGTAAAGACAACAATATTACCAAAAGAGCTCTAGAATTTGCACCAACAACAAGAAGTGATTGAGGGATTAAGATCCTCTAGATTGATACGTTTTTCCGACTACAGACATGGGTGGCAGACTTCCAGCGGGCCCATGAGTTGATGCCAATGATCCAGTATAGGAGGGGAACAATAATGACTGACAAAGATGGAGCAAAGTAAATGTCTGAATCACTTCGGGTATGATAAATCAGGCATTGCACTTGCCACTAGGGGTAGAAGTTCACGTATAAAGATCTGGTGTATGCAGAGATAAAGCTTGCAATTGATTTCTCAGCACCTCAAAGTAAAAAAGCTGCCAAGATACACAGAGCCTAACATGCACATTGTGGTGGTGATGGTGATAGGGATATCAAAGTATAGGACCAGAAAGTGTGCTCTAGGCACATATATTCTAGAAAATCTGGTTGAGGCAAATCTAAAGAACAGTGACAGGAACAAGACTTACATGAATGGTGGACCAGTGTTGACAAGGATCACCAATCAAGCATTAGGCATGATCGATGTGCTAGCACCTGCAAAGACGCAACTGGAGTTGATCCATAAATCCAAATGAGCAGTTAAACCAGTGGCGGGACCCTCTACAGTACAACCTCCAAAAAAGAAAGCAAATGGGCAGAGATCAAGGAGAAAGAAGTTCGACAACAGAAACTGAATGAGATGTAAAGTTGAGCGAGGATACACCTTCTCAATACAAGTCATCCGACGATAAGGAAAAGGAGGAGGACGAAAAAGAAGATTATACAATTTGCAAGGTTCGACCAAAAAGAAAATCAGTTGAGCATAGAGATCCCATTCCGATCTCTCAAGCGTAATGGTCCATGGAAGAAGCTCAAGAGGATCTCCGCAAAAAGAGAATGGAAGGAAAGAGAGAGCTGGGAGCTGATGTGGACGATGAAGGAGAAACTGACCAAGATAAGCAGCTGGAGCAAAGAAAAGCAGAATGATTAGAGCAAATCAAGCAATACAAAAGACGAGCGGCTAAAACGCATTTATAAGCTGTCGACAAAATGTGGCAAAGGATTAGAGAGGAGCTCAAACTTAAAGCAAAGCAAAGGGAACAACAAGAGTCCAAACGATGACGTGTCGATGAGCTCAAATTATCCAATAATCTACCAAGTCCAAAGGAGCCAACAATACTTGCACTAAACAGAAAGAGATAGAAGAGGAGGGTGGTGTGGATCCTTTGGAAATCCATACCGAGAATATACCGTCAACTTCAAATCGGCCAACCACTCCTCCTACAACTCAAGAAGCAACTGACCAGCAAGTTGATAGAGAAAGTTGAGCAGACAACAGGGGTGCTAAGGCAAACAACGGAGCAAGTGTTACCAACACCACCCACGAATCAAGTGGTGGATGAAGCAAAAGGCAAAGAGACAAAGCAGGCTCCAATGGCACCTCGAGCAAAGTGGTAAGGACAGGGAAGCGGTGGCCAAATTAAAAACAAAAGTCGGCACCTCTAGCCAACCTCAAAGGAAACAACCAAGCCCGGCTCACAAGCCATAATAGATGAAGGAAGGCAGTTGACAATCATCTGGAACAAATAAAGCTACAGCTCCAATGTCCAAGAGCACTCCACAACCTACGAGGAATGGAGCTGGAAGATACACAGGGAGAAATAGCTAAAGCACTTAAGTCAAGAGATACACCAAAGATTGAAATTTACAAGGTAACCAATGAGAGCTTCAAGATGAGCTACAAAGAGAGTAGGCAAATGCTGCTCATTTCTACCAAGAAGCTCAAGCCTTAATGAGGCTAACACAAATTTACAGGTCGAGAAACAATGCCTAGAATAAGAGTTGGAAAAAGAAAGGCAAAAGAACGCAAAATTAGGGGAATCCTATGGGGTTGTCAACAAAACACTTACATAACTTTTAGCAATGCAAGACACCCCAACCCCTGCTTCTACTTCAGCGACGCCAGCCTCAACAATACAAGAGTTGAAGGATCTCAAGGTGGCCCTAGCTCATGAACAATATGACAAGCAAATCATGACAGTTGGGCATAAGGCCATTCAAAAGACAAAAAGAGGATGAAATTTCAATGCTAAGGGAATACCTGGCAAAGGAAAAAGAAGAGCTGGCTACTCAAAGCACCGCACAGTGGATGCCCAAGACGAAATCTAGAGGTGGATCTCAGAAGTGCATGATCCCTCTCACAAAGAATATATGCACTACAAACTCAAGGTATTGGAGTTGGTTGTGCTTCTGATGATTACACCTAACGAAGTGGTCAAGAACCATGGGCACGATATGACTGCATTGCCATTAATGAGACAAGAGGCCCTCTTATGGAAAAAGAAAATGTTGCCTAGTCTCGAGCCCAACCACAAAGGGGATTATAGGGATGTCCCTGTAACTGCTACACAAATTCAAAAAATCCTTGACAACCAACCCCTGTGGAGACATCACAGCATTTGAAGACATAGAAGCAATGGAACATCCTTGGCAAGTATTCCTGCAAGGAAGCAAAGGGCTATGCTGGAAACTAGAAATAGAGATTCCAAGTCGGAACATTATCATGGGGTTGTACACCCACGTCATGTTTTTGTCCTCTCACTATATGCAAACATTTGAAGAGGCGTTCATGATTGGGTTCTTTGAAGTAGTGTGAGGTCCCCACCCCGTCGTATCAGACAACGGATCTGATGGTAAACCTGGTGGCCACTAGATCTATAGCGGAAGCAAACAAAATGGTTTAGGGTTCAACTAGCGGACGATCTCTCATCACAAAGTGAGTCGAGTTCGAGCCTACTAGCAACGAGATCTAGCTCCACCTCGCAGGGGAAGCGTACTTAACTATCTAGCGATCCTAAGACCCACCTTCCAAGAGGAGAGAAACCCCGAGTGCCTTTTTCCCCATGTTTCAGAGGCACGTACTCTCGAGAATTCCCCGCTCTAGGGGCAATGAGCGTTACTAATATCGAGTAAGCACTATGGGGACAGAGAGTTCCCGACCAATCGGGACCACCCATCTCGTAGGCATTGGCAACCTGAGCCAAGCCCCCACTTTCCACCCCCACACTCACACTTCCTCGTGTGACCTAATTACTACCACAAAGGTTGTTCAACATAAATATTCCTTGTTTAATTCCGAATCACATGGTTCGTTAAAACAGCCCTTCAACCAGTATTACAAACAACACCAAGACAGAATTCTAGTAAAAATTCTACTCAAACTTATTCATAAAAATTCCAATGTTCTGGAGGTACAACATCCCCCCTCCAGCGAGAGTTCACTCCTCCCGTTGTCGCCTAGCTGCCCATACAACTAGGTATGTCCACCGCATAGAAAGCAAGACGTGGGTTCCCACCGCATAGAAAGCAAGTCGTGGGTATCCACCGCATAGAAAGCATGTCGTGGATTCAAGAGCCCTTAACGAGGAACTCTACCCCCTGTGATCAGCAGGGGGGTCAGGACTGATTCAACATTGGAAATAAAATGAACATGCCGAGCTAAATTTTTCCTAGCAGACATTCTTTCCTCTTGCAAACAGCATACCCATCAAACATTACCTTCCTACTTTAGAACTTAATGTGTAATGATTTCAATGCCGAGGTTTCCGTCGGATTTCTCCAACATGTTTGGGGATATGAGCATTCCTAACTAGCGTATGCAATGTTAATTTAAACAACTTGAATAAAAATATGATCTACCTCTTCCACTTCTTCATCGATGGCCCGTGAGATGGCCGGTATTTGCTCGTCCATGGGAGCCTTCCCCTTTCCGTTGACATTGCTTGTTCCTGCTTCGCGATCATGGGCAGCACCAAAGCGCGTCCTCTTAACCGGGGCCATTTCTCACTACTTTAAATGATTAGCTTGGAGAAAAAGCTAAGGTTCACAAGCATCATAACAGTCCAATGGGTAGATTAGTGACATCAATTAATCCCTCCTATATGAGAGTCTAGATTTCTTTCATAAGCAATCATTAAGGATGGCACGCAATCCTATGGGAACCGGCTCTAAGATAATTATTCGGCTTACATGATCAAGAAATAATCGGGATTTCATTATTGGAATTACCAGAGAATTGGATTAAGTATGATTAGACTATTTCCTAGCAATTAGATGATGCAGATTTGCCCTATGCATATGTGTGAGGAAAAACCAATTCTTAGAGACTTAATGACGGATTAATTTCTCCTTAATTACGTCTTAATGCATAAGAAAAAAATGAATTCAATTAAGCTGCAATGTTAATGAGTGATTACAATAGTGATTCTCTTCAATCTGCACAAATACTAGCTTACCGATTAATTACTATGCTATCTAGAGAGAGAAGATTCTGATAATTATGCTCTAATCATTAATCGAGAGTGAAGAATGGCTTATATTCAGCTATGGAATGATGATTGCATAATAGAGTACGAATAAGGAGAATTTAGAGAGTAGACATAGAGATTTTCGACTAGGAATAGGCATAATAGACAAGGAATTTAGATGGTAGAGAAAAAGATTCACAGATGGCATTAATTAAACTGTTATTACCGTGATTAAGAGCTGGTAATCTTCTCGATTTTCTGATCTAATCGAGCTTCTTGAGATGAAAATTCGGCAGCACCTCCCTCCTAGCTTCCTCTTCAATAGGTGTGTGATTCGGCAGCACCTCCCCAATGTGTGTGGGTGTGTGTGTATGCACTGTGTGTATGTGTGATCATAAGTGTGTGTGTGTGTGTGTATGCAGGTCTTTAAATAGGCTCTTACAGGCTGAAAATCGATCTGGGTTGCTAAATGCGTCTGGGAGCTTCTCCAGTTAAGCATGGCAAGTCCAGTTCTCTGCCCACCAAGTGTCAGGTTGGCTTGGTTAACTGGTTCTGAGACTGAGTTGCAGGCTTGGTAGCTTTCCCAAGACTCCCACAAAGCAAGAGGGCACCCCCTAGCTGCTAAAGCTGATCTGGAGTGGCGTGGGACCTGTTCCCACACAGTCCCGGGCCCCCGGTGCCTCCCCGGACAATTTTTAGGAAATTTGATTCTAGGCTAAAACGGGTCATACGAATCGGATTTTGATGCCGTAAATTGCCATACGAAGCTCTAACTAAGGCGTACTAGCCCGAGTACCTGCCATATTTAGCAACCCCCGGGGTCCGAAATTGCATTTTTTTGAAATTCGGGGTATGGGTGCAGATTTTCGAGACGGTCAAGACTGGACGGGTCGGGTGACCAAAAACTTACTATTTTTGGAAATTTTTCACAAAAATTATTTTAATTCACATTTTTAAGATTTATAACATTCTAAACATCATGGCACTGACAGAATCTGAAAAACTGCTAAAAATAGTAACTTATTCCATTGTATTCATTTCGTGGTACAAGGGTGCTCTTGTGATCGGGTCAGAGACCTTACAACCTCCCCAACGTGAAAAATTTGAGATGTCCTTATCTCAAGAATGAGTTTGGGTAATCTTTTAAGAGAGTCGATTCGTCTTCCCAAGTTGCATCTTCTTCAGGGTAACCCTTCCACTTTACCAGATGCTCCGTGATAGTTCTGTTGCGTAATTTTTTTTTTTTCCCTTGTTTCAAGTACATAGTCAGGTTGGAGTTCGAGAACTCCTTGTGCTGGCATGACTATCTGATTTGAGTCCAAGAATTGATCGGGATTGGGAATATAGGGTTTGAGTAAGCTGACATGGAATACATCATGAACCTTCAAGTTTGCAGGTAACTTTAGCTTGTAGGCCTGGTCACTTAGAACCTTAATGATCTCGAATGGTCCACAGTACCTTGGGCTAAGCTTCTTATATCTGCCTAGCGATAAGTTGCTTTTCTTAGGTCGGACTTGCAGAAAAACTTTATCCCCTTCTTTGAAAGTCCTTTCCGAACGATCCTTATCTGCATAGTGCTTCTGCCTATCCTGAGCTGCCTGAATGTCCTGGCGAATAGCTCTAGTCTGTGCTTCCATATCTTCTAACATCTTTCTAGAGGCTTCTACTCTGATGGTTGGATCTAAAAAGTTCAGTGGTGCTAAGCAGTCCTGTCCATAAAGAGCTTTGAAAGGTGACATTCCAACGCTTCTGTGTTCGGAAGAGTTATAAGCATATTCTACCAAAGGTAGATATTGTAACCACTTCTTTGGTTCTTGCGAACAATAGGCTCTGAGAATGTCCTCAATGACTTGATTAACTCTTTCGGTTTGCCCGTCAGTCTGCGGATGATATGTTGTGCTGAAGGCTAATTGTGACCCAATAGATTGGAAAAGAGAGGTTCAAAATTTTGATGTAAACTTGGCATCTCTATCACTGACAATACGCTTGGGTAGACCATGTAGCCTGAAAATCTCCTTGATGAATACCCGACTAACATCTGAAGCAGTAAAGGTCGTCTTTATGGGTATTAGATGAGCCACTTTTGTGAGCATGTCAACAACCACGAAAACAGAATCATAACCTCCTGTAGAAGGTAACCCTATAACAAAATCCATACTGATGCATTCCCACTTCATCTGGGGTATGTCAAGAGGTTGAAGTTGCCCTGGTAATTTGATCCTTTCGGCCTTTATCCGTTGACAAGAAAGACATTGCCTCACATATCGAAGTATGTCTCCTTTCATTCCAGACCAGAAATAACTCCTTCTGACGGCGTGAAGAGTTTTAGAATAGCCTGGGTGTCCGGATGTAGGGCTATCGTGTGCTTCATATAGAATGGCCTTCTTTAAAGCTGGGTCTCTGGGTACACAGAGTCTATGTCTGTAGTAAAGACATCCTCCCATAAGAGAGTAATCTTTCGCTTCAGGCATCTTATTCTGCTGGACTAATGAAGCCATACGTTGGTACTCTGGATCTTCGAGGGATGCTTCTTTGATTCTATCCCAGATAGGGTTATTTGGAATAGAGATAGCTCCGAGAAACGATTTTCGGCTAAGACCATCTGCAACTGCGTTTTCCTTCCCTGGTCTATAATTTATGTCAAGGTCATATTCCTGTAATAGTTCTATCCATCGCCGTTGTCGCATATTGAGAATGGGTTGGGTAAAAATCCACTTTAAACTCTTGTGATCTGTAACCAACTGAAACTTGCGTCCAAGAAGATAATGTCTCCATAACTTCAGTGCATGTATAACTGCTAAAAGTTCCAGATCCTGAGTGGGATAATTCTTCTCATGATCCCTCAGCTTTCGCAAAGTATACGCCACCGGTCTTCCTTCTTGAGTAAAAACTCCGCCTAGAGCAAACTTACTAGCGTCTGTCGCTACTTCAAATTCTTTACTGAAGTCTGGAAGCTTTAAAATAGGAGCTGAGACCAAGAATTCTTTTAGCTTAGCAAAGCTAGACTCGTGCTCGGTCTTCCAATCGATCCTCATTCCTTTCTTCAGGAGTTCCGTCAAAGGTGTAGCAATACGTGCATAATCCTTGACAAAAATCCTGTACCATCCCGTTATTCCAAGAAATCCCCTTACTTCGCTGACAATGGATGGTTGAGGCCAGTCAACGATGTCCTTGACTTTGTCTGGGTCTACTGAAATCCCTTCAGCCAAAATGACAAATCCAAGATAGTTGACCTTTGGTGAGCAAAAAGTGCACTTGCTCTCCTTAGCGTAAAGCTGGTGTTCTCGAAGGAGATCAAGTACTTTGCGAACATGTTCCTTGTGATCTGCTTCATTCTTAGAATAGACTAGAATGTCATCAAAGACCAAGACAAAATCATCCAGGTAAGGTCTAAAAATATTCTGCATAAGTCGATTGAAGCTTGCAGGAGCATTTGTTAGTCCAAAAGACATTACTGTGAATTCGTAGTGCCCATACCTAGTATTGAAAGCTGTCTTCGGAATATCTGATTCCTTGATCCTGATTTGGTAATATCCTGACCTTAGATCTATCTTTGTAAATATTTTGGCGTCGTGGAGTCTGTCCAAAAGTTCGTCAATCCTTGGAATTGGATACTTGTTCTTGACAGTTACCTGGTTCAGTCCACGATAGTCTATGCATAGCCTTAAGGTCCCATCCTTCTTCTTTTGGAAAAGAACTGGAGCACCCCAAGGAGAAGTACAAGGTTGAATGAATCCTTGCTCAATGAGTTGCCTAAGTTGTTCTTTGAGTTCGATGGCCTCCGGAAGTGACATTTTATAAGGTCTTTTTGAGATAGGTTCACACCCAGGGATAGTCTCAATCCCATGATCTACCTCTCTGTGTGGTGGAAGATTCGTAAGGTCTTCGGGGAATACGTCATCATACCCCCTCAGCCAGTCTGGTCGAAGTGAGGTATCTGATTGGTCCACCTTATTGAGTTTAACTGCATATATTTGCTGACCCTTCCTTAGTCCCTTCAAGAGTCTGCTGGCCTTAACTAGAGTAGCCTTAGGTGTCCCGTTTTCCCCCTGGATTAAGGCTTCATTTCCCAAGTTATCTGTAAAGGTAAAATTCCCTTGTGCACAATGTATGTGGGCCCTATTTTGCTTTAGCCAGTCCATCCCTAGTATCCCATCAAAGAATCCTAAGGGTAAGGTTCGAAATTGGGCAGAAGTTGGGTGTCCCCCTAAATCAAAGTCAATTTTGCCTGCAGAGTGTTGAGATACTACCTCCTTGCCGTTTGCTAACTCGACAACTAGTTTGCTTGACGGATACTTATCTAGCTTAAGCTTTCTCATGCATCTGGGTGAAAGAAATGAAAGAGTACTGCCACAATCTATAAGGAAGTTAACTTGTTCACCTCTGAGAGATCCTGGCGTATGAATGACTGCATATTGCTCGCAACCATTGGGATTGTCAATTGCAGCATGCAGGGTTGCTCTCTCCACTGCTTCGTCACCCACAGTTGGTTGAACTACTGCAGCATTCACTCTGGCGATAGCTCCACGCCCTCGCCCTCTGTTCATTCTTCCGCGTCCTCCTCTTCCATTAGCTTGGCCACGCCCATGGTTATTCAAGGGTATGGCATTGGCGTTGGTCGCATGAATGTTCCTGGGGCAATTGGATCTGTAGTGTCCATGCTCGCCGCAACCATAGCATCGAACATCAGGGAACTCCATGGTTGTAGTGGTAGCCACAATAGGGCGTTGGTTATAGGTTTGGTTGGATGGTCTGTTGTCCCAAGCAGTGTTCCTTGCCCTCTTTGCCCAATGATTCCTCCTATTCTGATTGGCCTTTTGTACTTCAAGAGCTAGAGGTTTAGCCCTCAACAAGGCATCCTGAAGTGTTGACGGCCTGAGAGCCTCCAGCCGAGTGTTCAAGGGATCGATTAGTCCTTGGCAGAACCTTGCCACCTGTTGTTCCAAGGTCATCTTAGGAGCATATCTCCGAAGAGTGACAAACTTTGCATAGTATTCTTCGACCGTTGAATTCAGCTGCCGAAGTGAAAAGAATTCATTCATTCTCAAGGTCCTATAGGCAGGTGGTAAATAACGTCCCATTATCGCAGCTTTGATGTCTTCCCAGGACTGGGAAGATCCCTTAATATCCATGTCCCTGCAATGTTGCTTCCACCATATCTTGGCATCTCCAGTCAGGCGGAACATCGCAAGCATGGTTTGATTTACGGGTTGGGTTCCCGCAGCTTCAAAGTAATCGTCCATGGCTTCCATCCATACTTCCGCATCTCTCTCCACATTTGCCCCCTCGCCCTTAAAGATCGGAGGTTGGGCTTGCTTAAGGAGGAGCTTCTTCTCTTGCGCTGCCGAGTACAGAGCAACAGGCGGTACCTACATGGGTTATACGAAATTCTTGCTACCATTACTTGAATTTCAAGAGACACGAGACTTTAATAAAAATTCAAAATTCCACTTTATCAAGAGACAGAGATTCAGAGACAAAAAGCACTTTATTGATGGAATTTTATTACAATCGAAACTCCTCAAGGTTTAGAATGACTGGTGACCGCTTATTACAAGGCTTTATGGATTTGCGTATAACATACGCCTAGGAAATGGTATTGACATGATGCACTACTTCATTCGTGTAATAGTTCTTATACACATTCTTGAGGGGATAATAAACTAAGATATCGGGCCGGAGTTCCGCTTTCAGTAATCCAAAGGTTTTGACTCGGTTTGCCGGGATCACATTGGTGACCTTCTCCAAGAGCCAGTCATTGATGATTTGGTTGGAGTTGCCCGAAACAGTCTGATCCAATCGTGTAGGCACCAAGTAGAATATCTCTATTACTCTCAACTCTTCTCCCCAACGTATCTTCTTCAAGTCGGTAGCCAGGCATCCTAGCTTCCGAGCGTTGATGTAGTAAACCCCTCCTCGAAATGTCCAATCAAGTTCCCATCCTTTATCAATGCGAGTGGAGTGTGGCGTATAAGCCTTCAACAGTATCTCCATGACATCTCGCCTGAACTGGTAAACAGGGGATCTTCGAGCTTGCTCATAAATAAGCTCAAACACTTGGAACTTCCGATATTCGAGCACGGGGTCTTCCTGCAACACCAATGCAAAGAATTCGGATCAACTACCTATATACTTTCAGTTCCTTTTAAATGTTCAAACAATACGACTTTATTTTCCCAGCCTAACCTAGGCTCCGATACCAGGTGTGAGGTCCCCACCCCGTCGTATCAGACAACGGATCTGATGGTAAACCTAGTGGCCACTAGATCTATAGCGGAAGCAAACAAAATGGTTCAGGGTTCAACTAGCGGACGATCTCTCATCACAAAGTGAGTCGAGTTCGAGCCTACTAGCAACGAGATCTAGCTCCACCTCGCAGGGGAAGCGTACTTAACTATCTAGCGATCCTAAGACCCACCTTCCAAGAGGAGAGAAACCCCGAGTGCCTTTTTCCCCATGTTTCAGAGGCACGTACTCTCGAGAATTCCCCGCTCTAGGGGCAATGAGCGTTACTAATATCGAGTAAGCACTATGGGGACAGAGAGTTCCCGACCAATCGGGACCACCCATCTCGTAGGCATTGGCAACCTGAGCCAAGCCCCCACTTTCCACCCCCACACTCACACTTCCTCGTGTGACCTAATTACTACCACAAAGGTTGTTCAACATAAATATTCCTTGTTTAATTCCGAATCACATGGTTCGTTAAAACAGCCCTTCAACCAGTATTGCAAACAACACCAAGACAGAATTCTAGTAAAAATTCTACTCAAACTTATTCATAAAAATTCCAATGTTCTGGAGGTACAACATCCCCCCTCCAGCGAGAGTTCACTCCTCCCGTTGTCGCCTAGCTGCCCATACAACTAGGTATGTCCACCGCATAGAAAGCACGTCATGGACACTCCCACCGCATAGAAAGCAAGACGTGGGTTCCCACCGCATAGAAAGCAAGTCGTGGGTATCCACCGCATAGAAAGCATGTCGTGGATTCAAGAGCCCTTAACGAGGAACTCTACCCCCTGTGATCAGTAGGGGGGTCAGGACTGATTCAACATTGGAAATAAAATGAACGTGCCGAGCTAAATTTTTCCTAGCAGACATTCTTTCCTCTTGCAAACAGCATACCCATCAAACATTACCTTCCTACTTTAGAACTTAATGTGTAATGATTTCAATGCCGAGGTTTTCGTCGGATTTCTCCAACATGTTTGGAGATATGAGCATTCCTAACTAGCGTATGCAATGTTAATTTAAACAACTTGAATAAAAATATGATCTACCTCTTCCACTTCTTCATCGATGGCCCGTGAGATGGCCGGTATTTGCTCGTCCATGGGAGCCTTCCCCTTTCCGTTGACATTGCTTGTTCCTGCTTCGCGATCATGGGCACCACCGAAGCGCGTCCTCTTAACCGGGGCCATTTCTCACTACTTTAAATGATTAGCTTGGAGAAAAAGCTAAGGTTCACAAGCATCATAACAGTCCAATGGGTAGATTAGTGACATCAATTAATCCCTCCTATATGAGAGTCTAGATATCTTTCATAAGCAATCATTAAGGATGGCACGCAATCCTATGGGAACCGGCTCTAAGATAATTATTCGGCTTACATGATCAAGAAATAATCAGGATTTCATTATTGGAATTACCAGAGAATTGGATTAAGTATGATTAGACTATTTCCTAGCAATTAGATGATGCAGATTTGCCCTATGCATATGTGTGAGGAAAAACCAATTCTTAGAGACTTAATGACGGATTAATTTCTCCTTAATTACGTCTTAATGCATAAGAAAAAAATGAATTCAATTAAGCTACAATGTTAATGAGTGATTACAATAGTGATTCTCTTCAATCTGCACAAATACTAGCTTACCGATTAATTACTATGCTATCTAGAGAGAGAAGATTCTGATAATTATGCTCTAATCATTAATCGAGAGTGAAGAATGGCTTATATTCAGCTATGGAATGATGATTGCATAATAGAGTACGAATAAGGAGAATTTAGAGAGTAGACATAGAGATTTTCGACTAGGAATAGGCATAATAGACAAGGAATTTAGATGGTAGAGAAAAAGATTCACAGATGGCATTAATTAAACTGTTATTACCGTGATTAAGAGCTGGTAATCTTCTCGATTTTCTGATCTAATCGAGCTTCTTGAGATGAAAATTCGGCAGCACCTCCCTCCTAGCTTCCTCTTCAATAGGTGTGTGATTCGGCAGCACCTCCCCAATGTGTGTGGGTGTGTGTGTATGCACTGTGTGTATGTGTGATCATAAGTGTGTGTGTGTGTGTGTATGCAGGTCTTTAAATAGGCTCTTACAGGCTGAAAATCGATCTAGGTTGCTAAATGCATCTGGGAGCTTCTCCAGTTAAGCATGGCAAGTCCAGTTCTCTGCCCACCAAGTGTCAGGTTGGCTTGGTTAACTGGTTCTGAGACTGAGTTGGAGGCTTGGTAGCTTTCCCAAGACTCCCACAAAGCAAGAGGGCGCCCCCTAGCTGCTAAAGCTGATATGGAGTGGCCTGGGTTCCCACACAGTCCCGGGCCCCCGGTGCCTCCCCGGACAATTTTTAGGAAATTTGGTTCTAGGCTAAAACGGGTCATACGAATCGGATTTTGATGCTGTAAATTGCCATACGAAGCTCTAACTAAGGCGTACTGGCCCGAGTACCTGCCATATTTAGCAGCCCCCGGGGTCCGAAATTGCATTTTTTTGAAATTCGGGGTATGGGTGCAGATTTTCGAGACGGTCAAGACTGGACGGGTCGGGTGACCAAAAACTTACTATTTTTGGAAATTTTTCACAAAAATTATTTTAATTCACATTTTTAAGCTTTATAACATTCTAAACATCATGGCACTGACAGAATCTGAAAAACTGCTAAAAATAGTAACTTATTCCATTGTATTCATTTCGTGGTACAAGGGTGCTCTTGTGATCGAGTCAGAGACCTTTCCATTGGTTTTTCGAAAGCCTTGTAATTATTTTGATCATCTCTAATTAAAAGATGGACAAGCTCTGAGAATATAAATTCTATGATGAGTCTAAGTCCTATACAGTCGGCCATTGGCAAAGAGAGCCCTATGTATAAAGCCTAAATTGTAAAGTGGGAAAACACATTATGATCATTATCAGGTTTTGAAGAGTTTGAAGCATACAAGTAAGGGTGGCTTCTTCCCTACAACTTGTAATCCTCATATCTTGAGATTTGGTAATGACATTTCAATTTTAAAACTTGCAATGTGTTCCTTGCTCGCTACTCTTTCATTCAAGTATGCCCATTGTCGATTCAATTGTGAAGTTTGAATACACGTTAGTAGGCTAAATCTACTAATTTGAATGTGTTAATGAGTGTTTTTGAAATTCTGACTATAGGAGAGTGCTCATAGACCCTAGGGCGACCTTTTTGATGTGTCCTATTGCAGTTTTTGAGACCTAAATTATGATGGATCGTGATTTTGGTACCTCCTCAAAATGTGACCAAACCTGGTAGGTTAGTGCCCCTAAGTGTCCTTGACCTCCTTCTAAGGTTTTGTAGCATTTGGACTCCGTTCGAGTGCCGAAACGAGTTGATGACTGAGTGCAGTGATGCAGGACATAGGTAAATTTCCAGAACTAAGAGCGAGAGATTTCCATGTGTTAGAGATAGAGTTATTCTATCGATTCACTTCTCAAGATTTCCACCCTTGAAGAGTCTCCTTGCCCCTTCCGAGTTGCTTCCCCGACTATTGACATTATGTTAGTGCCAAAAATCTATGATATAGATGTCCATCACGGCGACCTATTAATACTCCCTCTCTTTTTGTCCCTAACTCTATTAATATTTTAATTTAGCTTTCACTCACTCGGTTTCTTTTTGTCTCTCCCTATATCTCCCTCCCATCAGGTCAAGGGATGGAGAAAGAGAGAATGAGGTGGAAGGATAGAGAGAGCAATGGTGTTAGGAAAGAGAAAGAAAAGGAGACTATGTTACAAAGATATAGAGAGGGATAGAATGAAGTAGGGAGGATTCGTAGAGACAAACAGAAAAACGAAGCATGATTTTGATGTAGGAATGTGGGGGTAGAAAATAGGGGTTTTATTACACATAGGAATTCCACTTTAAAATATATAGGGGAAGGCTAAAGAGATAAATAATAGAGGGAGAGGGACATAAATATAAATAGATAGTACAGTGAAATAGAGGGAGGATGGGAGTAGGTTTGAAGTGAGAGATGGGAGAATTTTGCATATATTTGTGACTATATATTGTCTATAAATACACCTTCACACTTAACAATTTTCAACTAACCAATATATTTTGAGTCATAGTATCTTCATCATCTTGCAAGGTTAGTTTGTTTGTGGATGCTCTTTGTAATGAGCCAATACTCATCGTAGACTGTCGAGCATGATAATGCATTGGTTAACCATATAGATTTTGGGGGGAGTAATAATAGTGAAATGTTTGCTATCTATATACCTCGGCAGATGGAGACATACATACGTGGGTGAAAGATGGTGTTTCTCTTGGGAATCATATGTAGTTCATGTTGGAATTGACCCTATCAACTAGATTCCTCATGGTCTTGGACAAAAGCTCAACCAATAGTTTAGGGAATTCAGCCTCCACCCCTCAGTATATAGAGTTTGTCAAGCTATCTGGTTGTATGTCTGATGGAAAACCTCCATCATATGATAACGAACCTTCTATAGAAGAAATTTGGATCAAGGATGAGAACATACAACAAGCACAACATTCCTTGAAGTTCACAAGAAAGCTTGTTGACACAGAGCACACTTGATCACATACTACTCAACGGCCAACAATACCCCAAGTTGAACAAAATTATTTCAAGGTGCTCCATTAGGAAAAGGGTGGATGAAAGTGCCACAAGAATAAAATGCAAATTGTGTCACTCCCTACATAATGCAAAGAGACTCTAAAGAGAAGAAAACAACCTAGAAGAAAGGTATTGAGTACAAATGTGTCAATGTAAAGTCGCCCACCTCTTTAATAGACAAGAAAAATCTTTTGACTTCCCATTTCCATTCCATTGGTCTTTTCATTTCCTAAACTCACCCTTCACTTAGGCATTTGAGACATTTTGAAAGGATTTTTATTCTTTTTGAGATTAGGGAGGCCTACTCTGCCTTAGTGCTACACATTTTCTACTTTTGCATGAAGGGAGATGTTATAGAATGGTTGAAAGACTATGAGAAGGAGCTACAATCATCCAACCTCCTCAAGTTATGATATATAGCATGGTAAGGTGAACTCATCGGCTCAACAAGAGGAGATTATGAGACAAGACTAAGACCATATTAGGTATTTTGGTAAAAATCTCACATTATGGGAATCTCCAAATCGACTTAATTCATGTAATTTGGGAATTTTCCACTTAAAGTGGGAAAATTTGAGGTGTCTGGTTAGTAAATAAAGTGAAAATCTCATAGGATTGTGGTGTTGATAAACACCAAAAGTCAAGAGGATGTACAACACATGGATTTGAATAAAAACTACGAATTACATAAAACAAAGAAAGATACAAAAAAGATTTTGTTTACAAAATTGACTAGTATAGTCACAATAGAAGCTCCACATAATTCTACTCCACATTTGATACCATATCTAAACTTTGATCCAAGTGTGGTTGATGTGCACAAGTGAGGCCTTCTTTGGCTTTTAGAGCATGCCTTTCTGGAATCTTTATTCTAGAAAATGGTCCTTCTTTGTTGGGTCTCCAGAACCAAACAATTGCATCTACAGTTTCCCACACTTGTGGGTCCTTTTAGTTGACAGCCCAATAACCCTTCCAAAAATTATTGTAAGCTTGAGTATCTGTCATCCCACTTTTTCTTGCGCAAGGTGCCCAATATTGAATCAAGATTTTTTTGTAGTTTGGTGATGTAGGCTCATTATCAATGTCAGATAAAGCCATTGCAAGCCACACTGGATAGATTTCTGTGTCACTCGGAACAAGCATAAGAAAGTCACGTTGGTGCACATCAGACATAGGGTCAAACTCTTCCCTTGGTCTATCTCGTTGAGGCCCACAAAAATGATCATTCAACTCTTCAAGGCCTACGAATCTTTTGCTCCTTGTTGCAAATTCATTGTAGTGCTTTGTAGGTGAGAATATTCTTGAGTTTTTGGCCAAAACATTTCATAAAAGACTCCCTCTGATATGACTTCTTTTCCAATCTCTTCAATTACCTTACTCCAATAATCTATCACGGGTCTATAATATCACGGAATACTTGAACCATTCCCTAAATTTTTCCAAAATTTTATATAGTTCTTTAGCCCCAAAATGACTTCTTCGTGGGCCTTGACATACTCCGCCATTGGTACTAGAGGTGGATCTCCATGTGGTAACATTGGTTTGCCTTCTATGTTTGTTTTCTAAAGGTGAATACTTCCACTCCAACTTGATACACCTACATGTGCCTTATATTGCATCATTGGTGTCTCATCCTGCATAAAGAACCTGAACTGAAGCGGTTTGGAATGTCCAACAAGTATGTCTTGTCCATCACAAAGATAGCCATCACAATATTTCTTGAAATCGGGGATCTTTGTGAGAAAAAATGGAGCTGGAGATGAAGATGAGTTGTTTTGTAATGTATCCATCAAATGTGACAAAGTATAGGTTTGTGTAACTCTCAACTTCTCTGAAAACCTACTAAACATGGCGTCTATGTCCTCATGTGTATGCCCAACCATTAAAAATCCTAGCTGGATGGTTTTGAAAACACCCCTTGCAACAAGCATTGACAAATAGGCAAATAAGTAGCGATTTTTGTTTTCCCCTGCACAATTATCCAATTGTAGCAACAAGTTCTCTGGCAACCTGCGAAATGTTGACCCCAATTTCTCTTCTACAATTTTTGATGGCTGCACAATGGGCTCTTTTCCATCACTCAAGTTATGGTAGTCCAAAGCATCCCTTGAGTTCAAAGCATGTAGTAGTGAAATATTGCTCCTTGGAAGTCCATTTGTTATTAGATCACCAAGAGGATGCTTATCTATCCTCTCTATGTTATGTAAACAATTAGCAATTGAGCCAATTGTAAGATTTGGATCAGCTGCCATAAACGATTCAAGACAAAGTGTCCGTAATGACCTTCTCCATATCCATGAGTGATCATGCCAATCAATGCCACCTGCAGATTATATCCTGAATCCACACCCTTAGGAACAATGCGTAATCTAGGAATGGCAGTTTTCTTTTGATCCATCTTATCATTGATTATGCATACATATTTTTGTGGTTGAGTTTTTGAATATGTGCGCCATACATAATATAGGCTTCTGCAACTCTTTTGTTGTGCCATGTGAACTTCTCTCTCCCTCAAGAGAAGAGCTCTCTGTTCAAGAGAAGGTTTAGCTTCTAACCTTGCCTTGATTGAGCTATAAATATTGCACTTAGAGAACTCACTCGTCTTTGTTAAAGTGACATGTGGGTACTCTTTGTTCCAAATTCTACCAAAAGAAGATTGGGATAGCTTCTTTTCATAGCCTATTTGGTCAAGTGTCATGTTGATTTCACATAAAATATCCACTTGTTTGTATGTTGATGGAATCACCAATTGAGTCTCTCTTGAGCCATCTAGCAGTTATCTACTTCTATGTGGCATCTTCTCAGAGTTGTTTTCCACAAACTCATTTAGTAGTGCTCTTGCTAAACTAGTATGTTGAAGTCCCCTTCTCAATGTACATGTGTTCCCATGTACATATTGGCGCACACCATTTTCAAATTTCTCCTTGTATCGATAAAATGATGTCTTTGGTATTCCATGCAGCTCATACCATGCTCTACAACAAACAATAGAGCCATTTAGCCAGAATTGGTATCGTGACTTCTCATCTTTCTGATAACATATAGAAAGAACATCATAAACATAATTAGTGCGTGATTTTTGAGACTCTCCCCAAAATTATTGTCGTAACCTTGTCACCATATCACGATCTGCAAATTGGCAACATTTTTGTGCACAACAATCAATGCATGATGCCCTTTGAATTGATTTGTTTGAAAGGTAAAAAGTGGAAGCTGGTGCTGCTTTTGATTTTTGAGTCCTGTTCATGAAAGTGTATCGTCTCTTCCTTGACAATTGGACAACATCATTTCCATCAAGTTTTTTTCCAACATTGTCATCATTGGATACATCCTCATATGTAGCATGCATGCCATCAACAGAAACAAAGCATTGTAATGGGCTCCCATTCAACATTGTTGCCTGCTTGATGGGCCACTTTAACAAAGTGATGCTACCCACTTCAACCACATCATCAATGCTTGCATTTGCTCTTTCAATACCCACACCCACACCCATACAATCATGACCAAGTTCCTGAAAGTTGAGATAATCATGTGGAGATACATATAAGATGGTCCCTTCATTCATGGTTTGCATCATTGTGTCATCTTTTAAAAGGACCCTCTGATTTCTCCAAGACTCTCGAATCACTGCTTCAAATTTTGGGCTTGTTATAGGTATTGCATCTGTAACTAGAGGATCAGAATGATCCTGTTCTTCATCGCCATTGTAGCTTTCCTGTGGATCAATTAAGTTCCCATTCAATATAAAAGATCGCAAAAGAAGCTTTGACCATCGAACATCACTCCATAATGAGCCTTGGAGAGATGAAGTATCGATTGTAGGAAAAGGTAGGACCACATCCTTCAAGCATTCCTCCACTAATATGGAGACATTTCCTTGCCCTATCTTTGTACCACCACAAGTGGAATCTGGATCTATTCTACACACACAACCAATACCAACAATTTCATTGTCAAGTATCATATGTACTTTCTCCCCAGATTCGAAGTCCATCCTGTAACTGAAAAAGATTACATTGTTAAATCCATAGTCATAGAAAAATACTCTTCAAACAAAAAATCATGCTACAACATGAAAAAGGTTTGCATACGTTGGACAAGTGGTGAACCTTGAGACCAAATCATCCTTGCTATATTAATGGAAGCAAGGTTTGAAATTATGGTGGATCTTGAAACCAAAGCCTCCTTGCTATATTAGAGCATAGGTTGGACAAGTGGTGGACCTAGTTGTAATACCCACTGCCACCTGTCAACTACTATAGGACTATGCTTTCCAATGTCCAATTATCCCTTGAGTTTTGCAAGGTTGAACATGTGGTGGATCTTGAAACTAAAATCCCCTTTCTATATCAAAGCATAGCTTGGACAAGTGGTGGACCTAGTTATAATGCCCAATATCCAAGGTGAAATACCTTAGGACCTTGCTACCTTGCTTGCCAATGTTTACGTAGCCCCTCATTTCTTTATTGGAAGCAAGGTTGGACAAGTGATGGACCTTGAAACCAAAGCCTCTTTGCTATATTAGAGCATAGGTTGGACCTAGTTGTAATACCCACTGCCACCTATCAACTACTAGAGGACTATGCTTTCCAATGTCCAAGTATCCCTTGAGTCTTGCAAGGTTGAACACGTGGAGGATTCTTGAAACCAAAATCCCCTTTCTATATCAGAGCATAGCTTGGACAAGTGGTGGACCTAGTTATAATGCCCTTCCTTTCTTTAATGGAAGCAAGGTTGGACAAGTGGTGGAAAAGCGGCAGCATCGAGCATAGCTTCTTCTCAGGAGACATTGCACACCTCACGAATAGAGGAAAAACGGGTATTTCTCTCTCTCACACTCTCTGTCTTTCTCCATATAGAGAAGATGGTTCTCTGTAACTCTTTCTTGCACACACACACTCTCTCGTCAAAAGACAGAGATACATAGTTTAAAACTATTCCCGCACACATACACAAATTCCCACACATCGTCTTCCTCTGTTCCACGTACATAACCACAATGAAATCTGTTATCTTGCTGTCTCTCTCTTGAAAATACATGCACATATTCCCACACATCATCTTCCTCTCTTCCACAATGGAGCCTAGCATCTTGGAGACATGGTGCAGCTTGCTTCTCTTCATGTTTCAATGGAGCCTATCTTGGACAAATGGTAGAGCATCCTTCTCTCCATGTTTCAATGGAGCCTAGCTTGGACAAGTGGTGGACCTTTGCTTCTCTCTATGTTTCAATAGAGTTAGCTTGGACAAGTGGTGGACCTTGGAACCAAACCCCCATGTAAAACCTATCAGAGTCACTCCAAGTGGCGAGAAAGAATACCCTTTAAGATATACCTTTATAGGTTGGACAAGTGGTGGACCTTAACACCCAGATCTTCTTAATATAATGACATAGAGTTGAAAAGTGGTGAATCTTGAGACCAAACCACTCATGCTACTAGCGATAATAGGTTGGACAAGTGGTGGACCTTGAATGTAAACCCCCCATGTACGAAATGTCGTGGGTTTAAGGTATTTCAATGGAGCCTAGAATCTTGGATACATGGTGCAGCTTGCTTCTCTTCATGTTTCAATGGAGTCTATCTTGGACAAATGGTGGAGCATTCTTCTCTCCATGCTTCAATGGACCCTAGCTTGGACAAGTCGTGGACCTTTGCTTCTCGCTATGTTTCAATCGAGTTAGCTTGGACAAGTGGTCAACCTTGTAACCAAACCCCCATGTAAAACATATCATGTTCATTCCAAGTGGTGAGAAAGAATATCCTTTAAGATATAGCCTTATAGGTTGGACAAGTGGTGGACCGTAACACCCAAATCTTCTTAATATAATGACATAGAGTGGAAAAGTGGTGAATCTTGAGACCAAACCACTCATGCTCCTAGCGATAATAGGTTGGACAAGTGGTGGACCTTGAATGTAAACCCCCCATGTACGAAATATCGTGGGTTTAAGGTATTTCAATGGAGCCTAGCATCTTGGAGACATGGTGCAGCTTTCTTCTCGTCATGTTTCAATGGATCCTATCTTGGACAAATGGTGAAGCATCCTTCTCTCCCTGTTTCAATGGACCCTAGCTTGGACAAGTGGTGGACCTTTGCTTCTCTCTATGTTTCTATAGAGTTAGCTTGGACAAGTGGTGGGCCTTGGAACCAAACCTCCATGTAAAAACTATCATGGTCATTCCAAGTGGTGAGAAAGAATACCCTTTAAGATATAGCCTTATAGGTTGGACAAGTGGTGGACCTTAACACCCAGATCTTCTTAATATAATGACATAGAGTGGAAAAGTGGTGAATCTTGAGACCAAACAACTCATGCTACTAGGGATGATAGGTTGGACAAGTGGTGGACCTTGAATGTAAGCCCCCCATGTACAAAATATCGTGTGTTTAAGGTATTTCAATGGAGCCTAGCATCTTGGAGACATGGTGCATCTTGCTTCTCTTCATGTTTCATATCGAACCTGTCTTGGAGAAATGGTGGAGCATCCTTCTCTCCATGTTTCAATAGAGCCTAGCTTGGACAAGTGGTGGACCTTTGCTTCTCTCTATGTTTCAATAGAGTTAGCTTGGACAAGTGGTGGACCTTGGAACCAAACCCCCATGTAAAGCATATCATGGTCATTCCATGTGGTGAGAAAGAATACCCTTTAAGATATACCCGTATAGGTTGGACAAGTGGTAGACCTTAACACCCAGATCTTCTTAATATATTGACATAGAGTGGAAAAGTGGTGAATCTTGAGACCAAACCACTCATGCTACTAGCGATAATAGGTTGGACAAGTGGTGGACCTTGAATGTAAACCCCCCATGTACGAAATGTCGTGGGTTTAAGGTATTTCAATGGAGCCTAGCATCTTGGATACATGGTGCAGCTTGCTTCTCTTCATGTTTCAATGGAGCCTATCTTGGACAAATGGTGGACCATTCTTCTCTCCATGTTTCAATGGACCCTAGCTTGGACAAGTCGTGGACCTCTGCTTCTCGCTATGTTTCAATAGAGTTAGCTTGGACAAGTGGTCAACCTTGTAACCAAACCCCCATGTAAAACATATCATGTTCATTCCAAGTGGTGAGAAAGAATATCCTTTAAGATATAACCTTATAGGTTGGACAAGTGGTGGACCGTAACACCCAAATCTTCTTAATATAATGACATAGAGTGGAAAAGTGGTGAATCTTGAGACCAAACCACTCACGCTCCTAGCGATTATAGGTTGGACAAGTGGTGGACCTTCAATGTAATCCCCCATGTACGAAATATTGTGGGTTTAAGGTATTTCAATGGAGCCTAGCATCTTGGAGACATGGTGCAGCTTGCTTCTCTTCATGTTTCAATGGAGCCTATCTTGGATAAATGGTGGAGCATCCTTCTCTCCATGTTTCAATGGACCCTAGCTTGGACAAGTGGTGGACCTTTGCTTCTCTCTATGTTTCAATAGAGTTAGCTTGGACAAGTGGTGGACCTTGGAACCAAACCCCCATGTAAAACGTATCAGAGTCACTCCAAGTGGCGAGAAAGAATACCCTTTAAGATATAGCCTTATAGGTTGGACAAGTGGTGGACCTTAACACCCTGATCTTCTTAATAAAATGACATAGAGTGGAAAAGTGATGAATCTTGAGACCAAACCACTCATGCTACTAAGGATAATAGGTTGGACAAGTGGTGGACCTTGAATGTAAACCACCCATGTACGAAATATCGTGGGTTTAAGGTATTTCAATGGAGCCTAGCATCTTGGAGACATGGTGCAGCTTGCTTCTCTTCATGTTTCAGTGGAGCCTAGCTTGGACAAGTGGTGGACCTTTGCTTCTCTCTATGTTTCAATAGAGTTAGCTTGGACAAGTGGTGGACCTTGGAACCAAACCCCCATGTAAACCCTATCATGGTAACTCCAAGTGGCGAGAAAGAATAACCTTTAAGATATAGCCTTATAGGTTGGACAAGTGGTGGACCTTAACACCCAGATCTTCTTAATATAATGACATAGAGTGGAAAAGTGGTGAATCTTGAGACCAAACCACTCACGCTACTAGCGATAATAGGTTGGACAAGTGGTGGACCTTGAATGTAAACCCCCCCATGTACAAAATATCATGGGTTTAAGGTATTTCAATGGAGCCTAGCATCTTGGATACATGGTGCAGCTTGCTTCTCTTCATGTTCAATGGAGCCTATCTTGGACAAATGGTGGAGCATCCTTCTCTCCATGTTTCAATGGAGCCTAGCTTGGACAAGTGGTGGACCTTTGCTTCTCTCTATGTTTCAATAGAGTTAGCTTGAACAAGTGGTGGACCTTGGAACCAAACCCCCATGTAAAACCTATCATGGTCACTCCAAGTGGCGAGAAAGAATACCCTTTCAAATATAGCCTTATAGGTTGGACCTTAACACCCAGATCTTCTTAATATAATGACATAGAGTGAAAAAGTGGTGAATCTTGAGACCAAACCACTTATGCTACTAGTGATAATAGGTTGGACAAGTGGTGGACCTTGAATGTAAACCCCCCATGTACGAAATATCGTGGGTTTAAGGTATTTCAATGGAGACTAGCATCTTGGATACATGGTGCAGCTTGCTTCTCTTCATGTTTTAATGGATCCTATCTTGGACAAATGGTGGAGCATCTTTGTCTCCCTATTTCAATGGACCCTAGCTTGGACAAGTGGTGGACCTTTGCTTCTCTCTATGTTTGTATAGAGTTAGCTTGGAC
The DNA here is from genome assembly GCF_014529385.1 of Adiantum capillus-veneris. NCBI lineage: Eukaryota > Viridiplantae > Streptophyta > Polypodiopsida > Polypodiales > Pteridaceae > Adiantum > Adiantum capillus-veneris. The sequence goes on from NC_140955.1 coordinate 1,008,273, forward strand.
AAGTGGTGGACCTTGGAACCAAACCCCCATGTAAAACCTATCCTGGTCATTCCAAGTGGTGAGAAAGAATACCCTTTAAGATATATCCTTATAGGTTGGACAAGTGGTGGACCTTAACACCCAGATCTTCTTAATGTAATGACATAGAGTGGAAAAGTGGTGAATCTTGAGACCAAACCACTCATGCTACTAGGGATGATAGGTTGGACAAGTGGTGGACCTTGAATGTAATCCCCCCATGTACAAAACATCGTGGGTTTAAGGTATTTCAATGGAGCTTAGCATCTTGGAGACATGGTGCATCTTGCTTCTCTTTATGTTTCATATCGAACCTGTCTTGGACAAATGGTGGAGCATCCTTGTCTCTATGTTTCAATGGAGCCTAGCTTGGACAAGTGGTGGACCTTTGCTTCTCTCTATGTTTCAATAGAGTTAGCTTGGACAAGTGGTGGATCTTGGAACCAAACTCCTATGTAAAACCTATCATGTGTATTCCAAGTGGTGGGAAATAATACCATTTAAGATATAGCCGTATAGGTTGGACAAGCGGTGGACCTTAACACCCAGATTTTCCTAATATAATGACATAGAGTGGAAAAGTGGTGAATCTTGAGACCAAACCACTCATGCTACTAGGGATAATAGGTTGGACAAGTGGTGGACCTTGAATTTAAACCCCACATATACAAAATATTGTGGGTTTAAGGTATTTCAATGGAGCCTAGCATCTCGGAGACATGGTGCAGCTTGCTTCTCTTCATGTTTCAATGGAGCCTATTTTGGACAATGGTGGAGCATCCTTCTCTCCACGTTTCAATGGAGCCTAGCTTGGACAAGTGGTGGACCTTTGCTTCTCTCTCTATTTCAATAGAGTTAGCCTATATTACACAATTAGTAGACCTCGAATCTCTCCATGTTGTCTAGAGGTGACCTTGGACAAGTGGTGAACCTTGCTTCTCTTTCTTAGTTTACTAGCTTAAAAGATCACTATGTATACTTGCTTAGATCTAGCTTGAACAAGTGGTGGACCTTGTATTCACACAAACTTAATCCATTACAAAAAAGTATATGTTAAAATAACATTTGGTTTTTTTTTGTTTCAGGAAAGATGGCTCCAAAAAAACAGGTTGCAAGGGTTGCTGTCTCAGTTGACTATACTTGAAATGATCTTAGGAAATGGTATTTGGATATACATGGTATAGAGGGTGCACAATTTCATAAGGTGCATCTATTTATCGCCAAAAAGGAGAATGACAGCTTGTTTGAAGATGTTGGACAAGTTGTGGAAGCGTCTGTCTATGTAGTTGATAGTCATCCGGAGGTGGAATGCATTGACATTCTAGTTCCAATGAATCTAGAATTTCCACTATCTCCAGGAGCATATGCATTGGAGTGCATGTCTAGAAACAAAGAAGAGACAATGTTTTCTCGAGGATGGAATTTTGCAGAATCAAATCCAAATATCACAGCAGATCAACTTCAAAGCTCCATCATTGCCACACTACAACGAAAAAAGGTGAAAGCTTCACGACCACCACCACAAACAAGCAAGCAAAAGTGCAGAAAGTAGCAGCTCAGCAAACTAGTTCCATTTTGGATGTAGACAAGGCATCTTTGGCATCCTCATCAATAGAGGGTTCAATGTCAAAGATGAGAATTGTGGATCCAGATGTTTTAGAAGTTGAGGCCATGAAAGGACAAGAAAAAGATACAGGTGGAATGAATAAGTACATAAACTATTTTCCTTTCCAACATAGGGAATTTGATATCCCTATTCAAAATTGTTGGCTTGCTCCTGATCACTATAATGCACGTATTATGGATTAAAAAACACGCTGAAAGTGTGTTATTTGGATTTTCACGGAGTACAACCAAGCCTGCAACATGTGCATATTTGATGCCTGTTCGAAATGCAAAGTCAAAGAAGGGGACTCCTTTGGCAGTAGAAGAGGTAGAAGAGCAAAAAATTAAAGATTATCATTATTGGATTCTTGATGGGCATCATTCAATCTATGCTGCAAAAGTTTTGCTTCACAATGAACAAAACAACAAAGATATATTTGAAAGACTGATTAGCGTGTATAAATTTAGAAAGGCTCGCATTGTTGTGAATGCTCCTCCATTTGTTGCAACTACTATATCTGCCATTGCAAATGAGGAGGCTCAGGCATTGTATGTCAAGCAACCTTACAGCCAAATATTGAGACATTTACGGAGTCAATGGATCTTCTCAGGACGACCACCAAAGGCAGCAAGTGGAATTGCAGAGGGACATGCATCTCGTGCCGGATGGGATGTAAGTTATTTTCTTTGTCTTTTTTATAGTGTTTAATTAATAAATCTTGCTCAATAGTTTAATTATTTCTCTATTTCTTTTTAGGCTTTTCTTCGATTGGCAAGAATGAGTGCAACAACAAGTTGGATTGCTAAACAGGCACACATGGTCACGTACTCTGATCCAATTTATGATTGCTAGATAGAAATCATTGAAAGGCTAGAAGAGGAGAATAAGAAACCCCCAACAAGTGTATATTAGATACCTTTGTGGCCTTGAGGAATCAGAGGTAAAGACTATTCAAGAAGAGATTACAGATGAGAAGATTTTACTGTCAAAGAGTGCAAAGGATGGTGATGCAACTGACATGTATGATCGAATCAAGCAGTTGAAGCAAGACAAATTGATTCAAGATGCACTTCTTGAAGGCTTCAACAATTTGAATGAGTCTTCACCATGTAAAGACTGGGAGGAGGTGGTCAAAATGTATAATATCAACGATGTTATTTTATAAAACACATAGAACAAAGAAAATGGCTTTTCCAGATGGAGCAATAAAATACATGCATAGGCAATTCACCTTCAAAAGGAGAAAATTGAGCCTAGAGATTTGCCATGGTCAATCTATGGGGTGAGCCTACAAATGGAAGGCAATCTCTACTTGATGCGCCACTTCAATAATAAAGTGCCTATTGGCTTATGTGTTTTAGATATGACAAAACACGTTGGAGGCAATTTGAAGTGGAGTGAGGAGACATTTAACAATGGTTTGGATGGGATCTTGGCTATTGTTGGAGGGTCAACAGATCCTGGATTTGTCTTTCTTGCATTTGTGTATTTCACTAACTTCACAAAATTGCAATGTGCCTTTCACGCCATGGGAGATAATCTGAGCTACCATTGTTGTGGTGCATTGCATCACTTTCCATCAGCTCCTTGCAAAGGAGCAATCCAATTCCTAACAGTTATTGCCTTCTTGGGACAAGGCAATGCATTTGAAGACCTGAGAAGAAGATCAGAGGAACATCCCATGCCAATTGATTGTTCTCTTCTTCAAGTAGCAGATAAAGATATGTCAGTTTTGCAATATTTGGAGGCCAAAAAAAGAGCTTTGGTCAAGCATTACATTTGTACATATTGTTTTGAAGACCGCAAGCTTGTTGATATTTTTGGTGATGGCTCCTTGGTTGCACAAGAAGGAATACAACAGAAAAAAGAAGTTATATGCTTAGTTGACAGTGTGGAGGAGGCAAAAAACGTGGAGACTAGGCTGCTAGACTTTGTTAAGTCTCATGAAGATATAGAAAAATGGGTTGGACTTCAACAATCCACTTTGCAATCAAATGACACTGTGCCTATTACAAAGGAGTGATCCCCACGAAGAGAAGAAGAAGAACAACAACAACATCCTCTGTCAATGGAGGACTTTTTGGAAATGGAGACACGTATGTTTTGAGCTTCTTGTGCATGCTAGTGTTTCTTATTGCTAGTGTTTCTTATTGCTGATTTGATACTCTTAATGTTAGATTTTTCTTTATATAGTATTGATTGAGTTTGTATTTTTTATCTCAAGCATTCAGGTTTGAATGTAAATAGTAAATTACTTGAGTTTTTGAATGGTGGATCTTTGACTAAAACTATAACATTTAATACTCACAAAGACTTAATTACTTAAAAGCTTGAACTCAATAAGTTTTGGACCTTTTATCAATACCCCCTTGATATGCTACATTAGATCCTACCATGGTTAAATGGTGATGCTTCATAAATTGAACCTAGCTTAGACAGGTGCTGGAGCCTAAATTTAAACTAACCTTGCTAGAAGGGAGCTTATGTTTTGACTTTGAGAACTAGCATAGGTAATCAATTAGAGCATAGATTAAACATGTGGTGGTGGCCTTAGAGACCAAAATATAATGAGCTTGGAAAGGTATTTAAGTACTGCAATTTACTTAGTTTTAGTACTCACTAAAGGCATAGCTTGACAAAAGGTGGACCTTACATGGATCCTAATTTCAAGAGGTGTGGTAGACCTTCAAACCAAGCTTATATAGCTTGGACATGTGGTGGACCTTGCATGGAGACTAGTTTAGACAAGTGTGGTACACCTTGTAACCAACACCCATTTGTTACATTAGCTTGGACAAGTGGTGGATCTTGCTTTTATGTTTCAATGGAGCATATTTTGGACAGGTGGTAGACCTTGTTTCTCTCCATGCTTCAATGGAGAGAAACATTAACTTAGACAAGTGGTGGACCTTGCTTTTATGTTTCAAAGGAGCATATTTTGGACAAGTGGTAGACATTGTTTCTCTCCATGCTTCAATGGAACCCACCTTAGACAAGTGATAACTTGAAACCAAACCCCCATAATACAACATATTAAATAGGTTGGAAAATTGGTGGGATATGAAACCATCCATGATAGAGCATAGTATAGGTGAAAACGTAGTGGTCCTTATATCAATTACCCATGCATAGCTTGGACAAGTGGTGGACCTTGATTCTGCCTATGTTTCAATGGATCCTATCTTGGACTAGAGATATATCTTACTTATTTCCATGCTTCAATGGATTCTAGCTTGGATAAGGAGTGGACCTTCAAACAAAACTCCACAGCATAGCATATATTAACAATTCATGGGTTCTATATATATTTTCTTGCCTATTTTGGAGATTTGGTAGACCTTTCTTCTCCATGCTTCAATGGATCTGAGGTTGGACAAGCGGAGCTGGAGAAGTGGTCAACCTTAAAATGAAACCTCCCATGCTACAACCCATCATAGATCGTATATGTAGTGGACCTTGAAACTCTTTTATGTCCCTAGCTTAGAGAAGCATTGCACCCTTGATTATCTCCATACATGAAGGCAAGGTTGGACAAGTGGTGGACCTTCAAACCAAAATCTCTATGCAATAATAGGCAAGTGGTGGAGCTTGTTTTCTCCATGTTCCAATGGAGCCTAGCTTAGACAAACAATGGAGCTTGCTTCTCTCCATGTTTCAATGGATCCTAGCTTAGAAAAGTGGTGGAGCTTTGCTTCTCTCCATGTTCCAATGGACCATAGCTTAGACAAGTGGTGGACCTTGAAAAACACCCCCCGTATACAACATATTATGGGGTTTTCATGTTTCAATGGCACCTAGCTTGGACAAATGGTAGAGCTTGCTTCTCTTCATGTTTCAATGGATCCAATCTTAGCCAAGTGGTGGACCTTGAAACAAGAAACCCCCCCCCCCCCCCCCCCCCCATGTACAACGTATCATGGGTTTTGAAAGCACTGGGAGAAAATAATAGCTTTGATAAGTGGTGGACCTTGCTTCTCTCCATGCTTCAATGGAGCCGAGGTTGGACACATGTTGGAGAGAAGATGGTTGCCCATGAAATAAGACCATGCATGCTATAATCAATCATATGTTGTACACATGGTGGACCTTGCAATTGTTTTATATGCCTAACTTGGACAAGTGGAGGACCCTTGATTACCTCCAGATATCAACAACAAGCCAAGTTTGGACAAGTGTAGTACCACCAAACCAGAATCTCTATGCTACAATAGAGTATAGGTAGGACACGTGGTGAACCTTGATATCAAGCCATCCATGCTACTAGAGATGATAGGTTTCACATGTGGTGGAACCTTGTATCAATGTTCTATGTGTAGTTTTTCACTAGTGATAGACCTTGAAACTAATCCCTCTAGCCTACAAGAAAAAAGAGATGGATGAGGAGGCTAGACTACTTTTGTTGCATCAACGCATCCCATGTTACCACATATACTATAGGTTTCTTGGATAAGTGTTGGACCTTGTGTCAATGCTCCATGTCTAGCTTGGACACGTGGTGGACCTTGGTTCTCTCTATGCTTCAAATGGGCAATAGATTGGAGACACAGTGGCCTTTTTTTTTCAATGATTTTATTTTTTGGAAACCTTGGAGGCACCATGTAAGAGGCACTCTAAGTTTTCCATACAATGGACCTATTGGACTATAAAATAATGATATCTTTCTTTGATCTTGTCATTATTTTATGCATAATATTTTCTTCTTTTTGCAGACACAAAGGAGTTAAGTGATATAAAAACTAGATGTATTTCACACTATGATTGGCATGAAGATCCTTTTGGGACACCAACTTTTCCTATTCCCAAAGATGTAATTTTTCATATTAACGGTATGGATTTTGAAGTGCGACTTTCATGTATTCAAGGAGCTGGTTATGGGCTATTTGTGCATACTACCCTGGAAAGTGGTGTAACTATTCTAAACTATGGAGGGCATAAGTATAGATTTCAAGACTGGAAAAGGATAAACAAAATATTTTCAAGAGCTTATAAATATTGTCTTCTAGAGGATACAAACATAGAAGAAGAGGAAGATCAATCACACATTATTGGTTGTGTAGAAGAAAGAAACGTGTCGGGCTATATAAATAGTTCTCGTAGTACAGATGTCTATCCCAACGTACGCTATACATTTGATCCAAATTTTCCACCTTGGTATAAATGCACCTCTTCACACATCAAGTTAGAAGAATATGGCCATGTATGCATTGAGACTATTTGTCAAGTTGAAGCAGGAGAAGAGTTGTTTGATGACTATGACTTTACTTGACATTGTAAAGTATTGTACATGGATGGAAATCTCAAGTACATGCATCATTTCATTTTCCATGGATGAAATCTCAAGTGAATGTAACATTTGATTATTGTTTAGTTTATGCTCAACGAGAATCTAGAGTGCTCTTATGCTTTGTGTGTTGTCTAACTTATTTGATTACCTTGGCCATAGAATCTCGCTTCTACTCTAGATTTGTGATAAATCTTACCAAAATTTAATCAATGTTTAGGTTGGACAAGTGGTGGGGCTTCAAACATTACTGTCTTAAACAAGTGGAGTTATCTTACTTGAATAAGTGGTGGCCTTTGAATCCAAATCTAAGCCAAATCTCTAATTGTTTGCTTGTAGTTTAGGTTGGACATTTGGTGGACCTTGTATCCATGTTTCCTCAACAAGGGTGGCTTTTAGTTTTCACTTTAAGTACTCATCTTTAATAAAGTGTAGGATGGAAAATGTTGAGTTAGTAGATTGTATTTTAGACAAGTGGTGTTTTGTGTACGAATGCTGAAAATGGTTGCAAGGATTCTAACAACGACTTTACCTTAAATAAATTTCTTACTAGGAGTTCTACATATAAATATGGTGAATAAAATTCTAGTGGTTTTGAGATACCATTTGTGTGTGTGTTTTCTTAGATTCACAAACTGGGATGGATAATGCTCCTATGGTTCAGTCAACAACTATAGAATCCATAGATTCTATGGTTTCTAAAGTGCCCAAGATGGATGATATTTCTATACTAGAGTCTAGTGTTGTGCAACTTGAGCAAGCTTCAATAATGAGAACCAAGAAATCGATGCTTCAAAAATGCAACATACATCAAAAGAGACTGAAAAGTCCACTCACGAGCTATTGCCAATTGGTACTACGTCATGTAGCGTAGATGTTGAGAAATCCATGCTTACAATTATATTGGATTTAAATGGTCTATTGTTGAAACGTTCCCCTCAACCATCCTCACACCACAACTCAGTGCAAATGGATTCAAAAAGATATATTATACTTTGGCCAAGTTGCATCCAATTCTTGAAGACTATTTTACAGAGGTTTAATGTTGCAATTTGGTCGACAGCTACTAGGAATAATGTGTATCAAATCCTTGGAGCACTAAATAACTTAGCTGAGGATACATTGCCTTTCTTTGCAATTTGGTCGCAAGATGTTTGCTACACCGCTCAAACTCAAAAATTGTTTAGACCCGACAATCCAAACATTGAGGCAATGTTCAAGCCTCTAACCAAAATTGCCATGGGGTTTGAATGTGATCCACAAAGAACATTGCTTATTGATGACTCTCCTTACAAGGTATGTATTTCACCAGCAAACAATTGCATTTTTCCACCACAATTTGATGCTGAGAAGATGGTTGACAATATGCTCTTGGAGGAGCTACTGCCATACTTGTTTCAGCTTGATGAGAGAAGGGATGTGCGTGATTTAATTGCTTCTAATCGTTATGGACAACCTATAGTGACAAATGATAGTGAATACAAACAAATCATGGAGTATTGGAAGCAGAAAAATGATGTTTGGTCAGCTAAGGTGTTCTTTACAAGAAGAATACCACCTTCAAAAGGTGACAGAGATGAAACTATCATTGAAGACGCAAGTGACACAAGCCACCGCAATGAAATGAGAAGAGCCCAAATACAGAGATCTTGGCAAAGGAGCGTATACCCATTGAAAGTATGAAGGCATCACAATTGACCACTTTAGCTAGGCAATTGGGTTGTAACACAAAAGGAGTTTTGAAGGCAGCCACAGCAAAGGCTTATATAAATAAGGTGAAAACTGAGAGCAGTCTTCTAAGGCTGGATAGAAACCAACCCTAAGGTACTAGTGACATGTCATATATTCTTGATACACATGCTTGAACACTCATGTGCATGGTATCTAACAAATCTTTCTTTTAATTCCTTCCTGCAGGATCTTACAAAGGATATTACTAGATGGAGCTCAATCAATAGAGATTTTGATATTTTTGCTTAAAATCATGAAGCAGTCACCTACTTTTTTTGTTTATCAATTTCTTGAGAGACTTTCTTTTAATTTGTAATCATCAAATGAAATGAAAAGTATCCTTCTTATTAAGATTGTTGATCTTTTTCTTGTTCAAAACTTTGAATTGTGATTTATAATTTTGTTAGCATTAGATTGTGCTTTTTTAGTTTGAAAAAAACTGTCAAAGATCCAAGTCTTTTTGCCTTTACTTAAGTTATTAATTGTGAAAGATCCAAGTCTTTTTGCTTTACTTAAGTTATTGATTGTCTTATGTAATAGTCCTTAAAACAATATCGGATGGCTTTCTTGCTCCCATGTCTCACATTGGTCTTTAGGTAAGACAAGTGGTGACCTTGAAAGTATGGTCTCATATCTCGATCAAGTGAAGAGACATGAAGCTTAAATATCACTACTATGTATCTAGTGTTAAACTCCATCGAGACAAAGATACTAGAGTGCCAAATTGCAGTCTAGTTTAAGTGAAAATCCATTTGAGCTAAGGTAAAACTTATAGTGCCTCATTTTTTTAGGATTCTACCCCATCAAGGAAGTTAGAATCTAGCACAAACCAATTAAGACTCTTTTGGAGCGTAGATATGACAATTCGTGGAACTTAAGAAACTTATTATTGAGTTAGAGTCTAGTTTAGATAAGCAAAAGATCTTCAAACCAACACTTGACTTTCTTAGTATTCAATATTCAAAGTCCCTTGAGGCTAACAAATTACATACCTACTTGTAACCTAACTAATGAGTAAGTATATAGATCTAAGCAAGTATATATAATGAGTTTTCAAACTAATAAACCAAGGGAAGAGAGTAGCAAGGTCCACTACTTGTCCAAGCTCAGCTCTAGACAACAGCTCTAGACAACATAGAAAGATGCTAGTTCTACTAATTGTCTAATTATAGGAATGGAGAAATGATAGAAGGTTAACCACTTGTCCAACCTATCATCTCTAGTAAGATGGGAGGTTTTGCCTTAAGATTCACCATGTAACCAACCTATACGTCATTGTATTATGAAGAGTAGAAAAGCAAAGCTCCACCACTTGTCCAAGCTAGTTCTAAAATCCACATGGAGATAAGCAAGCTTCACCATTTGTCGAAGCTCTCTTCCATTAAAACATGAAAAAACTCAGCTATGTTGTACAGGGGGGACTTTTTTCCAAGGTTCACCACTTGTCCAATCTAGGATCCATTAAAACATGAAAATAAACAAAGATCCACCACTCGTCCAACCTTTAGAGTTGCAAAGTGTATGGGTTGTCTAAACTAGGTATGGGAAAATAATTGAAGGTCCACCACTTGAAACATGGAGAGAAGCAAGCTCCACCATGTCTCCAATATGCTAGACTCCATTGAAACACCCTAAACCCATGATATTTTGTACATAGGGGATGTACATTCAAGGTGCACCACTTGTCCAACCTAGTATCCCTAGTAGCTTGATAGGTTTGGACTCAAGATTCACCACTTGTCCACTCTATGTCATTGTATTAAAAAGGATTGGGTGTTAAGGTCCACCACTTGTCCAACCTATAAGGTTATATTTTAAATGGTATTTTTTCTCACAACTTGAACTACCCATGATATGTTTTACATGGGGGTTTTGTTTCAATGTCCATCACTTGTCCAAGCTAACTCTATTGAAACATAGAGAGAACCAAAGTTCCACCACTTGTCCAAGCTAGGCTATATTGAAACATGGAGAGAAGGATGCTCCACCATTTCTCCAAGATAGGCTTCATTGAAACATGGAGAGAAGCAAGCTCCACCATGTCTCCAAGCTAGGATCCATTTAAATACCTTAAACCCATTATATTTTGTACATGGGGGGTTTTATTTCAAGGCCCACCACTTGTCTAACCTATTATACCTAGTAGCATGAGTGGTTTGGTCTTAAGATTCACCACTTATCCACTCTATGTCATTATATTAAGAAGAACTGGGTGTTAAGGTCCACCACTTGTCCAACCTATAAGATTATATCTTAAATGGTATCCTTCACCACTTGTCAAGGTCCATCACCACTTTTCCAACCTATAAGGTTATATCTTGAATGATATTTTTTCTTATCACTTGTAATGCCCGTGCTATGTTTTACAAAGGGGTTTTGTTCCAAGATCCACCACTTGTCCAAGCTAACTCTATTGAAACATAGAGAGAAGCAAAGGTCCACCACTTGTCCAAGATAGGCTCCATTGAAACATGGAGAGAAAGATGCTCCACCATTTCTCCAAGATAGTTTCCATTGAAACATTGAGAGAAGCAATCTCCACCATGTCTCCAAGCTAAGCTCCATTGAAATACCTTAAACCCATAATATTTTGTACATGAGGGGTTTACATTCAAGGTCCACCACTTGTCAAACCTATTATCCCTAGTAGCACGAGTGGTTTGGTCTTAAGATTCACCACTTGTACACTCTATGTCATTATATTAAGAAGAACTATGTGTTGAGGTCCACCACTTGTCCAACATATAAGATTATATCTTAAATGGTATCCTTTCTCACCACTTGAAATGCCCATGATATGTTTTACATGGGGGTTTCAATCCAAGGTCCACCACTTGTCCAAGCTAACTCTATTAAAACATATAGAGAAAGAAAGGTCCACCACTTGTCCAAGCTAGGCTCATTGAAACATGGAGAGAAGGAACCTCCACCATTTCTCCTAGATAGGCTCCATTGAAACATGGAGAGAAGTAAGCTCCACCATGTCTCCAAGATGCTAGGCTCCATTGAAATACCCAATACCCATGATATTTTGTACATGGGGGGTTTACATTCAAGGTCCACCACTTGTCCAACCTATTATCCCTAGTAGGTTTGGTCTCATGATTCACCACTTGTCCACTCTATGTCTTTATATTAAGAGGAATTGGGTGTTAAGGTCCACCACTTGTCCAACCTATAATGTTATATCTTGAATGGTATTTTTTCTCACCACTTGTAATACCCATGACATGATTTACATGGGGTTTTTGTTCCAAGGTCCACCACTTGTCCAAGCTAACTCTATTTAAACATAGAGAGAAACAAAGGTCCACCACTTTTCCAAGCTGGGCTCCATTGAAACATGGACCTTAATACCAAATTATTCCTAGTAGCATGAGTGATATTTTGTACATGAGGGGTTTACTTTCAAGGTCCACCACTTGTCCAACCTATTTTCCCTAGTAGGTTTGGTCCAAAGGTTCACCACTTGTCCACTCTATGTCATTATATTAAGAATAATTGGGTGTTAAGGTCCACCACTTGTCCAACCTATAAGGTTATATATTGAATGTTATTTTTTCTCACCACTTGTAATGCCCATGATATGTTTTACATGGGGGTTTTGTTCCAAGGTCCACCACTTTTTCAAGCCAACTCTATTCAAACATAGAGAGAAACAAAGGTCCACCACTTGTCCAAGCTAGGCTCCATTGAAACATGGAGAGAATGATGCTCCACCATTTATCCAAGATAGGCTCCATTGAAACATGGAGAGAAGCAAGCTTTACCATGTTTCCAAGCTAGGCTCCATTGAAACACTCTAGGGGGTTTTATTTCAAGGCCCACCACTGTTTAACCTATTATCCCTAGTAGCATGAGTGGTTTGGTTTCAAGATTCACCACTTGTACACTCTATGTCATTATATTAAGAAGAACAATGTGTTAAGGTCCACCACTTGTCCAACCTATAAGGTTATATCTTAATTGGTATCATTTCTCGCCACTTGAAATGCCCATAATATGTTTTACATGGGAGTTTCATTCCAAGATCCACCACTTGTCTAAGCTAACCATATTCAAACATAGAGAGAAACAAAGGTCCACGACTTGTCCAAGCTAGGCTCCATTGAAACATGGAGAGAAGGAACCTCCACCATTTCTTCTAGATAGGCTCCATTAAAACATGGAGAGAAGTAAGTTCCACCATGTCTCCAAGATGCTAAGCTCCATTGAAATACCCAAAACCCATGATATTTTGTACATGGGAGATTTACATTCATGGTCAACCACTTGTGCAACCTATTATCCCTAGTAGGTTTGGTCTCACGATTCACCACTTTTCCACTCTATGTCATTATATTAAGAGGAATTGGGTGTTAAGGTCCACCACTTGTCCAACCTATAAGGTTATACCTTGAATGGTATTTTTTCTCACCACTTGTAATGCCCATGACATGCTTTACATGGGGGTTTTTTTCCAAGGTTCACCACTTGTCCAAGCTAATTCTATTGAAACATAGAGAGAAACAAAGATCCACCACTTGTCCAAGCTAGGCTCCATTGAAACATGGACCTTAATACCAAATTATTCCTAGTAGCATGAGTGATATTTTGTACATGGGGGGTTTGCATTCAAGGTCCACCACTTGTCCAACCTACTTTTCCTAGTAGGTTTGGTCGCAAGATTCACCACTTGTCCACTCTATGTCATTATATTAAAAATAATTGGGTGTTAAGGTCCACTACTTGTCCAACCTATAAGGTTATATATTGAATGGTATTTTTTCTCACCACTTGTAATGTCCATGATATGTTTTACATGGGGGTTTTGTTCCAAGGTCCACCACTTGTCCAAGCTAGGCTCTATTGAAACATGGAGAGAATGATGCTCCACCATTTATCCAAGATAGGCTCCATTGAAACATGGAGAGAAGTAAGCTCCACCATGTCTCCAAGATGCTAGGCTCCATTGAAATACCCAAAACCCATGATACTTTTGTACATGGGAGGTTTACATTTAAGGTCCACCACTTGTCCAACCTATTATCCCTAGTAGCATGAGTGGTTTGGTCTCAGGATTCACCACTTGTCCACTCTATATCATTATATTAAGAAAAATTGGGTTTCCATATCTAAATGGATCTTTGCTTGGATAAGTGGTAGACCTTGAGACCTAAATACCCATTCTACACTAGAGCATTGGTTAAGCCTTATGCACTTCAAGCATACCTTTAACAACAAGTAGTAGTTATTAGTTGACTTAAGTCTAGTTGAACTCCATGGTATTGAGACTAAGAGAGAGTGCAGCATAAAAAAGAATCGGGATTTTAATTTGACTTTCTTTCTATTAATGAGTAGATCTTAGATGGATTTTGGTATCTAATACAACCTTAAGGTAGACAATGTAAAACTCATGTCTATTGTTGTGTTTGCATTAAGTGTTCTTGTTCTTTAATTTTAGAATCATTACAGAAAAATGGATTGGCTATATGCTGGCATAAATTGAAGAAAACTATTGAATTACCCATCCAACCTCATCCAAGACCTTGTCCAAGGAATCAACCATCTCCTTATCACCTACCACTTGCTTTCAAGGACATCAAAAGAGTACTTATCTTGGATCTAGAGGGGTTACTTCTCAAGACAATTGAAATGAAACATGGAGATTCTATGCCAGCTTGGGCTCAACACATGCGACTTGTGGAGGATAAAGATGAAGTTTATCATGTGGTGCGACCAGACGCACAAAGTTTTTTGGATTTTTGTGCTGAATACTTTGAGCTATGGATATGGAGTTGCTATAACTTAACAAGGGTGCAACGCATCACACAAAAATGTTTTCCTAAGCAGTATACCAAGTTCAAGGTGTTTATGAGTAACAAAAATTGCCAAAATCCCAATATCATGTTAGGATTTACAAGGGTTTATCACAAAAATTTGAGTGATATTTGGAAGATATTTGAGGATTTGGATGCAAACAATACCTTAATTTTTTATGCCACTCCATATAGGGTGATGTGGAACATGCCAGGGACATATCTTATATTTCCAAAGATGTGGAGGCAAACTTCCGAGCAACTTTAAAACTTCTTGCAGAGAACAATAATTCCATGGTTGGTAGGATGGTTGTATGCAAGAGATAAGAGAGTCTATACATACAACACAATTGTAAATCAGTACAGTGATTCTGAGACAAATTATTTCCTTGGTGTGTACTTGTCAACACGAAAGCATTGAATAAATATGGCCATAAGATGCTTTCTTTATTCTAGTGTGTATCTTTCAACATTTGTATAATTTGATATAGTTTTTTTTAAAAAAACAACGGTGTGTCAATTTTATGAACACTTCAATGGAGTGCACCCTACTCTAAGGGGACTTCAATGTACTACTGGAGTGCATCCTATTGTAAGGGGACTCTGATGTATTGCTAGAGTGTACCCAAATTTTTGGGGACTCATTTTTTATTTGATTGGGGCTCATGTTGGATCATATAGTAAAAGAAATTCATTTTTTGTCAATTCATATCGAGGTTGCATTTATTTGTAACTAGGAGAAAATTGATGTTTGATGTCAAAATAAAGCTTGTAAGTGTGGATTAGAGAATTCATGGACTTTAAATATGTGAGAGGAATCTTTTTCTTGGGCACAAATGTTTGCTTCAAGAATTTTATCATTACATCCTTTATGTAAAAGAGTTTTAGAACCTAAAAGACTTTGAAAAGAAAACTATGGAATCTAAGTGCATGTATTCTTGAATGGCTTGAAAGTTGATGTATACATGCATGTCGCCTTGATGAAGGTTTAGATCTAACAAGATGCAAAGCTAGAATTCTTGGAAGTTACCTTTGTCAAATTGGTATGAAATAACATATTTAACTTTGTTTTCTTATGGGTGGAAAATATATTATTATGTGCATTTGGAACCTAATTGCTTGACCTTCAAACCAAGATTCCTATGTTATTTTTTCATATACTTTTTTTAATGGATTAAGATTGTGGATACAAAGCCCACCACTTGTTCAAGCTAGCTTTTGTCCTCTCATAGACACTCAAAGTGAGGAGCAAGCCCCGTATTTTCATGACACATCTATTGGAGACATTGATTGCATTCTACATGCCTATCCATGTATACGATGGGTTCACCCTTCCATGCTTCCACTAACACATGGACCATTACCTACAGATTATATAGAAACCATGACCTCCTCCTGCAGGTTTTGTGGTGCATATCTTTGGCCATGTGAAATGAAGAATGAGCATACACCATACGTAGGAAGATATTTTTGCAAAGGTGAAAAAGTATCCCTTTTTCCTCTTGCGCGACCACCATGTGTATTGGAGAGGTTACTCAATAATAGTGATGCTTTGAGTAGGTCTTTCAAAAAAAACATCAGGAGCTACAACAGTGTGATGGCATTTACATCTCTTGGAGCTACCATTGATGAAGCATTGATGGGTAGGTCTGGTGCATATTGCTTTTGTGTACATGGTGTTGTGTACCATCAAATTGGTTCTTTGCTACCACATGAAACAGGGGTACTCAAATTTGCACAGATGTATGTATAATACTGAGGCATGAGGTTCAAAATCGTATGAGTGCCTTGGATGGTTTGGATTTGTCCATTCTTGAAGCATTGTCAACGATGATGTGATCATGTAATCCATATGCAAATGCATTGTACAATGTTGGTAAATGTTGCATGACAACCCTAGTGTGGAGATCAAAATGACAATTTTTGAAAATAGAAATACTTCCAGGCAGTACTTGATACCTGTTGGCAAAGAGGTTGTTGCAATTATGCCAGGTCAACTGGATGTACAAACAAGTGGCCATCGAGACATTGTGATACATTGTCAAGATGGAAGGTTGCGGAGGATTTCGAATCTACATAGGTCATACATGCCACTATTGTATGTTCTTCTTTTTCCACAGGGAGAAGATGGATGGCATGTCAAGATTCCTTATGCAAATGTGCGTGGCCCTTCGGATGTATTGGTTGGTGGTCGACAATGTGTCACTCAAATAGAGTACTATGCATATCGACTATAGGTTCATGCTGATACCAAATCATGCTTGCTTAATTGCCGGGGTCGTTTACTTCAACAATTTATGGTTGATGCATATTGTGCCATCGAGGAGTGTCGTCTTGCATGGGTTCGCACAAATCAAAAGACATTGAGGGCAGAATTGTATGCAGGCTTGGTTGACATGGTGCATTTGTCTGAGAGTGAGGTTGTCTTTGGACGGTCTGCGGGTCGAAGAATTGTCTTGCCCTCATCTTTTACAGGTGGCCCTCGCCAAATGTACAAATTATATCAAGATGCAATGGCAATTGTCCGTGCAAAGGAAAAGCTAGACCTATTCATCACATTTACATGTAACCCTAAATGGCCAGAAATAAATGAGGCATTGCTTCCAGTACAGGTTTCCTCTTATGGACCAGACATAACAACAAGGGTTTCTTTTCTTGAAACATGCAAGCATGATGAAGTACATCTTGAAGAAATATATTTTTGGAAAAGTGGTGGCTTACATGTCTGTAGTGGAGTTCCAAAAGAGAGGCTTGCCACATTCTCATACATTATGGATTCTAGATCCTCGATGTAAGCCTCAATCAACATTTGACTATGACAAGATGGTTTGTGCAGAGTTGCCAGATAAAAATTGATTTCCAGTGCTACACGACGTCGTTGTTAGTTGTAGAATTCATGGCCCATGTGGTCATTTCAATACTTCATCTCCTTGCATGGTAGATAGACAGTGTATCAGAAAATATCCAGGTCCATTTTGTGAGCAAACAAGCATGGATAATAATGGCTACCCCATATATTCACGACAAAACAATGGCTTCACCGCCAAGGTCAAGGGGTTTACTATTGATAATTGATGGGTTGTGCCATATAATCCTGTTTTGTCGACACTATTTAATGCACATATCAATGTTGAGGTATGTTCTACAATTTCAGCTAGTCAAGTATGTCTACAAGTACATTTACAAGGGGCATGATAGGGCAACTATAAGATTTCATATGTCAACACAAGATTTTGAGAGGGAGATTATTGATGAGATAGACATGTAAACGGATGGATGCTATGTATCTGCATCTGAGACTTGCTAGAGAATTTTTGAATTTCCTTTGCACAATGATGCACCAGTTGTCTAGAGATTGAGCGTGCATGTTCCAGCTGGTCAAATCGTGACAATTTGAGATAATTAAAACATTAATGATGACTTGGAAAGGGAGGGTGCAGAGAAGACCACTTTGATAGAGTGGTTCACATGCAACTTGGAAAATCCTGATGCAAACAATACTTTGTAAATTGATTTTTCTCAAAAGTGGTTGTGAAATTCAGGTTCCAAAAAATGGACGAAGAGACATTGTGGGGACACTATTGGGTGGATGTATTTTGTGCAGCCCTCTAGCAGTGAACGATATTATGTCCATTTGCTTTTGACTATTTGTAAAGGATTAAATCATTTGAGGAGCTGTGTTCCGTAAATGGTGTATTGTTCCCAACATTCAAGGCGACATGCATTGCAAGAGGTATCTTGGAGGATGATGGGGAATGGTTTGGTTGCATGGAAGAAGCTTGCAGTACACATACAGGCTTATAGTTGAGACTTTTGCTTGTGACCATTCTATTGTTTTGTGAACCCTCCTCCCCTCATCTCTTATGGGAAAGATTTTGACATGTTTTGTCTGAGGACTATCGACACATGTTGGAGTTGAGATATGAGTCCTTAGATGGATGTGCACATGTTGCTGAAGGGTATGCATTGAGAGGTCTGCATAAAATTCTTGGTACATTTAGAAGAAGTTTAACTAAATACCTTGGAATTCCAATGCCTCTAATGAGCTCTTTGTGACACATGATGAAAATACATTGCTTTTCCAAGAGCAATGTATTGATAGAATGCAAGAGCTATCCGCGTCACATGCAATGGAGCAGACTGTGAATGAAGATCAAAGGATTTCTTTTGAGACAGTTTGCCATGCATTGATTCTTGATGGGGGGGCTATTTTTTTCCTGGATGGGCCTGCAGGGGACTGAGAAAACTTATTTGTACAGCTGTTTGTTATCACTCGTTCGTGGAGAAGGGAAAATTGCATTGGCCACAACATCTTCTGGGATTTTAGCATTGCTGCTACAAAATGGACGCACCACACATTCCAGGTTCAAGGTACCCTTGGAGATCGATAGTTACGGCACATGCAATATCCTTGTTCAAGGTCAACTTGTTGAATTGCTTAGACTGTGCAAGTTGATTGTGTGGGATGACGCTCCTATGACACATAGATATGCCTTTGAGGCTTTGGATAGGTCTTTGCAAGATATCATGTGCTCAAGAAAGCCATTTGGTGGAAAGGTGTTGCTTCTTGGTGGAGATTTCAGACAAATCTTGGCAACAAATCTTGCCAGTGATGTTCAAGGGAGCACGTGCCGACATTGTTGATGCTACACTTTGTCGATCACACTTGTGGAATCACATGAATATCCTTAGATTTACACATAACATGCATGTGCAAGATGGCGATGTTGCAAATTTTGCCTACAGAGAATGGCTTATGGATGTAGGAAATGGGACTTTAACAAGTGGGGATGATAAGAAGATGGAGATCCCCCACCACATGGTGCTTTCTTCATCTTCATTGGATGAATTGATAGATTGCATCTATTCTGAAATGGATAAATATGTGGACCATGTAGAATACTTCAAAGAGCGGGCTATCCTTGCTCCCAAAAACTTTGAAGTTGATATTCTCAATGCTAAGGCCCTGTATGCAATGAAAGGTGATGTCATGCAATACTTTAGTGCTGACTCCGTGGTGGAAAACGCGATGCAAGATTCATTCTTATACTTTGTGGATTTTTTTAAATGGTTTGAACTTGGGTGGTGGATTTCCAGCACATTGCTTGGAGTTGAAGATGAACGTCCCAATAGTTCTATTGCGGAACCTTGATCCAAGTCGAGGTTTGTGCAATGGGACACACTTGGTGTGTAAGGCATTTCACCCTAGAGTTTTGGAGGCAGAAGTTATTACAGGTACACGGGTTGGGATCAGGGTTTTTATCCCTCGAATATGTTTTGTGCATTCAAGCACGAAGTTTCCATTTGTTCTTAGATGGAGACAGTTTCCATTCAGATTGGCTTTTTGCATGACTATAAACAAGTCACAAGGCCAAAGCATTGCCATGTTGGGCCTATACCTGGTGACACCGGTCTTCACTCATGGACAATTATGTGTTGCATTGTCACGTGCATGTTCAGCTGCTGGGATAAAGATTATCCTACGTGACGTTGATTTAAACGAAACAACTGCACTAACAACAAACATTGTGTACCATGAGATAGTGAACAATGCCATATGAAGGCTCCATTCCTTCTTATCGTTGTCTTCTTTTTTGTGTACATTTTGATGCTTCGATTGCATTATTTCAAGAAAAGTCTCTCTTTTTCACTAATTTTGTTTGTTAATCCAAAAGATAATCAACCTTGGGATGGAAAAATGACCCTTAATTTAGGAATGGAGAAGCTCCAAGACAATTATGAATTGCATGATGAAGTGAGCTACGTTGATTTTGCCTCTTAGATCATTTGTGGCACAATCATGTTCCTGATGTTACCATTTACATGTGGTAGTGATGTGTGTGAACACACTAGGACCGCCGGGGCATTTTTTCCCTCTTTAGGAGGTTTTTTCCCCCGTGCATTGTATATACGCCCATCACTCTAGGGCTATCTATCTTTTCCATTGCATACTAAGAAACACACTCTCTATTGTGTGCCTTGAGCTTCCTTCGTCTTCTCCAAGCTGTGTGCGTTTCTCTGCAACCCTAATTCCAACAATTGGTATCAGAGCAGGTCACGTCCTCCCGGGCTTAGTCGCCAGCTGCTCCAGCACACACCTGCTCACTTTCTCCGATTTCAGTGAGCTTTGGCAAGCGTTCACAGGTCGACAAATATTTGGGGGGAGCTCGAAGAGCTTGATCTGCTCAGATTTTAGATTTGGGCTCATTTCGGCCTCCGTTTCCACTACAGGCAGTACTGCACAGGCTATTTTGTCATTTTGTGCAGAATTTCTATCAGTGCCGTTTTCTGCATAACGGGTGCCTTATAGTCTTCTACGGTTTGTGCTATATAGCACGTGTTGTTCCCGCTCCGTTTCTCCTATTTTCGGGCAATTTTCACATCAAGTGCAGCATTTACCATGGCTGACAACAACAACACAGATGTGTTCAAGATGTTTGCTGCTGAGGGCAGGTTGGATGGGGACAATTACCCTATGTGGGCTTATATGATGCAACATGTTCTTGTGTCAAAGGGCGTCTGGAACATTGTGCAGGGCATTGATGTACGTCCTGGTTCTGAGGATGTAGGCGATGTTGAGGATGTTGCAGGTCTTGCAGCAAGGATTTCTTCTGTTAGAGTTGTTTTGCCTACGGCAAAACAAGCTCATTGGGATGTTAAGGATGCGCAGGCTCATGCATTGATTGCATTGTCTGTGAAGTGTACCATTGTTCCTCACATCCGTTCAGCAAAATCGACAAAACATGCTTGGGATATATTGGCTGGTCTTTATGCAAGTCACAATGAGGCTAAAATTTCTTTGCTGCGTAAAGAGTTGGAGTCGAAGATTATGCATGAGGAAGATGATATGGACACTTTCCTTGCTAGTGTCAAGGATATCAATGAGCAACTTATTTCTGCAGGTGAAGTTATTTCAGACAGTTCCCTTGTGTAGACTGTTCTTGATGCCTTACCAGATTCTTACAAGACTTTTGCTAGTACTTGGAGACTTATGACCCAAGGAAATCCAGAAGTTGTCAAGTTTGATGCATTATGCACATTGCTATTGCAAGAGTCACTTTCCAAAAAAAACAAGACTAGACAGCGTGCAGTTGAACAGGCTTTTATTGCTTCTCAAAGAAAGGGTGGTAACAACAATGCAGCCACTTCTTATGGTTCTGCTGCGAGTGGCAAACATTCTCTTCCTAATGCTTCTGTTGGCAGCAATTCGTCTGGAAATTTTGGTGATAAGGGCAAAAAGAAGATGCGTTGCCATTATTGTAAAGCCAATGATCACTTGATCAAGTCGTGTCCTAAGTTGAAGGCCAAAGAGGCTAAGAAGAAAGAGGGTGGTTCCACTGTAAATGCTCGTTCCACTACAAATACAGCCATTGTTGAGTCTTCTGTGAAAGGAGACTGTGTTGCTGATGTTGATGCAGAATGGGCTTTTAGCGTAGAGTGCACTTACAATCCTGCTGTCCATGATGCATGCTTGTCAGTTGCTGTAGATTCACATGTGTGGTATTTCGACAGTGGTGCTACAAAGCACATTACCTCACATCGTGAATTGTTTACCTCTCTCGAGTCTGTCCCTCATGGGAAACCAGTCACTTGTGCCAACAATGCCTCTTATCCAGTTCAGGGAGTTGGAAAGATTGTGCTCACTGCTGCTAATGGTAGCTCTTTCACACTTGTTGATGCACTTTATGTACTTGGGATCAAGAAGAATCTCTTGTCTGTATCCGCACTTGCTAGACTTGGACTTGTAGTCAAATTTGTGGATAACAGATGTACAGTTCATGATCTCAGTTTTGGTGATGAAATTGTTGCATCTGGACTTTTGTGCCGTGGGCAATATAAGCTCACTTTGTATAACAAGTGTGGACAAAATTTTGCAAATGTTGTTGTAGATTCAAGGGCTATTTCAGATGCAAAACTTTGGCATGCACGTTTTGCTCATCTGAATTTTCCCAGTTTGCTGCGTTTGCAGAAGTCTGATATGGTTGCTTCTTTGCTGCCTCTTGAAGCACCTGTCAAGTATGTTTGTGAAGGCTGTATTTTGGGTAAGATGCAGCGTTCTAAGTTTCCAAATGATGGTTCAGTTCGGGCCACATGCAGGTTGCAGCTTGTGCATAGTGATGTTTCTGGGCCCATGCAAACTCCGTCCTTGGGCAGTTACCTGTACTTCGTGACTTTCATTGATGATTACTCCAAGCATGCATGGGTATTTCCGCTTAAAGCGAAGTCCGAAGTTTTTATGTGCTTCAAACAATTTCTGGCTATGGCTGAAAATGTCTCAAAATGTACTATGGGCACCCTCCGTTCTAATCGAGGGGGGGAGTATATGTCTCATGAATTTAATGCATTTTTGGCTAGTCGTGGGATAAAACACCAATGTACAGTGCCTTATACACCTCAGCAAAATGGTGTTGCTGAGAGGAAAAACAGGTCACTTACGGAAATGGCACGATGTATGGTCAAAAGTCAAGCTTTGCCGCATTCTTTTTGGCTTGAGGCCATCATGTGTGCCACTTATGTACTTAACAGGTGTCCTAAGAAAGCTTTGCAGTCTATTACTCCATATGAATCATGGCATGATAGAAAGCCTTCTATTGAGCACATGCGTGTTTTTGGCTGTTTGGCATATGCTTTGGTGCCACAAGTGCAGCGCAAAAAATTGGATGATAAGGCTGTCAAATGTATTTTTGTTTGGTTATAGTGCTGAAAGCAAAGGTTACAGGTTGTATCATCCGCAAAAAAAACATATTCTGGTTTCTCGGGATGTAGTGTTTGTGGAAGATTCTGTTCAGCCCTTGCTGTCATGTACTAGAGACAGTAATGTAGCTCACAGGACATTTATGACAGTTTGTTGCCTTTTTCAGTGGTGGAAATACGAATGTAATTTCCAATGAGGCAAATGTACAGCCTATGCGGGTTTCTGAAAATGTTTTAGATCAGCCTATTACTGATGCAGATGTACATGATGTACTTGATCAGGAAAGGGCTGAAAATGAGCAGGCTAGAGGTATGCCAAAATGGCTGGTGCACACTTTGCGTGACAGTAAATTGGATCCAGCTTTGTCTAGTCGAACGCGTTCAGGCTCTCGCCATGTATCTTATGCATTAGATTGTTATGATTTGGCTGTGTCTAACTTACATGATGTTGAGGAGCCGTTGTCTTTTGATAAAGCACAGAATTCAGAAAATTGGATGGCTGCCATGCAATCAGAATATGATGCACTTATAGAAAATGACACATGGACTTTATGTGATTTGCCTCTTGGCAAAAAGGCCATTGGTACAAAGTGGGTTTACAAGTTAAAACTCAAGCTGGATGGTGAGATTGATCACCATAAGGCTCGACTTGTTGCAAAGGGTTATGCACAGCAAAAAGGCATTGATTATGAAGAGACTTTTACTCGCACTTATCGTATGACTACTGTACATTTTCTATGTGCATTGGTAGCTCATTTTGGTTGGGATGTACATCAATCAGACATTGTTACTACTTTCTTGAATGGTGACATATTTGAGGAAGTTTATGTATCTCAGCCTTGCGGTTTTGTCATAAAAGGACAAGAGGACAAAGTGTGCAAATGTAAGAAGGCTTTGTCTGGGTTGAAGCAATCTCCTCGTGCTTGGTATGAGAAAGTTGACACTCATTTGGTTAAACGAGGCTTTCGTAACAGTCCAACAGAAAGCACATTGTATGTAAAGCGTGAGGATGATGTACTTCTCATTGTGGTTCTTTATGTCGATGATTTGGTGATCACTGGACCAAATGAGAGACATATTGCTGAATTTAAGGCTGATTTGAATGCTACTTTCAAGATGAAAGATTTGGGGCTGTTGCATCATTACTTGGGTATACAGCTTAAGCAGTGTGATGGTGGTATTGCCTTGTGTGAGAAAAGTTACATAGAGACATTGCTATGTAAGTTTGGACTTGAGGATTGCAAACCTATTGCCACTCCCATGTAAACAGGTTTGAAGTTAAGTCTACATGATGCTGGCGATCCTGCTGATGTCACTCTTTACCAAACTGCTGTTGGCTGCCTCATTTATGTATGCAACACGAGGCCGGATATTCAGTCTGCAGTCTCACAGGTCAGCAGATTTATGCATAGCCCAGGGTCTAAGCATTGGCAGGCTGTCAAGAGGATTTTCCACTACCTTAGTGGCACTTTACATCTTGGCTTGTTTTATCCCAAGGGGGGATCATTGCCGCCAGACTTACATGCTTTTTCGGACTCGGATTGGGCTCGTTGTTTTGACACGCGAGTGTCCACAAGTGGTTTTTGTTTCATGCTTGGTAGTTCATGTATATCATAGTTGAGCAAGAAGAAACCTACTGTGGGAACTTCAAGTTGTGAGGCTGAGTACAGGGCAGTCTTCACAGCTACGGTTGAGTGTGTATGGCTCAAACGCCTTATGACTGATTTCGGTGTTGGACAGGACACTGCCAACACTATCTACACTGACAATCAGAGCGCATTGGCAGTTGCGAGGAACCCAGTTTTTCATGCTCGCACAAAGCACATTGAGGTGCATTACCACTATGTCAGGGAGAGGCTCTCAGCAAGAGAGATCAGCTTGGCTTATGTGCCAACACAAGACAACCTTGCAGATCTTTTCACAAAGGCATTGTCTAGTGAGAAGCTTAAAGCTTTCCGCAAAGCTTTGGGCTTACTCCCCTTTGTGGACTGATCATGTCCTCAGGGCATGGCTCTTCCCTTTACTCATGTGCCAGCTCTCGTTCACTGCATCACTCCAGGGGAGATTTGTTACCATATACATGTGGTAGTGATGTGTGTGAACACACTAGGACCGCCGGGGCATTTTTTCCCTCTTTAGGAGGTTTTTTCCCTCGTGCATTGTATATACGCCCATCACTCTAGGGCTATCTATCTTTTCCATTGCATACTAAGAAACACACTCTCTATTGTGTGCCTTGAGCTTCCTTCGTCTTCTCCAAGCTGTGTGTGTTTCTCTGCAACCCTAATTCCAACACCTGATTGTGTACATTTTGATGACAAACATATCAACAACTCTTCCATGTTCATGACCCATTTTAAGAGTTCTTTGGATGTCTGGATACATTTCTGAATGTATTCATGTTTATTATGACTTTTCTAATTTTATGCGATAGACTTTTTGACTTGCAATTTGAGTTCGTGGGATTTAAAATATTATGTTCATATTTTAGAGATTGTAGTTTGAATATGTCAATTCTACGCCTTAACCCTCACATTTGTGAGAGGGTAGGTCCCTATGCTTTGTGTGTGTGTGTGTGTGTGTGTGTGTGAGAGAGAGAGAGAGAGAGAGAGAGAGAGAGAGAGGTGCGATAAGGAAGGGAGAAAATAATGCATGTTGCTAAGACGCGTGAGATAAAATCCATAATTTTTGTGTCTTTTTTTTTAACTTACACACCTTATGCTTTGTTTAGATAATGTTTTCTTTTGTATGATAAGATGTTACATTTGTAGTATATATTGCACAAGCGATTGTTTCCTTGGTGGTAATTAACACAGAGTTCATCTTTATATGCATTGTGATGAACTTTTTAATGATACAACTATGGAAAACACTAATAACAATGCCATCATTGAGAACGAGTTTGATGGTATTGAGTTCACTCCTCCAAGGTTTGCCAATGTTCGAATGGCAAAGAAAAAGGCTCAATGTGTGGGATCCTCTTCTGCTCATCCTATGGTACATGATGGAAATGACCAAGTTTTGGCTGCATTGCGGGACTTCTTTACCCATAGTGAGTCTAGGCAGTTGGACTTTGAAAGACACTTAGAAGCACTCCTAGATGTGACTCAGCAAGCCAATGACAACAAATTGTAGACCTTCACAATGAGGTGCGTTCATATGTAGAGCTCTTCAATGGCGGAATGAATCGCATTGAGGAGAATAGGGCCATCATGTTGGTGCAATGGAGCAACAACAATTTGAATCAATGCAGGGCTCACACATGACCAATAGGGAATTCCAGATCCAAATTGATGCACTTAAAGAGCAGGTTCGAGCTCTAGAAGGAGAGGTGGCGTAGCTCAAGATCCACATAAATTGATTGAATGCATTAATGACAAAGATGGCTCGAGCTTCTGATGCACGCTCCATATAGATGCGTTAAGTCTTGGCTACTAGAAATAATTGAACTTCTGGTTTTGTATGTTCATTAGATTGAATGTCGTGATGTACTAAAGCATAATTTGCTTTGAACTGTGTTGATAGGGTAATGTAATAGATGTTGTTTTGTTTGGTTCTATAATTGTGTTGCTTGATGCGCATGGCATGAAGCCATGTACTTAGATTAAAATTTTGAGACCTTGGTTGAGATTATATTTGTGTCAAAGCAATATGGAGTAATATCTTTGTGGCTTGGGAGAATAAAGTAACAAAAGAGGCTTCAATTACTACATTTATGATTAGCTATGTGAGCTTCAAGATGGAAATGAAATATTTGAAAGCTAGATAGATTCTAGAATATTTTTCTACTATCTAAACTTCATTGTGAAATTTATCTTTAGGTTTACATGTAAAAGTTGCCTTGCTCTTTTAGATTTGAAGGACTTTTTGCTTTCTCAAATAATAATTGGGTGGTAGCAGTTTTTAACTCCCATTAGAGTTTGTAATGACCATTGTAAACATCTTTAGACAACAAGTAGAGGTATGAAGAGAGCTTTTCGAAGGATCTTTTTTCTCATTTTTACTTGCACTAGAAAAAATAAAAAAACCTTCTTGCAAAGCTCCCTCGTGGAGAGAGCTTTAGGGGGGAGCTTTCTCCAATTCTCTCTCTCTCTCTCTCTAACTCCGTCTATCTATCTCCATCTCTCTCTCTCTCCCCATCCCCCCTCTCTGATATATTTTTCCGCTATCTAAACTTCATTGTGAAAGTTATCTTTAGGTTTACAGGTAAAAATTGGTTTACTCCTTTAGATTTGAAGGACTTTTTGCTTTCCCAAATAATTGGGTGTTAGCAGTTTTTAGACCCCATTATGATTTTGTAATGACCATTGTAAACAACCATCCCCTCTATACCCCCTAGACGAGTAGAGGTAAGGAGAGAGCTTTTTGAGGGAGCTTTTTTTAATTTTTACTTGCACTAGCAAAAATAAAAAAATAAGCTTCCTAGAAAGCTCCCTCATGGAGAGAGCTTTACACACACACACACACACACACACATACATGCATACGTATATACATACATAAATATATATATATATACCCCTTAAAGGGGGCTGTAGCTGAACGGTCACATAAGCTATTTCCCAAGAAGTTACAGTGCCCCTCTGCATGTCATTATGCTACAACTCCCTTGAAGGGGTTTATATATATATATATATATATATATATATATATATATATATTACATATATATGCAGTGACTAGTGTAAACAACCATCTCCTCTATACTCCCTAGACGAGTAGAGGTAAGGAGAGAGCTTTTTTCTAATTTTTACTTGCACTAACAAAAATAAATAAAAAAGCTTCTTCGAAAGCTCCCTCATGGAGAGAGCTTCACATCCACACACACACACACACACACACACACACACACACACACACACACACACTAAATACATAGATATGTATATGTATGTATACATACATCTATATTATATCTCTTTGCTTTTTTTGCATGGAGACATGAACAATGTCAATCATGAATAAATTTTTCTGGTGTTTGAAGGTTCATTGGTATTGCAGTTGAGGTTATTTGTTTTCAAAAAAGGCATCAAAAACTCAAATCTAAGAGTTGTCTTCCATTTTAACTTTTTTGTATATCTGTGGAATTTCTACTTTCATAAATGATAGATGTTTTACATGTTTTTCATCTCATTATGTGGGAATGTTGAAAGTTTGTGGCTTATATATACATAAATGAGTAGATTTGTGCAGCTCTTTATGCATGTCTACGAGTGCTTGAGAGCTAATGTTTAACTACGGATTTAACAGTTTTAGTGGTACTAATAGTGCACTCTTTTGGTTTGCACCAACACATGGGTGCCATATTGTAGTTGCTATGTCGATTTTAATTCTCTACGCACTTTCATTGTCACGATGAATCTACAAAATGCTAGGTGGTCAGGCTGATCCAAAAACGCTAGGGCTGAATTTGAGTCCTGCTGTTTCTTGGATGGGGTGGAATGTTCTATTTATAGATGCCCCGTCTTAGAAGGCATTGGACAATGTCTACGTTTAGTTGGATGCTTCATCATCCACCACGTCACATCTATGGTAATGAGCTCTAATTGTATCCTTAGTAAAATTTTGAAGTTGATGTTCGAATTAACAAATATTCTCGTGTAGATCCACCTGGTTGGAGAGGCCCACTCACTGTGTATGATGTAGTTCACATTATTGAAAGCTTTGAAGTTGTTAGGTAAGGAATATCAATGAAACACAATTTCTTTTCATATTTTGTTTTGTTGTTGAACTTATTGCTTTTAACCTGTTGGCTTGTAGGAATCACTATTATTGTGATAACATTTTGATGAAAGTGCATGAGTTTTTTGGAGGACCCCAAGGATATTTCACAATCCATGTGGCATTGAACCATAATGCAGGTTCAGCTCGCATACGAGTTCGTGAGCTTGGCGATCGCTTGCCTACCAATGCAATATACTCTTATAAGGATAGGCATGAGAATTGGAGGATTGTATTGTACAGCTTGCACAAGGGGCGTTGTCGTTTTGGTAGGAGTATTCGTTGTGTGGGCCCATGGATTTTGCGGGTGCCAAATGCAATGTCTCGCAAATTGTCGTTTTGAAGTCACAAGTTTTTTGTAAGTTAAGATTTAGTGGCTTTTTTTTAAAGAGACCAATCACAAGTTATGCTTAAAGAGACTACTTATAGTTAAGATTTAGTGGCTTTAAAAAGAACTTTTTGTTTAAGAGAACGATCACAAGTTATGCTTAAAGAGCCTACTTATAGTAATGGGAGTGGATTGTTGTTTTTCTTTTAATCTCCTTCTCCCTGTCTCTCTTTCTTGCCATAAAACTAAAAGCCGTGTTCTCCTACTCTTCTCTCTCTCTCTCTCTCTCTCTCTTCTTCCTACCTCCATTGCATGTAATCTTTTTAGTTCATGCACTTTCTATTGTGGCACCAGGTTGATGTGATTTAGAGCAAGACAGTAAGGGATGCAAATCTTATTGCAAATAATGAAGAGAAGATATGGTT
This sequence comes from Adiantum capillus-veneris, assembly GCF_014529385.1. Taxonomy (NCBI): domain Eukaryota; kingdom Viridiplantae; phylum Streptophyta; class Polypodiopsida; order Polypodiales; family Pteridaceae; genus Adiantum; species Adiantum capillus-veneris. Next base: position 1,037,875 of record NC_140955.1, read on the forward strand.
GTCATTGCCTTGAATTGGATGCATAAAAAATACTTGCACATGTTGTCACCTTAAATCGGAGGGGAAAAAAATTGAACCATACTCCTTCTTGGCCGCAGCAACGCGTGGGTCACATACTAGTTCTTACTGTAGTGGGACGAGCCAACTACACCACTTCGAGGAGTAGTTGCTCTACGCCTCCTTTTCAAATAACTATAACACCTTTCACCTCGTGTGAACATCCCAATATACAATTATTTTTTTCCATCTTACAAATTACCCCCCTGCGTGTGGGGGGTACCTTAGCTTGCCCGGCCGTCCGTCTGTGACACGTGCCTTGTATTTGAAATTTGGTGTGGGAAGGATGGGTTTCAACCTGTTGTGATGGAGAGTCTGAGCTCAACGGCGACGTCTGATCCATTTTCCTCGCTACGAGTACCATTTTTGTGTGAACCTGCGACTACGCGGAAAGTGCTATGCAAGTTTGCATGCAAGATGAAGATACAGCAGAAACCGAATATTATTTGTGCTCTTCCACAGCAAGACAAACGCATGTTCATCTTTGGGTTGGGCTATGTTGGCCTTGCCTTGGCTCGCCATCTCCAAACCCATTCTTGGTATGTATTCCCATCGAAGTTTTGCTGTCACTGTCTTTTTCGTTCATATTTTTAAGCTTTCTCAAGCTAATGCAGCTTGGTCTCCATTCTGAAAACTCTACTTCAAGTTAAGTATTTTCTTATGTCACCAAGCAGGGCCTTTGCTCACGAGAACAAGCAGAGACTGCACCTAAAATCCCTCCTCCTTGCTATGGCCTACCTTCGCAAACTTTGACCCTAGCGGGTGAAGTGATTTAGGCCAATGCATGGAGCGCTCCCCATGTAGCTGTAGTCTCACCCTCATGAATTCAGCTTTTGGGTCTCGTCCCATTTTTGCACTCTCCCATGCAGCTCTCGCCTATATAGGACTGCCAATCCTCCCGAGCCTCTGAAAGTACACCTCATATGTAGTTAATCCTACTCGCTAGCGTCTTGGACGGCATCCCTTGCCGGCAGTTTACAAGCTCCCCAACTTCCCTGCGCTTTGAGATGTTGGGTTGGCAGCACCCGACGGCGTCGGCAATTAAACATCGCAGCCTTTTGAAACGTTGCCTGGAAGCATGTGCTAGGCGAACAACGGCCCTGTCTCCTGTGCGCACTTTGAAATGCAGCCGCCGGCGACCTTTGTTCCCAGTGTTTCGGCACGCTGTCTCAAGACCCCTTCCATTCCAGCGTTTTAACACGCTGTCTGCCAGCCCATTTACTACCACCCAACCCCCCCCCCCCCCCCCCCCCCCCCCCCCCCCCCCCCCCCCAACAAACCCTTTGCTTCATCCCTTGAGTGCCAACTTGGCACTCCACTAGTCAACCATAAGAGAGAGAGAGGAGTTTGAAGAGGCCGTTTTGAGTCGGGAGGAGTGCAATTAAAGTTAGAGAGGGCGAGGCAAAGTTTTGATTTGCAGAGCCTTGATTTGTTCGAGGGCTCCCACACGGCAATGTCGAGGCAGATTTCTGGAGCAGAATTGCGCGGCGAGCATTGTATGTGGGAGCGGCTGCGTGCCAATCTTGCGGCTCGGGAGAGGCGACCGGTTTGGAGTTTCGGACTCTAGAGAGGGATAGCGAATTTTGCGAATCGGCTTGGGAAGTGGAACTGCTTGGAGATTTTGAGGCTTGGTTCATGCGGCCACCTTTGGAGTGCAAGAAGGTTTTCCCCAACTTCCAGGTCTTGCAACTTCAACTTGGCCCCCCCTTGCTCGAGCACTAGCAACTTAAATAACCAAAACCAACAAGTGGCTATGGATAGCGGATCCACCATCCAGATAGCGGCCTATGCATCGACACAGTTCTCAAAGAACCAGACAAATGGTTTGACTCGAGATTGGGAAGTCAAAGCAGAATGGACGAGTTTGCTAGAGGATAGCGGCAATGGCAAGCTGGACAAGGATGGTAGTACTAGTACTCAGTTAGCTGCCTCGGTACCCAAGAGGTACGACCATAGCTGTTATGAATGCGACTCGACGTTTGGCTAGGGAGTTTTGAAGCCAAAGGTAAAAGAAGGAACTCACTGATAGACAAGGATAAAGCCTTAAGGCAAGCTGGACAGAGATTACTGTAATAAAGAATTGATAGAGGAGATTGGCATGGCACATGTGGCGGCGGTCACAGTGGCCTCGATATCAGATTTCTAGTCAAAGTGCAAGTGTCACCACTAGCTTCAACCAGAGAGACGCTTATGAGTGGTAGAGAGGGGCAAGCAGTGCTCCCTATAATTAATTTGGACCCTTGTGTTGGAGTTCAAGTTATCGGTGTTTGGACCCGTAGGCCGGAGTTCAAGGCACATGCATCTGGTAGGGAAACAATCAAACGTCTAAAACACTATGGATGGGCGTGCCAATTCATTGTTATTGGTCGGATCATGGACAAGATGTGTTCCACAGTTCATTATCTTGGAGTATTATATTTTAGACGTGATGTGTTCACAGTTCACGAATGGGGATTATTGGACGTAGTGTGGTTTACAGTTCTAGTTTTCTACAAAGGCAACCGATGCTCAAGATGACATTATTTTTAGGTACCAAGTTGAGGGGAACAACACCGAGGTGTATCCAGTTGGTGGCCACTTTTGGGGTGTCCATGGTAGCTTCTTCATCGACTTGGTCTCACTATTGATGTCCATTATGAGTTGCAGAGAGGGTGTTGAGTTTTGGCATCTCAAGTGAACTGCACAATGTGATCCCATTATTTAGTTTGGCTTTTAGGCATTTATTTTACATATTTGTCAAAGTCTGGGTAGGGCAAGAGGTTGCTATATAAGCAACCCCTTGCCTCTATTGTATAGACATTCAATTATTCATTGCCAAGGTTGATTGGTTCAGGAGACTCTCTCTCTCTCTCTCTCTCTCTCTCTCTCTCTCTCTCTCTCCCCTTGGTCTCTACGCTTCCGCATCGTCGACTTTGACACCTTTACCTCTCGGACCCTACTTTCATGCCTCTCCTTGCTCAAGGACTGCAACTCCCTATCTTGGGAGTTCCACAGAGCTGAGATAAGTGGTGATGGCCTTGCCCCTTTTAGGCGACGGTGTTTTTGCTCCATTGTTTTGGAGGTTCCCCGTCAAAAATAGTGTTGCGCGCGCGGCACGAGAGAGAGAGAGAGAGAGAGAGAGAGAGAGAGAGAGAGAGAGAGAGAGAGAGAGAGAGAGAGAGAGAGAGAGAGAGAGTTAGTTAGTTAGTTACAGCGTAATGGCGTAGAATCGACTGTAAAAAGCGGCGCAACTTGCGAGCCGTACTACTATTGATGTGATAGGTTGCACATGTTGACATGGTAGTTGTGGGGTAGCCATTTTGCGAGCAACTTTTGGGAGCGATTTGTTGCTAACAGCTTCTATTGTTGGGGGCGCCTAGTTTTTGCAATCTTGTTTTTGGGCCATAGTGCCTATTAAATAGTTCCTTGGGGGTTTGTTCTAGCAAATCTGTGCATGGTTGCACAGCTGTAGAGTAGACTCCCTTGCAGTTGTTCCTAGTGATTCTTAATGTAAAAAGAGTACTGAAGGAACGCTAGACTTTGGGGCTAGAGCATCTGGAAGTGGAACTCCGCCACTTCGTGTCGCGATTACAGTTTGCTTCAAAGGTCAATTGTTAAAGTTTTTCAGTTATGCTCGTGTGGCTGTGGAATTACAGCCTTGTCAGTGCAAAGCCGGTTATAGTGGTGTCATAGATTTAGTTGATTCTTCTACTAGGGAGGATCTGGTCTGACTTTTTGTAGCTTTTGTAGCACATGGCATGGATTCTAATAGAAATCCAATCAAGAATAGGAAGGCATTCCATTTACAGTCTTTCGGGATGAAGAACCCAATGGCAATGGAGATTTCAACAACCGCAATCGGTTGATGAGGAGTTGGATGATCAGTCGAAAAATCCTTGATCGAGGATCCACAACTTGGAGATTTTTCAATGGAAATTGTAAGTTAGCACTTGCGGAAAGCGACCCATGAAGTATTTGAAGGATCCTAAGTATCCAAAATATGTGAAGGAGCAGCCCTCGCAAGGGATGGAAGTCCAAGTCTTTCCTTGGTTTTCTTGGCGGACAGTCAACTCTCAAGAATTTGGTAGAGAAAGGGTCTAAAAGCAAACACTGCTTACATGTTCACCTTGAGGAGGACTCTGGTTCTCCTTCTACTTCTCTTTCTTTTTCTCCTTCTTCTCCTCCGCCTCCTTCTACTTCTAGTTCCAATTTGAGTGAGAGAAAGACAGAATTCGAGCAAACAAAAGTACCTTAAACAAAAGTTAAGAAAACATCACAAGAAATCAGGTCGTTTAGATACGGAGACTCCTTCTAACGAGTCAACGACTCTAGCGATGACTCTTACACCTTTGGAACAAGTTTTGGTAAAAACAAAATCACTTGATATGAGAATGGAAGAATGACAATTTGGAGCCGAGAAAGGGCAAGAAAGAATTCAAGAACGGTGGTGAAAGCGCGCTTGCCACAAGTCTATAGTTCAGTCATGGCGTCGAGAATCCGTTATTCACTTCGGAGTGCTTATCAATACCAACCGTATGCTGTGACTCCTAAGCCTTTTAGGCATAGTAACAGGGAATGGGCGGAACGGACCCTAAACGTTCCGAAACGATGTTCTGGATGGGTCTGGCTCCCGAAACGGAGTTGGGAACGGAACGTCGTTCTAGAACGGGGTGTAACCGGAGGGGGGGGGCGGGGGACGGGGCGGAAAGGCACCCGGAAGGTGGAATAGGAATCCGGAACGATCAACCAAAAAAGTCAACATTTTTTTAACTAGCCATATGGGGCATGTTTGGACTTTGGGGGCAGATCTGGGGGCTATTTGGAGGGCTGATTTGGAGCTGTTTGGGGGCTCGTCTCACCTCCTCAAGCTCTTAACATCTGTATTGAGCTACTCTCCTTGCTAAAGCTTTAAGCTTGGACATGGAGCTCTAGCTTCTACCTGTTCTTTTTTGGCGGAAAGCACAACACCCTTAAAGAACAAATGTGGCTTCTACCTCTCTTTCTCAAGCTCTATTCCTCCCTCTCGTGTCTCAAGCTCCATCTCCCCCCCCCCCCCCCCCCCCCCCCCCCTTCCCTCGTCGGCTAGATCTTTAAGGTCTCTTGGGATAGTTTTCTACGACGTTAAAACTCTTCTTCTTCTTCTTCTTCTCTCTCTCTCTCTCTCTCTCTCTCTCTCTCTCTCTCTCTCTCTCTCTCTCTCGTGAAACTCCATCCTTGTTTCAAGCTCCGTCATCGTAAAACATGTCTAAATATGGCTCTAATTAGGATGGTCGAATTTGAAAGCTTAGCTTATAGTTTCTCACTAACATATGAGCCTATAATACATATAATATATATAGTTTCTTTTGTCTACCGTTCCGGCCCCGTTCCTGTCCCCATTCCGGCCCCCCTCCTCCCTCCCGTTCTCGTCCCGTTCCGCACCCTCCCGTTCCCGTTCCCGTTCCCCGTTCCCGTTCCCGTTCCGGTTAACTGTGCTTTTAGCTTCTACACTGTGGTAAGCCGTCCATTGTTGGTCTCACATAGCGATAATGTGGCAATACAACCTGGCTCAAACAGAGGGGAAAGCATGCAGACCAACGTGATGACATGGTAACTTGTGATTTGTGCCACAAATCACGTCGCAAATCATGGCGCAATTTACGGGCTACTGACATAACTGGGGTCACATGCTTATAAGCATGAGTTATGAAAGCAATCAACTTACACGACTTTCGGGCTACGAGTTTTGGCTTTACAAAGCTTTTGGGGGCTTCATTGTTTTTAGCAATGTTTCTTTTTGGCAAGAGCCTTTATAAGGATGCCTTGAGGGTTAGTCTAGGAATTAGTGCATGGTTATGGAGTCACAAACGTGACCCTTTAGTGGTTGTTTTCAGTGATCTATGAATCTGTCACAAGACGGGCACCACGTGCCAACGGAAAAGAACAGACTGAATAGACTTTTAGCACATCAATAACAACTGAACTGAAGGAGAGAGGGGACACGCGACATGGAGGGGCGGAATTTTACCCCAGAGAGTATTGGCCCCAAACCTTGGAGCCCCTTTCGGTATTTCTTTATATTGCATCAACACAGTACAAGCTGGTACCCCACTCTCTGCACCTTCTCCCAGAAGAGTGCCAAAGAATGAGCCCTAGCCTCATATTTAAAGGCCCTAGGCCCAAAAGCAGTTTACATGAAAAGCCTTAAACTCAAAAGCAATTGGTCCAAAAAACATCTAGCCCTAAAAGCAGCCAATGCAATTTACAGAAATCCGTACAATCTGCCACGTGAACAAGCCAACGTGAATTGCGAAAAGCTGTACAATCTGCCACGTCAGCAAGCCAATGTGAATTGCGGAATTCCGTAGATCTGTTGCTTCTGCTTCTTCACTTAGGGTTTAGGCCCCTCGGTCGGGATTTGCAAGTTGGCTCCGTTCTTCAGTGGCTTGACACGTCAGCAGTTTGTGACAGAATCTAGTACCAAAAAGAGTGCTTGACTTTTGGGCCAATGCTTCTAAGAGTGGAACTTTGCCACCGTGTGTCTCGTCTACTCTGTGATGTTCTCTCTTTCAAGTTCAAGCGTTTGGTGTTTTGGTTCAGCTCAGTGATTGTTGTAGTGTTAGGTGTAGCGGAAGTGATTGATAGTGATAGCTCAGGATGAGCGCTTAGTACGTACACAACGTTTCTTTTATTTCATGAGAGAAGAAGAAGAAGAAGAGAATTTTTAACGTCATGGGAAACTATCCAGAGAGAGAGAGAGAGAGAGAGAGAGAGAGAGAGAGAGAGAGAGAGAGAGAGAGAGAGTAGCAAGAAAAGTGTGATGTGTTCTCTACAAGGGGTGCTCCTCAGTGCAGTATGTGAGAAACCTCACTCCAACAGAAAGAGAATATTACGCAGCAATGGAACAACAACTCAAAGCACAACAACTGACTCAGAACTCACTGGAACTCGACAAACTCATAGAACCATACACTCTGGCCGGCAGCACACTCAGCCCCAAGCCCAGGACTCAAAGGTACAACGGGGGTGTCGAGGCTTCAATGTGCAGATGTGCGGTGCTGGACTCAATACTCAAGTCTCAAGATGCTAGACCATATAAAGTGGAGGACGATGATATCGACGACCAGAACCAACTACAAATATATACAATCATAAAGAGCCATCGACGGCTAACAAAATATCTCAGTTCAACTAAGTCTATCCCCAAACTGTGGTTGTGGTGACCTTTCCACGGTGTCAACCACCACTCGTATCCGTCCACGTGTCACTGACTAGGCGAGAGTCCGTCCAATGTGAACTCCAACCCAATTGTAACTAACTGCTTGTCGCATGTCAGTGACACTGTAGCCCTACTACAAATTGCCCGCCACAAGACCATTCGCCGTTTGGGTGAGAGAAACACTGAAACTACAAGAAGACACTGGAACTGCAAAAAGAAACCACTAGTGCACGGAAATAGTTGAAAAGAAGGAATTGCATATGTACAATAGAGAGGCTAAGGTGAGCATACCGATCGTTGAAAAGAAGGAAGTGCTTATTTTAAATGGAGAGGCTAAGGTGAACATACCGATCTTGTTACCCAAGAGAAAGAGTCATCGCCACTACCGCACCCAAGGTGTCAGCCTCTGGAGGTGGAGCCATGAGATCGATGGTGGGAGCCCGTTGTTGGACTATAGGCTGTTGCACTTTGCTCTCCAAAAACTGGCTCTCTGTGAAAGGAGCAACCACCTGTCCCTCAACAGATGGAAGCACTTGTCCTGAAGTATTCTAAGGCTGTCGACTGACACAGCCATGGTGACGCGTGCACTAGCAAAGCCGTCGCAAGGAACTCTCTATGTCGGCTGCATGTGTGTCATGTGGGTCGGCTATTGAAAGCTCAGAGAATAGTATGGGAAATGCTGAGGCTGTGCACCTCCCATGAACTGTGTAGAAGGTTCCATGAAGTGTGTAGAAGGACTTGGCTGTGCATACCCTATAGGAGTCTGTACGTGTCCCATTGGACCAGTCTAGCCATACTCCATAGCAACAAGAGCCTGAGCCCCCATATCTCCGTCTAGTAGTATCTCTCGAAATCCTTGCACTTCAGCTTTGAGGTCATTGATGATTTGAGATTTTACCTTTAAGGCTTGTCAGAATGCAAAAATGATAGCATCTTTGTCCGCGATTGCATTCTCTGCGACATGCAGAGACCCCTCCATGGCCGCGTATGTGCCTGAGTGGTGCTGTTGAGAAGCAGCCAATCGCTATGCTCCTAGCTCAATGGTAGTGAGAGTATTCTTTGACTCTTGCAGTATCTCCTCAGAGTGCCGAAATAGTGAGGTAGAGTGCCATCGCGGAAGATCCAACAGAGGTGTCTGGTGGTATAGGGCTTGCAAGTGGCACAACTAGTGTGCTAGTAGCATGCATAGTGGCTGAAGCTGAGATAGGTATGGGAGAAGAGGTAATTGCAAGTGGGGTGAGGGAGAGTCACTGTGGTAGTGGTAAAGAGAAGTAGGGAGAGGAGCATGTCAAGGAGAAGCCTCAGATGGGACATGAAGAGGGTGTTCGGAAATAGCATAGCAGATCAACGGCCGAGTAGAACTAGGGGTGGAAGTAGAAAGGGAACGTTGTGGAAGGTGCACCACCCTAGTCTGACTCTGATACTGGCAAATGGAGCAGTGACTGTGCAGTGTCTTTTACCACTGTTCCCATGTTTTTCTTGTTCTTCTTTAGTGTGTGATCCACCGCATTGCCAAGAGATTTCCTCTTCGGTTTTGAATGCATTTCTTGCGTATCCTCATTCACATCCAAAGGGCCAACACGTATGTTGATGACCCAGGCCAACATAGGAGCTACAAAACTCGATTCACATTTAAAGCTCGGTTGCACGGATTGCACCTAGGCTCGAAACCTTTGGCCCCTCAATTGTAGTGATGTATATAGAATCCGATGAAACCCACATGGTATAGTGTGAATCCGGCAGTAGAGGCCATCACAATGTGGGAACGTCGTGGGTACATCACATCTTCACTTAGATTCGTTAGCATCTCTAACCAGAAAGTAATACTTGAAGATTACTTAAAGCTCTTTGTTCCTCGCGTAGTCGGGGTGATCAGCACGAAGAAACTCTTTACATGCTTGAATGGTAGCATCTTTAGAAAGCTCGGAATTGTCACGTGCACATCTGTCACAAACTGCTGACGTGTCGAAGCCGTGAAGAAGGGAGCCAACTTGCAGATGTCGGCCAAGGGGCCTAAACCCTAAGAAGAACAAGTAACAGAAGAAGAAGTCCTACCAACTTATGGGGACCCCGTCTGATGGGGCCCCAAGTGACATAAAGGATTAAAATAAAGCAGGACCCACACACACACACAGGAAAGGCTGGCAGAGCAGCTGATGACGTGGCAGCTGTACGGGAATTCCGGAAATTGTGCTGACATGATGATGTGGCAGACTATACGGATTTCCACGTTCTGTGTTGAATGCTGTACGAAATTTCGTGATTTACGCTGACAGCTTTTTGGCTTTGCTTTTGGACTAGATGCTTTTGAGTTTGAAGGCTTTTTACTGTAAACTGCTTTTGGGGCCTAGGGCCTTTAAATATGAGGTTAGGGCTCATTCTTTGGCATGCTTCCTGGAGAAGGTGCAGAGTCTGGAGTACAGGCTTGTACTGTGTTGATGCAATATAAAGAAATACTGAAAGGGGCGCCAAGGTTTGGGGCCAACACTCTTTGGAGTGGAATTCCGCCACTCTGTGTCGCCTGTCGTCTCTCTCTCTCTCTCTCTATCTCTCTCAATTCAGTTGTTATTGAAGTGCTAAAAGTCTGTTCAGTCTATTCTTTTCTTTTGGCACGTAGTGCGCGCCTTGTGATAGTGGTATCAGAGCATCATGCGTGTGCTTTTCTGAAAGCATACCGGTCCTATCAAAGAGTAGACAGAGCAAGATCACACTTCCAAAGTTCATTGGAAATTTTGGCTTTGTGCTCTGACCTCGGACTTACTAGCCACTCTCACCCTTACTACATCGCGCATCGGGCACGCTCCCGTCTTCACCGCTCATGTCTTACAGGGTATAAGTCATAAAAATCACTTGCAAGAGAAGGATCCAAGATATGTTTTGAGTCACTGTTTTTCTCAAAAGCAGTGCCATGTAGATGTCGATGTCTATAGCTACCAAGTAGGACACTAAAGACTTGGCAAGCTTTCAAGAAAATTTTTGTCCGAAGTTATATGGTTTCTGACATCTTCCTTCAGAGTGCAACTTCTGGTAGAGTGGGGTATTCTGAAATGCTTGCCATGGAAACTCTAGCAGAGTATAACTTGAAATTTTTCGACATCTCCCAGTAGATGTCTCTTCACGAGTAGATGACCTTGGAGGTTTAGTGCGATTGCTATCTTGGGACTAGCATCGCCACCAAAGAAACAAGAGCTGATGGACCATGTTGTGCTCGGCTACGACCCTATGGAATGAACCTAACCCTAATTTTTTTGGTCCAGGTTTCAGGATGGAAAGTTAGTCGACTTTTCGAGCTCGATTGATGTCGAGATTGCTTTTTTAAGTTTGAAACCGGTTTGAGATTTTGTTTGGTGATCATGTTTGGAATTTGTTTGAAATGGATGGTATCTGTTTTGAATCTGTCTTGGTGCCGATTTGAATTGTTTGACTCTGGTTTTAATATTGGTTTCAATGATTGGTGATTTTATTCCCGGGTGGAGAAGTGAGAAATATTGTTTTGGTATTGTTTCAACCTCGGAACGACACATGCCTGCTTGGGGAGCGTTTGGTTGTATGCTTGAACCTCCAAGCGACACAGACTACGGTCTGGGGAGTGTTTGGTTGTATAGTCTTCTGAGCTCATGGCCCGGACCTCTTTAGGTTATTTGCGGGGGGAGTGACGAGGTAGTCGTTCAGTAGCTTCATACCGCAGACCGTTTGTCTCGGGGGAGTGCTCAGTGGCGCTGTTTGTTGTGTCTTGTAACATGCATATGTAAGCTTTTGTGTTGCATTGTGATGTGCCAACTACTGAATATTCCTAATTGGATGAGATTGCCTAGGTATGTAATTTTAGTGCATCAAGACACCCAAAAAAAGAGCCGAAAGGAGAAGCTAACTCCTTAACAAAAAGAGCAAACTGACTGTCCCTCGGAAATTTTTGAGCTAACTTGAGTTGTTTTGCAGATAAGTTGTAATCGCGGACGATTACTCTCTTTCAAGAAGGGGAGATGTCACAAACTGCTGACGTGTCAAAGCTTTGAAGAAGGGAGCCAACTTGCAGATGTCGGCCGAGGGGCCTAAACCCTAAGAAGAACAAGTAACAAAAGAAGAAGTCCTACCAACTTATGGGGACCCGTCCGATGGGGCCCCAAGTGACATAAAGGATTAAAATAAAGCAGGACCCACACACACACAGGAAAGGCTAGCGGAGCAGGTGATGACGTGGCAGTTGTACGGGAATTCCGGAAATTGCGTTGACATGAGACGTGGCAGATTATACGGATTTCCGCGTTTTTCGTTGACTGTTGTATGGAATTCCGTGATTTACGTTGGCAGCTTTTTTACTTTGCTTTTAGACCAGATGCTTTTGAGTTTGAAGGCTTTTTACTGTAAATTGCTTTTGGGACCTAGGGCCTTTAAATATGAGGTTAGGGCTCATTCTCTGGCATGCTTCCTGGAGAAGGTGCAGAGTTTGAAGTACCGGCTTGTACTATGTTGATGCAATATAAAGAAATACCGAAAGGGGCGCCAAGGTTTGGGGCCAACACTCTTTGGAGTGGAATTCCGCCACTCCGTGTCGCGTGTCGTCTCTCTCTCTCTCTCTCTCTCTCTCAATTCAGTTGTTATTGAAGTGCTAAAAGTTTGTTTAGTTTGTTCTTTTCTATCGACACGTGGTGCCCGCCTTGTGACAACATCTATGATCTAACCCTATGTGCATGTGGACAAGATGTTCCTACTTCTCTGGTTTAGGAAGCCTAGGAAGTGTTCTGGCAGCCTTGTGAGCCTGTACACAGGCCGTGCATGTCCAAGCACTTAGAGTAGCTGTATACCCTCTTGCACACCTAGCATGAACATTTTTTACCACTACAATTTGCACTGCATATGAACCACCTCTTAAAAGGTCATTTTTATTAAGTGTCTTTTTAATTAATGCAATCGTGGGGGCTGTCAAGGAACTGCTTGACCTAGTTTGTGGGGAGTACATAAGCAGGGCCACGGGCACATGGAGAAGGCAGAAGATAGACAAAGCATAGGCCTTCCCGCATGCTCTCAAGCGTTTTCTCAAGCAAGCCTTGGCGTTTTTCAGCAGCAACATCAGCGTTTTCAGCCCTTGGCGTTTTTGCCCAGCAAATTAGCCTCCGGCCTTGCAGTACACACCTTCTGTACCTGCCACCTCGCCCGATTCCCCAAGCCCCTTCAGTTCAGCCAGCGTTTCCAAATCCTGAGCCATAATTTCAGATTTCAGCCCATCAGTTTTCAGCATAGCCTCGTCATCGCCGTCAACACCATCGTCGCCGGCACAATTGCAGAATTCAGCCCTAGGACAACGCTTAGATTTCAGCCAGCTTCAGCCCTAGCGTTTTTCATTTTCAGCCCCCAGTCTTCGCCGTCGTTTTCGTCTACATCATTGCCGTCGTGGTCATCGTCATTGACATCATCCTCGTCAATTACCACAACATTTGGAAGCATTGTACCAGACCTTTGTGCAATCTAAAGCAAGCAATAGAGAGGGGGGCCCTTGGAGGGGGTTTTGGGACCCCATCCGGAGTCGTCTCTTTTCTCTCTCTCTCTCTCTCTAGCACTCTCTTGCATTCTCACTCACAGTTTGCATTCCACGCTCGTTGCAGAATCATTGCACATTCTCTCATTAAGTCAAGGAAGGTTCTCCCTTCCCGTCACTAAAAGGAACTTGAGCATCAGTGATAGCTCATCCTGCCCATACACCATCATTCACTTCCGCTGCACATCACATTGGTATCTGAGCTCTTTGGTAGTGTTCGGTATCATCACTCAAGGAAAGAACCACAATATTATTATTTTTTTGCTTCTTGTGATCGCATGTAACCCAAAACCACTTGGGTGTGTCGATCTCTAATCTGTTTTTTGAAGAGTGGCATGCATCTTCTACATCAACCAACCAGCATTTTTAAGCCCCCAGTCGCAGATCCATTAGCACGCCATGAGTACCATCAAGCATCAATATTTTTAAGCCTCAAGTACTTAGTCCATTAGCATTTTTGCATCAACAGCATAGCAATTGCAAATTTCAACCTCATGGCATCAGCGTTTTCAGCATTCAGCCCTCAATCACCATTGATTGCAGATTTCAGCCATGGCCTCTCCCTTAGTTGCAGATCCCAATCCTCAGCACTAGCGTTTTCACTTTACAACACTTAGCTTTGTAGATCCAAGCATGTACTTCAAGATCCCATCAGCATTCTCAACATCTAGATCCATTGTATCAGCATTTGTGCAATCTAAAGCAAATACCTCTCTATTGCTAGAGAGGGGGGCCTTGGAGGGGGGTTTGGGACCCCATCTGGTGTTCTTCTTCTTCTTCTTCTCCTCTCTCTCTCTCTCTCTCTCTCTCTCTCTCTCTCTCTCACAGAACCTTTGCTCACAGTATCATTCCCTCTTCTCTCTCTAGTCTATTGCACATCCTTCTCATGAAGCAAAAGGAACCTTGAGTATGCACTGAGTACTCATCTTGAGTTATCACCATAAATCACTTTTGCTGCACATTATTGGTCTACTAAATCTCATTACTTCCAGATTCATATCACCTCTCACGTGAACCAAGACAAAATGTTGAAGAAATTTCATCTGACACATAATCAAACAAAGAGAGAATTATAAGAGTACACGAATCATCTCCTTTTTGGGCAATTTGTGACAAAGGAGTGGAGTGCCTCCCCTCTTGTGTAGCACGCATCGTCAACCTACTAATTTGACGTGCACTTTCACAAAAAGCTCAAGGTAAAGCTTCATGTTTGAGGAGTATCTGTAAGTCCTCCTCCTCCTCCATCCACTTACATCAAGAACTGGATAATTGCTAAACTTGTTACTTGATTAAATATTTCCAAACTAGCTTACTCTTTACTTCCCTCTCCTGGTGTCCTAGGACCTGTTCATGTATAAGGATCTCCCCGGTTTCTTCTACCTCTGGTTGCTTCCCCGTCTCCGTGTCCTATGGCACTTCTCCCCTGAAAGGTCTCAATTATCTACATGAAATGCATCAAGAATTATCCGAGTATTTTGAAATTTCATTATGAAGGATACATCGTTTATCTTTTGAAATCTGGAGGGACCCATAGTATCAAACATTTATCTTTTGTAAAAGCCTCTCCTTACCCTTCTTCTTTTCAGGGCGTGACTTCTCAAAGCTAAGAAGCACCCAGTCATCTTCCTTCAATTGCAAGTTGCATCAATGCTTGTCTGCCTCCTTCTTATGCCGTTCTTGAGACTTCTGCAAAGCCTCCTTAGCCTTGGCACATGCAAACTCCAGGTCTTGTACAAACTAATCTACCTGAAATATCTTGTCCTTAGTGCACAAAATGGGTGGAACCTTTGTGTCACGCCCCACAATCTCAAATGGTGCCTTTAAAAGCTAGAGATATAGCACTTTACACCATAGAGATATAGCACTTAATAAAATCTAACACCACAGAGTTGGTAACCTCTCAGTGTCCATTGGTTTGCAAATTAAACGACAAAGAGAATTTGAGAATAGTACCTACATGCTCACACATTTCTCTCCAAAATAAAGCGGTAAATTTGGGGTCTCTATTTGAAACAATAGACTTAAGCATTCCATGCAACCAAAGAATATGAGAGACAAACAGCTTTGCCAAATGATCAACCTTCACTATCTTCAATGGTACGAATGAGTCTGATAGCTGAATCTATCCACTATAGTCCAAATGTCATTATGCTCAGTCTGAGTCTTGGAAAGATTGAAGATGAAGTCCATCTCTATGCTCTCACATAGTCGATTTGCAATCAGTAAATCTGTAGGATTCTTGTCACTTTGTGCCTATCATATTTCACATTCTGACATACGATAAAAGTATAAACAAATTGTTCCAAGTATAAACAAATTGTTCCACATTTTTCTTGAGTTGTGGCCAATAGAGGTAAGTATCAACACCCTTAAGTGTCGGTGCCCTTGTGCCCAACAAAAGGAGGATTGTGATCCTCTGTCAACGCCTCTTGCCTCAAATCACGTGTCACACACAACACGGTCTTTTGCATCAAATACACTATTTGAGAGAATACCTTGAAACTTTCCCCACTACGTACCTTATTGAAGATCTCACCAAGATTTGGGTCTGTAGCATAGTGCTCTCGCGTTGCATAATAGTTATGATGATGATGCACCGATTTAACAATGGATATTTATGGCTTGTGAGACAACGCATCTTCCACCACATTCTTCTTTCCCTTCAAGTATACTATGTGAAAATGAGACTGCGACAAAATGTTTGCACATCTCATGCGTTTTTCAGATAACTTGTTTTGGGACAAGAAATATCTCAAACTCTGATGATATGTGTACATTAAAATTTGCCTCGAGCAAGTAATGCCTCCACTAAGTCAAAGCAAAATAACAACTAGGAGCACCTTTTGATACATTTGTGCAACCCTCTCTAGTTTTTGCGACATTTGACTCTCATATATGCTATGACATGGCTCTCTTGCGTTAAGACAACACCCAGATTACTTCCATAGCCATCAACACAAATCTCAAAATATTTCTGCAAATGTGGTAAATCAACACTGCCCAGTAGTCCGCTTCTGCGTGAGTCTCTCAAATGTTGCAATGTGTGAAGGTCCCTATCACGTCATCTATAGCATTGGAATCATGGAGCACGTATGGCATACACAAATAGGTGCGTAGATCACATTGTGTACGCAGAGTTCAGGGGTGGAGTCCACATAGGGTTTGAGGAGGCCAATCAGCCACATGGATATGTAACCGGGCACACCATAGGCTTGGTCATACATGGCTAGTGTCCGGCCAAATGTGAACGGCCAGGTTTATATAAAGGGGAGACAACAGAGGGAGAAAGACCAATAGTATGGCCCAAAAAGCACGCGAAGGTTCGCACAGCGTTCCACAAGCTGATATGGCCGGCGGCAGATCAGATTGCCACGTCATTATTGTGTGTCATACCCCCGCCTTAAAGAAGGTTACTTGCCCTCGATTACGCCTGCAAAACAGAGTTTAGTGGATAAACTCAATAGAGACTAACTTTATGCATACATACATTTGACTATTCAAACCATGCAGTAAGCACAACGGCACTAGTCACTATAACAATCACAATCACATTTACATCGGTATTCTTGTCGAGATCTCAAACATGAATCGTGATCATTATGGCTTATTTAGCAATCACATCATGATCGCGCTGATCTCTAATGGATGTCTTGATCTAGTAAATCGCGCCATTTCCATATTCATATCACCTTTCAAGTGAAATAAGACAAAATGCTTAAGACATTTCTTCTTACGCACATACTCAAACAAGACAATTGTGAGAGTGCACGAATCATTTATTTCCTAAGAAATTCCAACCATAGCCCCACAAATCATGGTCAAATGTTTCAGTATTTATCATAAAGTCACTCAGCAAAAGTATTGTCTGCAAGTCAGCACCACCAAAATGTCAAAGACAAATCGGTTAACTA
This sequence comes from Adiantum capillus-veneris, assembly GCF_014529385.1. Lineage (NCBI taxonomy): Eukaryota > Viridiplantae > Streptophyta > Polypodiopsida > Polypodiales > Pteridaceae > Adiantum > Adiantum capillus-veneris. The sequence goes on from NC_140955.1 coordinate 1,054,556, forward strand.
TATTCCTTTCAGGGCAATTTGTGACAAAGCAGCAGAGTGGCTCCCCTCCTATGCAGCACACATCACACCAAATTCAACCTGTTAATTTGATGTGCACTTTGAGAGTAGTCGTAGCTAAACCAAAAGCCTCAATGTAAAGATCTAATATATGAGGAGTATTTGCCAAGTCCTCCTTCATCCACTTTACATCAAGAACTGGATAATTCTTGAACTTGACCAAATATTTGTGGACTAGCTTACTCTTCACTTTCCTTTCCTTGTGTGCTAGGTGATGTTCAAATATAAGAATCTCCTTGGTTTCTTCTACCTCTAGTTGCTTCCCTGGCTCCCTATCCTTTGGCACTTCACCCTTGAAAGGTCTCAGTAGACTTACTTGAAATGCATTGTGAATCTTCCAAGTATTTTGCAACTTCAGTTTGAAGGATACATTGTTTATCTTTTTTAAAATGTGGAAGGGTCCATAGTATCGCATACTTAGCTTTTGTAAAAAGCCTCTCCTTACCCTTCTTCTTTGTAGGGCATGACTTCTCAAACCTAAGAAGCACCAGTCATCTTCCTTCAATTGCAAGTTGCATCGACTCTTATTTGCCGCCTTCTTATGCCGTTCTTGAGACTTCTGCAAAGCCTCCTTAGCCTTCGCACATGCAGACTCCAGGTCTTGTACAAATTGATCTACTTGAAATATCTTGTCCTGGTGCACAAAAGGGGCAGAACCTTTGTGTCACGCTCAACAATCTCAAATGGTGCTTTCCCCATCGAAGTGTGAACACTGTTATTATAAGCAAACTCTACCGATGGCAAATATTTCTCACACCAAGACTTATCTTTAGAGATATAACACTTTAAAAAGTCTAACACCACGGGGTTGGTAATCTTTGACTGTCCACCATTGGTTTGCATATGAAATAATTAAGCCAACTATGCTTCGGTAGACTGCAACAAAGGATGAGAAATTGAGACTATTCAAGGCTATCGCGGCAAGGTGGACTTTCACATTATGAAGTTAGGAAATTGTGACTGCTTGTTGGCCATACCGTGGCATCATTAGAACGATCATTGCTATTCGACAAAAACTCATTACTCTACAATAGGGTAGCATAGTCAGATCAGGGTAGTTCTCGTATGACGTACGGAACGTTTCGTTCCGTTCGGCCGGACCCGTCCTGTCCTATACCTTCCGTACGGTCAGTTTTTATGCGACTGTTTCTAGCGTTGGCAGCTTTTGACTGTTGACTAGGAACCGTCGAGCACACCTTTTGGGGCCGTTTTGGGGCGCAAATTTAAGCAGTTTAGGCACATTGGATTCTACGTGTTGGGGCGGGCCCCTTGAACTTTGGATGCTCCCCCTTCCTGTGACATGAAGCCCATGTGACATAAGGGCATAAGACATTTGATGCCACTTCTCTCATGCTCTCCCTCTCTCATCATCCATGCTCTCCCTCTCTCATGCTGGGTTTCTCGCATGATCACGCAAGAAGGTCGTCATCCATGCAGTTACATCGGCTACAACTACAAGAGGTAGAGGTGCAAGGGCTTCCACTTCCCATGGTGGTGGTAGAGGCAGAGCATCAACAACCGGCCACTTGAAATGTGCACTTAACTCCAGCCTCTTGATTCTTATAGTTTTTGGGCTTCGAAAACCAATTGCTGGTCCCCCCAAAGGTGGGCTTTGGAGTTATTGTGGGCATATGGAACTCATGTGCTTGAACTCGTCTTCATATCTTTTGTTTGTAAATAAGGATACTTTGTTTGAAATTACTGTTTGCAATTTGTTTGAACTTGTTAGGACCTGTTCAAAACTTGTTTGGCTGTTGACTGAGCTTGTTTGATATTGATTGAACTTGTAGGATGTGGTTGGTATCTGTTTTGACCTGCTTGACTTATTTGAACTTGGTTGGACCTGATGGAAGTTTGGAATCTTTATGACCCGCTTGGAGTTGATGAAATTTGGAATTGGTAAGACTCTCCTGAAGACTTGCTTTGAGCAGATGGACCCAGTGCAACGATGCTATAATGATTTTTCTGTGCGGTCGGCAGACAAGAGTCCATGGATCCTTACCATAGACCCGGTGTAACGGTCAAAGAAGAGGCCAGAACTCGGTACACAGTTACTCAAGATCCATAACGACTATTTTCATAGAACGGTCAAACAAGAATCCATGGACCCATTCTACAGACTATATATTGCACTTTATGTATTCATGCTCAAATGAATGATCTGGGACTTGTGCACTTGTATAGCATCTGAGAAACATAAACTCTAAAATTCTAGAGTCTGCCTCTTAGGGTGGATGTGTTCTTTATGCAGTGTTTAGAGAAATGGGACCCTGTATTTATTGGTTCAGAGGGGCCACCAATAATACAGTCAAGATTCGAAACGATGGATGACCGCCCTAGGATAGAGTTGTTGCTTATAGAGGCACTGATGAACAGAATCTGATGGAGGTACATAGCTTCATAGGATTTGAGTTTTTCTCACAGTGGTAAGAGTACTGGTATTTTCACAGGCAGTTACTTTTTGGTACCTTCCTTAGGTCTTTATCGTGGAGGATTATTTGATCCATCCCCCGTCCTTGTCAGTGAGGCTGTGCAGGAAGGCTGCATCTTATTTGGGGAATAGCATAGAGATTTGGTGAGATAGATGAAGGACATGCTTGAGGACAACGCAGGGGCTTTTCAGTCTGTTGGAACATATAAAATACTACAGAATGATGTTACATGTATGGTATGGTACTTGAGGTCATTGTGGCAGGGAGGGCTGGACAAAACAGTTTCAACAAAACATTTGACAGATTCATGCAGGTTTCACTAAGTCAACGGACAGTTATGGACTTCATGTCATTCTTCACTCATTGTATCATGGTTTTGTATATCTTGTGGTTGTATGGGCATTTTGCCCCCTGATATTGTTGTATATGCTGTAGGGTTTTTCCCATATTTTTTGTATAATGACCTATGGACGTTTTTACATAATGCATCATGGTACAAGCCCTCTTTTTTTTTTTTGCGCCTGCATACACACACACACACACACACACACACACACACACACACACTTTGTCACAGCAGGTGACCACAGCTACACACACACACACACACACACACACACACACACACACACACACACACACACACTCACTCACACACACACACACACTTGATCACAGCATCTGACGTGGATAGCATCTATGGGGCTCAGATAATGTTCTGGATCACTATTTCTGGCCACAATATATGACTTCCAATCTGTTGCACTCAAACTATTTTTGAGTTGTGGCCTTAGGGGATTTTTACCTTATGCTTTACATATTAAATTACTGCCTTAGGGCTGTGGTTGCTCTAGCACCTCATCTGGAGGGAGTTGTTGACTATACTATGAATCACTGTATCATCCAATTTTATGAGCTCGAGTGGATAAAATGAGTTGTTGCCTTATGAGAGATTACCTTGTACTGTACAACTGCTAGCTTTTTTATGTGGATCACATTGGTTGAAATTAGAGCTATTTACCATAAATTTAAAACCTTCCCAGCATCTTGTTTTGGGCTACCCTATGGGTACTACCCCCTAATCTATCTCTTACCCGTTTCTAGCTAAAACCTATTCTTTGGCCTCTTAAGAACTTGGGCGGCTTTCGAGTTGATTGATTCTACTTGGTTTTCATCACGCTGTCGCGGCACTCATATTGCATCACGACCACGCTCTGATAACCTCGCATAATGAAAGGTTGCCTGCCTTGGTTTCTTTGCCTCCCTCTCATTGATTGAATCTTACCTGGATTACCTCTTACACTCATCGACGCTAGGCGGCCACGACACCACCACAAATGAGCATCTTTCGGAGGGCTTCACTGCCTCCTCCATTATAAAAGGTGAGGGGTTCTTCCCTTCACTTAGGCTTGGTTTCCCTTGGCTGCTTGGAGAAATACTTGGAATGGCGACTGCTCACAGGTTTCTTTAATTTCATAGCTTCAAAACCATGCTCTGTTATCTGATTATAAAACAAGTTTTTTTATAAAAAAAAGCTTTTGGAAGAACTGGTCTTTTGGGATTTTTTCGAGGAACCGAATAATGTTTTTTCACATTAGCAAAGGGTTTTTCTTTGGCTTCTTGATTGGTACTGACTGCATACGTACTAAGCTAGAATATGACATCAAATCTTAAATGCATATTGTTATTATTTTGGTTTTTTTGACACTGATGGTGAGTATAAAGGCTGAATGCCTGGTGGGGGTGCTGGTTATGCATGCATTTTTTGGTTACTGGAAGGTGGGATACTAGTTATGCTGCCATTTTCTGATGGTTGCAGTTGGTTATGTTACATTCAAAATTGCAAAAAAAGGGGGAGTTTATACTTGATGATCTGGCCTGGTCTAACTGGTTATACACAGACTTTCCTTAGTTGAAAGCAAAAGGCTTGATAAAACCTCGGCACTAATAAATACACATCATTAGGGGTTTGTTCTGGTACTGATTACATACACTCACTCTAGCTTTTTTGGTTGCTTGACATAAAAATAGCATCAAATTGTTATTGGAATATGGTATACTGGCTATGCTGCCATATTCTGATACAGTTTTTTTATATCAGCATAGGATGTTGTTTGGCTTCTTGCCTGGTACTGACTGCATACTCACTTAATCCTCTGCTACTGAGCTAGAATATGACATCAAATACTATTTTGGTTATTTTAAATCAAATGGCGAGTATAAGGGCTGAATGCCGGTGGTGATGCTGGTTATGCATGGGTTTTCTGGTTACTGGAATGCTGCCATATTTTGATAGTTTTAGTTACATTCAAAATTGCAAAAAAATGGAGATCTGGCCTGGTCTAACTGGTTTTACACAGACTTTATATCTTCGGCTTAATATTGGGTGTGATTGGATGTTAGCTGGATCTGGTTTTCCATTATACTGATCTGGTTTGGAAAAACTAATCTTTACAAATGGATAATGATTGGGTTCTTTTGTGCTTTGCTACCTTAGTTTGGTATGGTATTGGGAGAATTATGTTGTGACTTACAAAGCTTCTAAACTTTACCTAATGCTTGGTTATCTGGCATAGATCTGGTTCTTCACTTACATCTAGTGATGAAGCTAAACAGAAAATAAATTTTGGTTTTTTTGCTTTGAATTAATGGAACCTTCTGAAATGCCAGGCTCTGCTCTGGTCCAGGTTTGATAAAACTATGCTTGGAAAACTTGGAGATTTAACCCAATTGCTACTGATGATTATTTCCTTTCTGATACTTAAGTTTATGCTGTTGGATAAACGTGCCTATTATGATTTGTTGGGATTAGTGATTTGCATTACACTCTTCTGGTTTTTACCGAGTCTCAAGATAGGGCTTGCTTGGTCAAAAGATAATCCTAGGTGTTTCTGGCTTTGAAGGGCTTGACATCGGAATACATTTTAAGGATGATATTACTTAACTAAAGCTTTGCTTGCAAGCTTTTTACTTACAATAAAATTGATTAGTCAACTTTTTTTAAAGAAATTAATAGATATGATATAATAAGAAGCTAATTGTATGTGTACTCTAGCTAAAAAAACATGATGGAGACTTTAAATATGCAGGACAGTAGCTAGTCTAAAACTTTTTAAGTTTGACATGGATAACAACTGATAGATTCCTTGAAGCCTACCATACGTAGCCAAGTCTAACATATCTGTTGTCTTGACTATATGGATGCAAGTGAGAATTCTATCTTGGCTTAAAGAGGTTTAGCTTGCTGCAGTCCGACTTTGGATACATTTAATGATGCAATTGGGATAGTTTTTGATACCTTTTTACTAATTCCTTTGGAATGATACTTCATTCTTACTATATTGTATAGTTATGATTCAAAGACTGAATTGTTTCTGTACTTATCTTTGCCTTGACATCTTTAGCCAATCGTCTTTTTGAACATCTTGTTCACTGGTGTGCTATTTATTTCGTTTAATAGACACACACACACACACACACACACACACACACACACACACAGGGGTTTGCTTTAGTAATTTTTGATGGAAATATGAAGGGAACAATTAAGCATTATCATGTCTCACCCTTTCCAATTTCTACACCGGGCAGGGATGTTTCAGGAACTTGCTCTCATGAGGAGAAAAGGATGGCTCTTCAAGAAGCTGGTTTTTGTACTTTTCTTTTCGATTCAGATGAGAGTGAACAACTAACGTGAGTAGCATAAGTACACCTCATTTTTTTTGTGTGCTTTATGAGGATAAACGCCATCAAGACCTTGTTTTAATTCAAAAAAGAGAATGTCAATATTAACTGTTGAGAGAGAGAGAGAGAGAGAGAGAGAGAGAGAGAGATTTGATTTACATCTTCAAACGCCGAACTCGACCTATGAGACATGCCGCCGTTTGCGTAGATATGAAATTTTCAAGTCCCAATCATCAAACATAAAGAGAGCGGGTTGATCCTTAAGTTTTCCGCAAGCCTTGCGTACAACTCTTGCTTTTATCTTCATGCGGTGCATCCCCTTGTACATCCGGAATCATATGCACTTTAGGCTTTGCATTCTTGTTATCATCATTCTTCTTCTTTTTGGGACAGCTTTGACAATGTGCTGTTTGCTTCCACAAGTAAAGCACTTGCCTTCGCACATATACTCCTTTTATGCTCCAAAGTAAGCCCATAAGTTGCGGGTTTAAATGGTCGCTTATTGAACAACTTCTTTTCGACTTTTGGACTTGATTTGGTGGAGGTTTGCATCTTTTAGATGGCTGCCCAGAATTTTGCAGGCTATGACTCGCCCTCTCTTTTGTCTTTCGTAGGGGTCACATCCTTGTTAGATTGCGAAATTTTCAATTCCGATGCCTCTGTGGCAAGAGCCGAAGCAATAAGCCGAGGTAAAGTATCCTTAGGAGGCAACTCTATGCCCTTTTGGTACGCAGGAAGTAATTCTCCAATGAACTTTCTCTTCTTCTCTGCCTTAGAGATGGACAAAAATGGAGAGGTTTATAACAAAGCTTTCCAAAACTTCTCTACATATTGGAGAACCTTCTCACCCTCTAATTGCCGAATTTCGTCCCATCTTTGAGTGATGGTTTGCATTGCATTTGGTGATAGGAATTAAGCAAAGAAGCGTTCTTTTAAGACTTTCCAAGTCTTGATTGGTAGAGGTGATAGCTTTACAAATATCCACCAATGTGGAGTTGTACCTTTCAAAAACATACTCACATGACGAAGCACGGATGTTTTGGTGAAGACTTCATCGCCAAAAGCAATACAATCTGAGCATCAAACTCACCATAGAATGCATCGAGCGTCACAAATTTATTCCTGTCCTTGACATCGTAAGGCTCCATGGATTTGTTTGCATCCTGAGTGTTGTGAGTCCAAAATTGACACATGAATGAAGCTGTTGGCTGATGCATTACTTCCCCTTTTGAAGGAGGTATATGCGGCTGAATATTACAATTATGCAGTCTAAATGGCTCTACATGATTTGCATAGGAACATGTTCTTCCACTTCATCCCTATTAAAATGCATACTTTGAAGCATGTATTGTATGGGACTTGTGACCATGGTGTACATGTGACCAATTATGCAGTCCATCACTAGATCGATGCGCATTAAGTTTTTCAGCTGAAAGTTGTGCAATTTCTGCTTCATGCATTGCTTGTGACATTCTCGCATAATGTGAACTGACGGAGGGTTCCTCCCTATGGGCATCCATCCTTTGCCTCTTTGGTTCATTGTCCTCCAATAAAAGTGTGCGCTCAATTACATTTTTCTCTCCTACACCTTCATGACGAGCCAAGTACACACAGGCTCGATCCAAGGGTTGCATACATAGCTCCCTCGCCATATTCTCAATATATGTGAGCTGGAGAAAATGCTCTGTATATGTAATCATCATCGTGCCGGGCCCCTGTATAGGCTGTATCCATGTCCTCTGGGTATCCAACTGAAACAAATCCCATTGTATAAGTCTAGTGATCTCCCTCCACATGAGAGAGAGAGAGAGAGAGAGAGAGAGAGAGAGAGAGAGAGAGAGAGAGAGAGAGAGAGAGAAATGAAATGATATATTAACGTCTACAAGAGGCCAAAATGACCTATGAGACCAATCAGAGAGAGAGAGAGAGAGAGAGAGAGAGAGAGAGAGAGAGAGAGAGAGAGAGAAATGAAATGAAATGTTATATTAACGTCTTCAAAAGGCCAAAATGACCTATGAGACCAATCAGTTACAAAATAGTGAATCTAATACCATGTCTGGGTACAAAAGAACTAGAAAAGAACTAGAAGTGGAACAAAATACTACTACTACTACTACAATCTAAAACTACGTGGGTGTAGCAGCTGATACAATAGGTACCCGGTAAACTGGATGTAACAGTGTGTGAAACAAAGATGGAAGAAATGGTGAGGATCCATCCTCATCTGCACTCTGAATGTCGAGAGAGTATGGCTCGAATCTTCTGTTGTAGTCTCCGTCGATGCTGTGTAGCTCCTCTCCTCAGTCGCGGTCGTCTGTATCTCTGTAGCTCCAATGCTCGGTCGATGAGAGTGCCAGTAGTGGTCGAATGAGTGTGGGACGAGCTCTGCAGTGGTGGCTGCTCCTCTGGCTGTCCCATATCTAGTGAAAAGAAATCTGTAATGTGTCTCTGGGACTGCCTCTCTCTAGCTCTCCCCAGTAAAGTGTCTCTATACCTGTGTAACTCAAGTAGATATAGTCCAAGACATCTCTGATCCTCATAACTCATGACCCTAGATAGAGGACCAAAACCCTCTCTGAATAAGCAGTGGAAACGCCCCCGTATCTCATAGAACACTGTGCAATGACATATGTAGTGCAACTCTGTCTCTGGCTCTCTCTGGCATAATCGGCATATCCTGTTGTCTGCTGGTATCCCCCTGAATCTACCAGTCTCAATCTCGAGCTGATGTGAGGATGTGCGTATCTGACCAATGGCACAACGCAAACCATGAGACATATGTGTGTCCATGTAGCTGGGTCGAATCACAAACCCATCTCCTGTGAGGTGGAGAAGATGCTCTCTATAGAAAGCCATATTCGTGCTCAACTCTTGAGGCGGCTCTATCCATGTCCTCCTGGTGTCGAGCTGGATCAGGTCCTGACGAATGAGTCTAGTGATCTCCACCCGTGTAAGAGACAGCGAGGGTGCCTGAAGAGAATACTGGAAAGGGGGCAACCTGTCCATGGTGAAGCCATGCGTCTGAAACCATGAAGTCATCTGTGCATACCAGCATGAAGTGTCCCCCTGTAGAGCTAACTGTCTGGAAGACTCAAGGGCCAGTCTAGCATATCTGTCTCTAGTAGTATCCCATAGGCTGTGCACAAAGGACACTGATCTGGTAAGCGCCTCAATCTCCATGCGGGGGGCAGCTAGCTCTGCTCGAATGATCGCGTGAGGTACGGAGGCCTTGGCTCTAATCAATCGGGAGATCATAGATACCAAGGGCCTCTCCATACGTCTCCAACCATCCTGGCCTACAGGAGGTCCCCATACCTGTACCCCATACATCATAGCTGAGGCTACTAAAGTATCAAAGAGCCATAACTTTGTCCGAGGTTCCTGGAACTGAACCTGCGAACACATCCTCTCCAAGCCTCCCAAGGCCGCATAAGCTCTGGTCAGTCTAGTCTCTGCTGCTCTCCCCAAAGAAAACCTCGGCCCAGTGAAGACTATCCCAAGGTAAGTGTATGCATCTGTATACTCCACAATCTCTTGACCATACGTGAAGGTCGGTGCCGATCTCCTGATCCACTGCGGTGTGGTGTTAAACACCATGACCTTGGTTTTACCAAGGTTTACAGACAATCCACTATCCTCTGCAAAACTGTGTAATGCATCCAACTGTCGCTGCATACCCTCTGGTGAGTCAGAGATCAAGACAATATCATCAGCATATAACAACAATGGGATCCACGTCCCTGCCAGCTGGGCACCTCTATCACCCTCTCTGTCAATGTAATCAGACACCTCATCAACATACATACCAAATAGAGTAGGAGACAATGGGCAACCCTGTTTCACCCCGATAGTGGAGTGAACTAAGTCAGATATCCCCTCTGGGGTGCGTACATGTCCCATCACTGATCTGTATAAAGCCATAATCCCCCAAATCAACACTGTGGGCACCCCCATCTCCTGCAGTCTGCGCATCAGTCGAGCTCTCGGTACCATGTCAAATGCTTTGCGGAAATCCACAAAGCTACAATAAATCCGTCTCCCATGTGACCTGCCCTCCTCAATGATAGCTCTGAGTGTCAGAATATGGTCAAGAGTGGAGAAACCCCTCCTGAAACCTGCCTGTCCCTTTGCCCGTACACCCTCACCCTCTGCCCAGTTACTCAACTGCTGCTCAATAATGGATGCATACAATCGTGCCAGTGTGTGTCCAACCATAATAGTGCGGTAATTTCCAGGCTCTGTAGGATCACCTGCCTTGAATATAGGCACAATAGTAGACAACCTCCAAGTCTCAGGTAATCCCTCACACATGGCACGATTGAACAACACTGCAAGAACCTCCATCAGCATATCCCTAGCATGTATAAAGTGCTCCGCCACTAGACCGTCATGATCGTAAGCCCTCCTAGTCCTCATCCTGTCAATGGCTCTCTTTACCATCTCAGTGGTAAAGAAGGTGCTCGTAGGTGGACATGGCTCTGTAGGATCTGGAAGGGGATCCTGCCCAGGAACCGTATATAACGATGTCGCATACTGGCCCCACACATCAGGAGAAGTAATCACTGGGGGAGGGGAGTGCTCATGGAAGAGTCGCCATGCCTCGCCTGAGTCTCTACTCAAGAACAACTGATACAAGTCTCGCTCCATCTGGGCCAGGTAAGCTCGTTTCTTCTTTCGCACAAGACGCCGGAAAGCAATCCGCGACTGTCTGTAGGTGATGACTCCTAAATGAAGATCCCTCTGAAGCTGGGCTCTCATCTCTCTGCACTCCTCATCATACCAACTATTCTGGGGCATGCTCCCAGAATGTCGCCTCCGATCCGGTTGAGTGTGTGGGTATGCCTCTGATGTTGCATCATGTAGTGTCTCAGTCAGTAAAGTAGTGCACTCCTCTACTGAGAGGCCTGGAGCAACTGTGCATAGACGATCCCAGATCGCCTCTGTATAAACCGAGTCAGTCTCTGGTGTAAATGTATAACGGGTGTGTGACCTGCCTCCTGATTTCTGGGCTGTACTAAACTGAAAAGATACGGACAGTGTCAAGAGAGCATGATCCACTGCTACGCCCACTGGTCTGGCTCCCACTGTGAAATCTTGAATACAAGGAATAAAGCTCGGCTGTGTCATAACATAGTCCACTGTACTGGCCCCATGTCTGTGTGGAAAGCATGTGAAGCCTGCTGCTCCAGGAAACCGCTGTAAGCCATTAAGTATGGCTAGCCCATGTGTAGTCGTCATCTCCGTGAGGTATCTCCCATACTCAGTCTGCTCTCTGTCATGTGAGCATCTGTCAAACCCCAGCTCACCCACATCCAACTCTCTAAGCATCTCATCTGAAGTGTCGTAGAAGACTGTCTGACAGTTGCCCGTTCGAGCATTGAAGTCTCCTAGGAGGATGATATCACCATCCCTAGAAAACTCCCATATATCATCATCTAGAATTGAGAAAGGCGACTGCCCTCTGGATACAGCATATACTGACGTACTGGGGGGGAAGTAACATATAGCAATATATAGAAATCGACCTGTGTCAGCTCTCAGCCTCACCCACATGTATCTAGCCTGATCATCTCTCCGTACAATATGTAGTAGTGGCTGTAGCTCCTCCCTAAACAACACCGCTACTCCTCTTGAACCTCTACTCCCATGCTCAGATCTCGTGACTGTTCTGTGGGCTGTCTCCCATTTGTATCCCACCACATGTGGCAACAGTTGGCCAGGGGCGTGGTGAGTCTCTGAAAAGAAAACAATGTCCTTGTCTCTGAAACTGTCCTCAAAGGCACCAACATCCAACCTCATAGACCCATTACAATTCCAAGTCGCCATCCTCAATGTGGTCCCATAGGTCTCGCACCGTCATGTAGAGCGCCGCTCTACAATCACCACCCGACCATCTCTGTAAAAGGCCATCTTCCCCTTCTCCCTTGCCGCTTGAATCTCGGGCATTACTTCTCTCATATGCGCAAGTTGTGAGAGAGTGAGGTCATCGCCTAAGAAAATACCTATCTTCTTGAGAGTAGGTCTCTTCCTCAAGAATTCCTTCTTCTCTTCCAATGAAGGGAAGCGTAGTATGAGAGCTCTTTCCTTTGAAGATTCTCCGGGGCCCTCACTCTTCTTGCCCACTCTCCATGCCTTTGTGTGTGAAGGCTTCTCCACCCCCATCATTGATGTGAGGCTTGTGACCTCTTTTTCCACATTGTTTATGTCCTTGAGGCCGGTTACCCTCACATGTAGAGCCCGCACCCTCCTTCTTTGTTCCTCTTCGAGGGTCATGTTGATAAGAGTGGGTGTACAAGGAGCTTCCTTACCTTTCCCTTTCTTGGCAACCTCAATCCATTTTTCGGCCTCCTCTACTTTCTTTTGCGTTTCGGATATGACCGCGGCCCATGACTTCTTCTCCTCATTGATGTTGTCAATTTCTTCCCTCAAAGAGGGCTGAAATTCCCCCTCTTCAAGCCCATTTTTTGACCGTGTTTCCAACACTTCTTTGTGGAGGTCCAAAATGCTATTCTCCAACGTGGCGATCTTGTTGAGAAGATGATCCTTCTCGTCCTTCCACCTCTTCTCCTTTTCTTCATTTTCTCGGAGGAAAACGGTCTTCGCGTTCCTCCAATCTTCCATCTCTTTTCTCCATGCTTTCATTTCCAATTCAATGATGGAAATTCGTTTGGAGTGAAGCATATATTTGAGTTTGCTTGTTGCCATAGGTGAGGTTGGGGATGACATGAGAGAGAGAGAGAGAGAGAGAGAGAGAGAGAGAAGAGAGGAATGATGTTTCTAAAGTGCAGAAAATGCAGCAAACCCTAAAACGCAGATCTGTCCAACAACCCCCCCAAAAAAAAAAAAAAAAAAAAAAAAGTTCGCGAACCCTAAAATACAGGTCGCGAGCCCTAAAAACAGGTCGCGAACCCTAAAATACAGCAGCGAACCCTAAACGAAAGCATGGTAAAGAGAGAGAGAGATGGCGTGATGTGAGAGAGAGAGAGAGAGAGAGAGAGAGAGAGAGAGAGAGAGAGAGAGATGCATCTAGAGAATACTTGGGGGTGGGCGGGGGGGGGGGGGGGGGGGTTGTCCAATAGAGAAACCATGTAGCTCAAACCATACGGCCATTTGTGCGAGCCTGAGAGGGGGGGAGCTTCTAGTGACCTCCCTCTGTGTGAGAGAGAGGGTGCATCTAGAGAATACTGAGGAGGGGGGAGCCTGTCCATAGAGAAACCATGTAGCTCAAACCATGCTGCCATCTGTGCATACCAACATGATGTATTTTCGTGTGGTGTCAAGCGCCGTGAGGACTCCAGAGCCAGCCGACCATAACAATCTCATGGGGGCGCCCCTAAGATATGTATGAATGCCTTTGATCTCGTAAGAGCCTCCACCACCAAAGGAGGGGCAGCCAATTGTGCTCGAATGATTGCATGGGGAACTGAGGCCTTAGCCTTGATCATCCCGGAGATCATGGAGATAATTGGCCTCTTCATGTCTGACCACCCATTTGAATGTCCATGCTAACGACAATGATGATCTATTGAGAGTCCCCATATCTGCACTCCAAATAACATAGCTGAGACAACCAGCGTATCAAAAAGCCATAGCTTGGTGCGAGGCTCCTGGAATTGAACCTATGAACTTATCCTCTCCAAACCTCCCAAAGCTGCGCATGCTCGAGCCAGTCTAGTCTCTGCTGCTCTCCTCATGGAGAAAATGGGGCCACTAAGAGCCACCCCAAGGTAAGTGTACAAATCCACATACTCCACTCAGTCCTGTCCATAAGTAATATTGAGTGCCGATCGCTTGACCCATTGCATTATAGTGTCGAATACCATAACCTTGGGCTTCCCAAGGTTAACAGACATACCAATATCTTGTGCGCAAATGTGTGTAAAGCATCAAGATGGCGCTGCATCACCTCAAGTGAATCTAAAATAGGCACAATATCATCCGCACAGGACATTAGGGGTATCCATGTCCCTTCCAACTGTGCTTCTCTGTCACCCTCCCTCTCTATGTAGTTTGAAGGCTCATACACATACATGCCAAAAAGAATGGGGGATAGTGGGCAGTCCCGTTTCTCCCCAATAGTGGAGTGAAAAGTGTTTGACATCCCCTGTGGCGTACACACTCGTCTTGTAACTGTTCTGTACACGGTTATGATCCCCCGTATGAGTCTACAAGGTTATGAAACCAGCCTGGTGTGGTGCTCGGATGCCCTCTGTCTGTGCAAATTAGCTTAGCTCATGCTCAATATAATCTAGCTAGTGTGTGTCCAATCATGATAGTGCAGTAATTCCCAGGTAAACTAGGGTCTCCAGATTTGAAAATAGTTACAATCATGGACATGCTCCAAGTATTAGGAGAACCCTCACACATAGCTTTGTTAAACATTAATGCAAGAAGATCAGCCAATAGATGCTTCGCATGTATAGAATGCTCAGCTACCAAGCCATCATGATTATATGCTCTCCAAGTCTTCATCCTATCAAAAGCCTTCTTTACCATCTCTGTGACAGGTTTTAAGGTTAGGGTTTTTGTGTCAAGGTCACAGACGCTTCGGTCCAATGTGTTTGTTTAGCCTGCATGAGACTCACTCAACCTAGAAAGGTTGTCCATGCCAATTTCTAGGTCAGATTTGGAATCCTATGTGCCGTGTCAGTTTTCCCTAGGTGGTAGTTGCATTTGAATGCCATCTATGTGATGTCAGGATTTCTAAGGGGCCTTCGGGTCCTTGACGAACTTGACCGGTTTTTGCAAGAACTGGCCGAGAGGCCTAAAATCTCGAAGAAGAAGAAGCAGAAAGAAAACCCAACTTGTGAAGTCTTGCCGAGGGGGCCCAAGTTCCTAGGGCCTTAAAGCAATATAATAAAGGAGCGCGCACACACACACAAACACACAAGGTCTCCCACGCTGAAGCTCATGATGTGGCAGATCTGTACAGACAACCCGCAATTCGCGCTGACATGCTAGCATAGCATTGTTCGGAGTACTGCAATTTGCGCTATTCACGTGGCACCTGTACGGAATTTTTGCTTTTTGAACTGGCTGAAACTGGCAGTTTTTAGCGCTAGCTTTTGAGAGCGGATGCTTTTAGGAATAAGTGCTTTTGAACCTAATGCTTTTGGGGCTCTGCTCTTAGCATCCCATGTACTCTTTATAAGTTCCCTAGGGCCATTCTTTCAGGAATCTGGACGCAAAGCTGGAAGACCTGGGCCTAGCGCGAGTTGTACTTTTGCAGATCAATAATAAAGAAATACCAAAAGAGTTGCAGCCTTTGGGGCCAACATGTCTTGGCGCGGAACTCCGTCGAGTCGTGTTGTCTTCTCTCTCTGTTATTTAAGCTGTTTGAAGTATTGAAAGTGTTGCCAAGTATGTAGTTTACAGTTATCTTTGTGTTTCCGTCCGATCCCTTGCCGGAAGTAATTACAGTGGTATTAGAGCTTCGGGCGTGTGCTTTTTGGAGAGCATACCGGTTCTACCAAAGAGCAGACAGAGCAAGACGGTGCTTCCAGAATTTATAGATTTTTTTAAATCAAAGCTTCTTCGTTTCCTTGCCCCGGATTTACTAGCCACTCCGCCCTTAGTTCATTGCACATCAGGAGCTCTCCCATCTTCATCGCTTTGTCTTAAGGGGCATAAGCCATAAAGAACCCAAGATCCTGTCGAAATGAAGGAAGCATTGGGAGATCACACACCCAAAGTCTCCCTGACGAGACACATGCCCAGTATGTGGTACGATGATTGGTATATTTAGCAGAACAACAAACACAAAGGCCGAAGATGATAGGATTGATTTGGAAGCTTTGCATAGCTATTTGAGCACCTTGAATCCCCTTGCTAACCCTGTTATGCCACCCCGATCTTCCCAGATTTAGTCCTCTGATCCTCCCCGAAATTACCCGACTACTCCTTCACGATAGAATTCTGGAGATGCCTCAATTTTTAGGAGGCATTTTCAAGGACATGGCTTCACAAGAACAGCTGCGTGTGGTCTCCGAAGTACCATTACAGATTCCCCCCCGCTCTATGTTCCCCCACCACCAAGTGCATCCACTTATGCAACGGATGGGCACCATCACCATTATTACTATTACTTAGCACCTCCTGTGGCAGAATCATGTCCAAAACCTTTCAAGGATGGTGGTGCTACGGTTAAATTTTCACCTTCTCAAGCATCCAAGATTCCTACAATGCTGTCTAGTTCTTACAACAATTTGACGTTCTGTTCAATAACGGAAACTTTACAGAAGAATCCAAGTTGGTACAAGTCACTTCTTTTCTCAAAGATAGTTCTTTGACCTGGTGGGCTGCCCTAACCAAGAAACCGGAAAGTCCGAAGACTTGGCATGACTTCAAGCTCGCTTTCTGCCCTTCAGACATTCTTCAAATTTACAATCAAAGATTTTGGGACGCTTATTTACCGATTTCCACCTCTCGAGACATTACTTTTGCACAACAGGTTGAGAAGTACATTGTGGGCCTACCTTTTCCATTACGAGATTACTATATAGGAAAAGTGGTATCAAATATGCGACAACTTAGGCCACATGCAAGAGTGGGCTATCACATTATGAAGAAAGAATTGGTATTCACTGACCCTTCCCAAAAGAGAAATCCAAATCCTCGCTTCTCTACCCAAGATACCCCACAACCAAGAGTAGATTCAGTTTCCAAGAGTCCTCGAACGCTCAATTCTAAAGAGATGGCACAGTACCGATTAGAAGGAAGGTGTTACAAATGTGGCCTTCATGGTCACATTGCTTGGGATTGCCCAAAAAACCCCAATAACAAAAGACCCTCTATGTATGAAAGCACAAGAAATAAGAAGTCTTGACCTTTAGTTGGATTGATTTCCAACTTGATGGGTGTTCCTGCCGTTGATGCATCCAATGAACCATGTAGAGCTATGGGAGAAGTCAAAGATCAAAATGCCCTTATCTTGATCAATAAGTAACTGAGCGAGCTCGCTGCTGCTCTCGTACGCCTCCCTCGCCTGCATCTGTCGCCCCCCTCTCGCCATCACTAGCTGCTCTCCCTCCCCTGCCCTCGCGCTGCGCGCCGCCCCTGCCTACCCTTGCCTGCGTGCTGCTGTGCTTGTGCCCAACCAACGACCTGCTTAGCTCGCTCTCCCACTCCCTCGCTGCTCGCCATCCCCCCTCCCCCCCCTTTTCGTTTGTTGCCCTCAGCCCCCGCACACCCTGTCCCCCCCCGGCCCCCCCCCTTGCTGCCTATCTCTTTACCAGCAGTCGAGAACCCAACCCCCCCTCCTCGGTTTTGCTCGAAGGACTCGCCCTACTACTCACTCGCAGTTTGGTGTGCTCTCTTTAGCAAGGCTTGGCCTCGCTTTCACTCCTTTCGCATTTCTGTTAGCAGCAGACACAGATGGAGGCTCATGCTCCGCCCCAGAGGGACTCTCCAGAAGCCCCCTCGCCCGACCCTGCAAAGCCCAACATCCGACTTGCTCTCTCACTGCCAGAGCAAGCGAGCCTAGCCGCAGAGGTGGAGCGACTCCAAGCGACTTCCATCATCTGCAAGATCATCGGCACCCGACCTAGCAGTGGAGAGGAGCGTGATCTTCTTTAGGCCCGCCTTCTAGCCGAGGTCGGCAAGATTCTCGATGTTCAATTTCCCGGACGTGGCTACTACCAGATAGAGTTTGAGACTCCCGAGATGGCGTCCAAGGTCATTGCGATGAGCCTCTTGCCATCCGAGAAGTTTGCGCACACTTTCGACATTGGCGCCATGGTTTCGATCCAGCTACCGACGTTCTTGTCGAGGGCGTAGACCTGCCCATCTCAGCGTGCTTCCCCGGCCTGTGTAGGGAGTACCTTCCGCTCCTTTCCAGGATAGGCTCAGAGATTGGGACTGTCTTGGAGACACCTTGCACGGCAGCCTCTGTAAGCTGCCAAGGCGGCCGACATCCCCACAGTACGTGTTCTGGTTCGGGACACTCGTCCTCTCCCGAAGGTCATCCTACTACCTAGGGTGAGTGGAGGTTGGTTCCGTCAGAGCGTGGAGTATTCGGGCCTCCCGGATCAATGTCTTATTTGTCGTTAGATGGGCCATCTTGCGAAGGCCTGTCCACGGAGGAGACCCCGACCTACACCTCAGGCTCAACCCCAGCCTTCAAGGGCCGGCCAGCATCAGCAGACAGAGTCACAGGTTACGCAAGCAGAGCCATCCTTCGAGCCTGGGGCTCAAGCGGAGGAGGGTTGGCAGCAAGTTTGTGGTCGACGTCAACAGGGGCCACCTCGCCAACCTGTCACTCAGAGTGGTCCCCAGGCTCCAGTCCAGCAGTAGTGGGTTCCCACAGGGGACGGTTCCGACCCTCTTTAGCAGGACGAGGTCCTTGCTCCACCCTCCACCTCAGCCTCACCTCCGACAACACCTCCCCTCTCCGAGTTCTCCCCCCCTCGTCTCCTCCCTCCGCCTCTCCACCTCGCCCTCCTTCCTCTGTCGCTCCCCGCCCCCCCTCTCCTCCTCCCGCTAGCCCCCCTGCTTCCACATCTCTTCTTGCTCCTTTCCCGCAACCGACCTAGGGGGCAGGACCATCCTCGGCTGCTAGGAGATCTCTTGGCAGCGCTTTTGGCACGAGTCGCTTGGCGAGAGAGGGACAGCCTTTCTTGCATCCCTCTTCTGGTGCAGACATCCCCCTTTGCAGCAGTTCCTCGTGGACTGACGAGTTTCAACATTCGTCGTCGTTGGGATTTCTTTGCCTACGATTTTACACGGTTCCTCGGTGACTCCTCATCAAACTTTGAGGCAGCTTGCTTCAGAGTTCATGTACTATTCCTTGTAGCTAGAGGGATAGAGGCCCTGGACTCAGCAGTTGGCTTCTTTTTCCCCTCCTATGCGGTAGGGACCAGCCTCAGTGGACCTTAGACTCAGTGTTGCGCGGCTGCAGGCACATGCCCTCGAATTCTCGCATCACATGGGAGACCTAGGGGTTACAGACTTGGTTCAGACTCTGTGGCCGTTGGCCAAGTTTTCAGTGACACCTCCAGACTCGGCAGGATGTAGACACATTGTGGTTCACTTCTTTGTTGACACGCAGAGCCCGCCATGCTATGTACACATACATGAGGACTCCTGGACAGAGGAGGTTGCCTTGTGGATGGCTCCTTCTTCTTGGGCTTGGGCTAGACACTCTTTGCAGTCACGCCTATCTCGAGGACGCTCGGATGCAGAATATTCCACATCCAAGCCAGCCTCGAAGATAGCACGGTTAGCTGCTGCTGCTGCAACATCAATTCTCTCTCGCTCTCCATGAGGATTGTCTCATGGAACGTGCAAGGATTAGGTTGGCCCTAGTTTCAGTGCCAAAGGGACTGACCATGTCAGGAGCTTCAGCGATGCCTTGTGGGAGGAGAGATTGACCTTCTTATGCTACAGGAACATCATCTGTGTGAGAGCCGCATTAGACGACGTGGTCAGCTTTTGCGTGGGCGGTATGAGACATTCTGGTAAGCTGCATTTGGACTTGGTGGCATCCAGGGCGGGGTATGGATGACTATTGCGGACTCTTGGCAGCAGGCCATCGTGGACAAAGGTATTATTGTGCCTGGCAGGGCTCAGTGGATTACTGTCCAGTGTTCGACTGGGACGTCACATACTGGCAGCACGGAGAGAGGCTCGCCCTACTGTAGCACCTCATTGGTAGGAGGAGGGTCTCACAGCTAAGTTCTTGTCAGCTTTTTGAGTGAGGTTGTGGGATGCAAGACAACCGCAGCGAGTCACTTTGTTCAAGTGGCTGGTTGCACATAGAGCTACAGCAGTGGGAAGCTGGCATGTACATAGTGGTCTCTCGGTAGCATGTGCAGCTTGTGACCATCCTGTGGAGAGTCAGCGCCATTGTCTTTGGGACTGTCCTATGGCACAACAGGTTTGGCTTCGTGTCCTTCGGCTGATGCCAACTCTTTTTCCACAGCACGACAATACACTTGGGGGGTAGCTGCTTTGAGCTGTCTTCCACCAACAGGATGATAGTGATACAGGGGGGTCGATCTACACTCCAGCCTACTTTAGAGCTTACCCCACAGGAGTGGTGCAGTGAAAGAGAGGTGTGTTGGGAGCTCGTCTGTGGCCTGACACTTTGGTTCATCTGGCAGGCCCGTTGCTTCCGCATCTGCAAGGCTCGCCTTGTGCCACCAGTGGAGACTGCTCGGGATTTTTGGCTGGAGCTGATCCATACTCTCAGGGGACAGTTTGAGAGACTTTAGGGCAGCTTCGACCGCATGTGAGAGCGCAGAGAGGGAGTTCCTTCGACTCTGACGCCCTGGGCATTTCTTCACCGTGGTTCGGGGGGAGCTCAGTTGGCACTACCGTCCACTTGTGTGGCTTTTTCCTCCTCCCATCTCTTGATCTAGCCTCATTGTACATATGCTGTTTTTTCACTGGGAGAGTCTCCCCTTATGAGTGTTGTAGCCCTCTCTAGTAGAGGTGGTTGTAGCCCTATGGGCAGTTTCATTAACTAATAGAAGGATCTTTTTCTCGGAAAAAAAAGATGCCCTTACCCTCTTATCTCCCCAGAATTAGCTGCAAGATTAGGTATGATGAATATGTCAAAGGGACACAAATTGAAGCACAAATGGCTAATGGAAGCTACACAACATCGACACCGTTGATCGAATCACTTCGACCTTAGAGACCCATTATAGTTCCAAGTAGCAATGTTGAGTTTGGTCCCATAGGCCTCGCATTGTCATGTGGTGGTATGCCTCTCCATAAGCACAACACGATGTCTCTATAGAAAGCCGCTTACCCCTTCTCCCTTGCTGCCCTGATCTTTGGCGTGACCCCATCATGTGTGCTAGCTGTGCCAAGGTAAGACCATCTCCTAAGAAGGCACCTCTCTTTAAAGTTGGCCTTTTCAAGAACGCCTTCCCTACTTCCATTGAGGGGAAGCGCAAAATTAGTTCCATTTCTTTGACTGAGGATATACCTATATGTGCCTTCTATTTCCTCACCCTCCGTGCTTTGTTATGTATATGAGAGAGAGAGAGAGAGAGAGAGAGAGAGAGAGATATTTTTTAACGTCTATAAAAGGCCAAAATCGGCCTATAAGACAATTCAAAGTACATGAGGCGGGTGTCCTCTGTGTATCTGTAAAGGATAAAAGGTACAAAAGTAAAAGTGACTATCTTGTATGATGACTGGGGGAGAAAAGCGATACAAGGGTGGGGATGGAGCTCCAAAAGTGAGTAAAAGATGCAATCCTATATGCTGGGGTAGAATGTACAATCATAAGATGGAATGCTATCCTATCTCTAGCTCCATCCAGTACCATAATCCGGGTGTAGTACAGGATGCATGGGCGGATAGGGTGTGAACAATCCTTGTAAGATGGCTGCTGGATCTGCAAAAGCCCGGAGGCATCTCTCCTCCAAAGATCTATAGTAGTGCTCCTAAATCTCCTGGATCTCGCTCTGGTGTAGGCGAGGCGCCCTGCGTCCATGCGTACGGGGGCGTTTGGGCCTCCTCAGCCTGCTGCAGAGTCACTCCTCTCTGGATAGTCGAAGGTGATGGTGCTGCTATGGTCGTCTGAAAAAAGTCTGTGAGCTGTGTTTGGCGCTCATCTCTCACAGCTGATGCTACCTGGAGGAGGGAGTCCCGATGCTGCTGTATCTTGAGGAGAAAGCGGCCGAACTGTCGCTGGCCTCTGGCCTTAAAAATCTGATGTAGAGTGGGCTGATCTGCAAACAAGGTCGGGTATTTGCCTCTGATCTCCTTATGTGCTCTAAATCTGCAAACATAGTGCTCCTCGCTCTCAATCTCTGCTGCGGAAAGTCTGCATATCCTCTCTGCTCTGGGGATATGTGTAGCTTGTCCTCTCTCAATCTCTAACTGGTGTGACGATACTCCGAGCTGGTCCGATGGCGACCCGTGCTCTATGTGGCATGTGGATATCCATGTATCTCGGTCTCTGGATGAATCCATCTGCTAGGATAGTCAGGAAGTGATCTCTGTAGTATTGCCTCTTCGTGGAGAGAGGCTCTCTGGGTGTGATCCATGTCTCCCTAATGTAGAGCTGCCAGAGGTCCTGTCTGAGTACACGATTCCTCTCAGTGTGTGAGAGGCGTATATGAGGAGAGTCAGGATCATAATGAAAAGGGGGCAGGATTGTGATGTCCAAACCATGGGATGTAAACCACTCTAGGACCTGTGAGTACCATGCTTACGTGTCACCCTCCTGATGCAGCTGTATCGATGCCTCAAAAGCTCTACGGGTGTACATCCATCAAGGTTTTTCCCATATTTCTTGTGTACGGACAGATGGTTGATTTTATTTAATGCAAAGGGTTAAAGCCCCACTTTCAATGCAAAACACACACAAACATACTTTTTTTTTTTTGTAATGTCAGATTGAATTACAAATGGGAAACCTCAAGGCGAGGAAAACCCATAGAAAGTATTACAAACTGTAACTCAGAAACAGTCAAAGTAGAGCTGGTAATGGGTAACAGGGAGCTCGTCCAAGTCATAGGCAACTTGAAGAGACTGTCTAAGAGATATCTTGAAGAAAGAAACATACTCCACTTGAATCTGCTGAAACATGAGGGAATTCCGTGCTCTTCACACTATCCATAGCACCCAGAATCTAACCCATCCGAAAAAGTATGCATATGACCGAAGCAAAGGCGGAAGCACTCCAAAGATCCAGAAAAATTTACCAAATTGTGAGCCAGGGAAACGGAGCGAAGAGCTGAAGAGATGCTATCCACAAATTGTCGCATACGAGAACAAGACCACAGTAGGTGTGGAATATTCTCAATGGCTGCACCACAGTGAATGCATTGCGAAGAGGCCAATCTCCTAGAGCGCAATAATTTACCAGTGGGGAGAACCCCAACAATACATCTCCGCATGAACAAATGCTCCTTGAGAGGTAGCTTAGCATGCCACACTTTCATAACTTTACTCCGCCACCAAGTAACACTCTTATTCATATTCCATACCTTGTTACAATGTTCTTGGATCCAGGAAGATGACTGCAAATGATAGTGCACTTTCTTTGCAGGTATCGAACCAATCAAAGAACCAGCGTAGAGCCAACCGCAAATTCGATTGTGTTCAACCAGCGGCGGGATGGGAGATATAGAGTCGACAACTCCTTAATGGTGTCCCACATGCGCCTGTAGTGTAACCCAAGTCCAAAGGTAAGAGCAGCTTGTCTGAACGAGAGCACCCGTCCTTCAACGTCTATTACATCTATCATCCTGTCAATACCTTTGCGGGAGAGATACTAAGCCTATCTAGGAGAGCGTTGAACAAGAGTCTGAGCAAAAACTCTACTCCAATGCAAACTCTCTAATCGCAGTGAATTTCCACAGGCGTCATCTCTACCATTCCACAACAATTCCCTCGTGACCAACTTCCAATCTGCCACTAGAGTGGAAGCAAAGGGACATCCTGGAATTGTAGTTTCAATTTTTCCAAAAACTACATCCCAATACGACGGTTGCCAATGGCCGAAAGCTGGCGTGGAAACCGCATGAGAGCACAAAAATGCAAGCATCTGTGTCCAGGGCTGTTTTTGCTCAACCAGCACCAAGAACAAAGTAGCCTTCCTTGCTGTAACATGAGAACTCAAATGAAGGATATTGAGACCACCACAACGTTTTGGAGTACAGAGCTTATCCATCGCAAGCAATTGCAATCCTTTTTTGTGAGAGGAAGTGGACCAGAAGTCCTCCAGAATCTGAGACATGAAATCCCGAAGACGACGGGGTGGCCAATGCAACAATGGCAAGAAAAATTGCATGTATGCCACCAAGATGGACTGCATTATTTTGAGTCTTAAATGGAGCGGTGAGGTAGACAATTTCCAGTAATGCAATTTAGACCTTAGTTTATTCTCAACCCATTGTAACAACTTCGCATTGTTAATCGACCAAGCCAATGGATAACCAAGATGCCTCTCACAATTTGATCAGGCTTCACTATTTCACCTGGCCATAACATAGCATGCCAATCCATTTGATGCAACAACAACAATTTAGATTTTTGGAAATTTATTTGTAGACCTGCAGCCAACCCATAAACATGTAGTGCTTCCATAACACAACAAACATCCTCAGGTTGATTTCTTGGCCAAAACATGGAGTCATTCGCTTACTAAAGTCGTCTCAGATATCTTTGGCTCTTTAGCAATAGGCTTTAGGGTCATTGGCTGATGCCCTGATGCTTGCGAGCTAATAGATTTAGGCTCAACAGACACTCTTTCTCCTTGAATCATTAAATTATCCTCCAATTGGATCGCATTGGTGGTGATTGCTTCCCAAGTGGTGATACCTCTAATGACTAGGCCATTGTAGATATCCTCATGTCGTAGTCCCCTAATGAATCTATCAAGCATTTGGTTATTGTTGAAGCGCTTGTGCCACAAAATGATCATGAGCTGGCAGTTGCAATCCATGTAGCCGACCAGAAGCTATCAAGGAGTCCACATACAATAGAGAGGATGTGTAGCAACAGCATACAACATGGCACTCAAAGGGCATCCTTGCCTGACCGATCGACCAAGATCCCATAACCAAGTAAGCTCACCATCAAGAATTCCGGCGGATTGACTGTTTTCATAAAGAAAATAGACTACTCGACGCATCGTGGGCCCAAAGCCCAAAGCCGTCATGATCTGAGCAGTGAAGTCTCAATGAACAATGTCAAATGCTTTCTCTATATCAATTTGCATAATGAGCACATCTTGTCGCAATATATTTTGCATACGCAATTCCAATAAAAGCGTTAGCAAAAATATCCATAATTTGCTGGCGAGGGATAAATCCATATTGAGCCGGATGTATGCCTGAAAACAAATGGTCAGCAACACGTGTAGCTATCATTTTTGACAACAATTTGTAAACGACCGGCATAAGCGTTATTAGATGCCAATGTGAGAAGGATTCACACAATGCTTGCTTAGGCAACAATTTCACCAGTCCTTTCGATGATTGCGGCAATGATGGCGTGGTCCATGCATGATTTATCATGAAAAGGAGAGGCTGCTTAAGAGATTCCCAAAAGCGAAGGAAAAATTCAACCGTCAATCCGTCCCATCCAGTCGATTTCCAAAGGCCAAGATGTAACAAACTATCGTGCAACTCATCCTCAGTAAAACTGGCCTCAAGGGAAGCTGCATCATTCATTGTCAATATAGGTTGTACATAAGACAACAATAACTATTTGGCTTGCAAAACCTCACTCGAGGGAACCTCTGACGCTTGGCAAAAACTCGTTGAAAGTGACCCACCATTGAGTCCGCCAATTGATCTTTCTTGGTTGTCCATTGCCTAGCCTCGTCTTTAACCCTTTTGATAGAGGCAGATATCCTCGAATGATGCAAGTGCTTAAAGAATTGTTTCAATGAACAACCTTTATCCATAAAAGCGTATTGCCTAGATCTAATTTCCATTTTTCAAGTTTTCTCTTATCATTATGTATCAATGAGGTTTTAGCTGCGCATAATTCCTCTTGTTTTGAATCAGTAAGCCTTCTAGTATCTGCAAGACTTCCCAAGGCTTATCGCCTTATCTTCCTGTACTTTATTTCTCAACTGGTACATGTACCACGAACCATAATCCTTTATGATTGCCTGGGCCCGCGTGCACACACACACACTGTTAGGCTTGAGTCTATGGGGGGTGATGGCGTGCAGCCATGGCAAGAGAGCATGTAGAATTGCAGAACGAGAGAGAGAGAAGAGGCTCGACACCAAGAAACAAAAAGCAATGCTTGTATATTATTTTTCTTTGTAAAAAAACCTTATATAAAGTAAAAGTGCGATGCACACTCCACATAGATTGGACTTTTCTCTGCATGCTAAAGGGGAGTTTCCCACGGGCTTAGACCACAGGGCATGAACCCAACAATCCTTCCCTCAAGCCCGAACTAAACAGGCCACTCTCATGATACCTCGAGTTTTTGGTGTACTCTACAACCGTGAGTTTTAGGTTCTCTCCCAACCAAGGATTTTGGTGTATCCATAACCTGGTGCTATGATAGTAAAACTCCCCCTTGAACAGATAGGTTATAGGTGGAAAAATTAGCTACCAATAAATGGAGTTTTTGGTTCACAGCCAACCTTGGGTTTAAGGTGTACCCAATAACCTCATGAGAAGCAAAACAAAATAGGACTTGAACAAAAAACTGATATTTTGGGAGGTCTTACCACTCATGTGTGGCAGTGTCTATAGCCCGTATAATTTATTTTGACGAAGAAAAACATGAAAGGAGTCTAAAAAGCTTGATTGTCTACAGAATATATTGGAGATTCAATGTCTCCCTCAATCACATGAATTTGATTTTTACCCTTTTGAAAGCATCTATTTGAAGGATGATTTGTTTTACCACAGTGAACACAAGGATTCTTCTTGAAACAATCTTTTGTTTGATGATTGTTGCGTCCACAAATGGCACAAGATCTGGTACCAATGGATGGTCGAGATGAAGCTCAGGTAGAAGCACAATTAGTGATGGCATAGGCACTGGAAGTATCAGAAGAACTGATGGGGTATACTGCATGGGAGACGATATATGCACTAGGAATAATGGGAGAATTGGTACGGGATACCCTTCGTTCTTCTTCCTGCAATAAATTGATGATACCATCCAAGGAGGGCAGTGAATCTTTCTCCTTTAAAACAATAACAATTTAATGGAATTTATCAGGCAAACTTTTCAATAAAACAGCTATGAGATCTTCTTCTGGCACTGGGGCTTCGACATAAACAAGTTGAGTTTTAATACTCTTCAGTCGGTTAACTAAAGATATAAAGTTATCATCAATACGCATAGCAAGAGAGTATAACTCCATCTTTAGACTCATCATTGAATACTTAGCTTTAGCACCAAAAACCTTCTCTGGCTGTATCCAGGCAGCGTTGGCAGATTGCATGTCATCCAGATAATGAATAAAATTATCTTCGAGAGATGTCAGAATAATACCTAATGCTTGCTCGTCCTTGCGTTGTTGCTCGGCAGATAACGCTCTGGTAACTACTGTCGATGTGTCAGCTTTGTCAGTTGACAGACGCTTGACCACGCTGCAAAGATTCATTCGCATCAGATATCCCTTCACTTTGATTTGCCAGGTGTGGAAGCAGGATCCGTTGAATTTATCCACTTTGAATGCCATGCTTGATAAATTTTTTGGCTATAATTACTGTCGTTGAAGTCAAAAAATGATGTCAAATTCTTGTTGCTTGCTACTATTGTTGATAAGAAGCAGTTGTTGAAGGCAAACATTGAGGGCCTATCATTTATTATGAGAATTTTTGTATAAGAACTTGTCCTTGCCCTTGAGCTTTTGAAGTTGAGTCCTGCATTGTCAACAAGCCCTTCGCAGACAACCTTTTGAGAAGTTGCGTTTTTGAGGTTGTTTGTCCCTTGTACACAGCAACATTTCGAGACGCAAGCTCTACAACGTTTCAATATGCTGCGGATTTCCCTGCGTGCGGACAACGTTTTGAGACGTTGTGATTGGAGAGACCGCCTTGTGCTTGTTGCCTTGTTAATTAGCTTAGCTGCTGCGTTTTGATATGCTCGCGTTGGAGCCCCTTCACCTACCGATTGCACTGCGTTTTGATATGCTCGCCTGAGAGCCCGCCACACAATGCCGATGCCTTGCCTTGCCAGCACCAAGAGCACCAACAACTGCCTGCAGCTCTGCACGCCTTAGCGACGTCTTAGAACGTCCTGCGTCTCTGTGCCTTAGCGCCACCTACCAACGCCTGTGGCTCTGATACCAAGTGTTAGGCTTGAGCCTATGGGAGGTGATGGCGTGTAACCATGGCGAGAGAGCAGGCAGAATTGTAGAACGAGAGAAAGAGAAGAGGCTCGACACCAAGAAACAAAAAGCAACGCGTGTATATTATTTTCCTTTGCAAAAAAAAACCTTATATAAAGCAAAAGTGCCATGCACACTCCACATAGACTGAACTTTTCTGTGCATGCTATAAGGGGAGTTTTCCACGGGCTTAGACCATTGGGCTTGAACCCAATACACACGCGCACACACACACACAGAGGAGGAGAAGAAGAACAAGAAGAGAGATAGATAGATAAATAGATTTTATTATCGTTCTTGGAGGTCAAATATGACCTATGGGACCAAAGTTGCATGTGATGTAGTATGTGTATGGCTGATGAGTAACTTTCGATGCTCCAAAATTGTGGTGATGAGAGTCGTAATGGAGAGCCCACACTGTGGCCGGGAGAGGAAAGTGTGTAGGTCTAAGTTATGGCTGAAAATGTGAGAGAAGCAAGTTCGGATGTGACCAAAACCTGAGCACTCTAGTAGTGTGTGGTACTCAGACTCTCGAACTTGCAGTGAGCATAATGTGCACAGTCGATTTGACTCTTCTCCATTGCCCCAACGCCCTATCTCGCATCGAAGGAAATGGGAGCTAAGCCGAATGGTTGCGATAGTGCGTATCGTGGACAAGGGGATAAGCTCAAGCATGTAAGTGTCAGTACGGTTTCCTCTTTCAGCGAAGAACATGGTTTTGTAGTTGGGGGCAATATGGGTGGTGTAACGTATGAAGCGTGACCCACCGGATTTCTCCCAAGCCGTAATACATTGGCGTTGTAGAAAAGCTTCATTCACTTGGGTGTCGATTGAAGCATTATGTAGCAAGTGTAATGCATCCCATCTCCCAAACCACTTCTTATGTCTTGCATCCATCCCGTGCTCAAGATCTTGCTTTCATGCGTCTTTTGAACTTTTTTGCTTGCTTTCATGCAATTGTAGGAAGTCGATGTGAGGGGTTTTGACACATCTTTATCATGTACTCCACAACCCTTTCCATGCCCATAACCTCAATTGGAAGAGATTCTGACTCAAGAAGTAAGAGCATATATGGTGTTTGTTTCTTAACTTGGAGAAAGTTTGTAAGAAAACGCCTTTGGACATTCTCAAACTCTTTCCAAGTAGACTTTGAGATGCTCCCGTCCGACACTTCAACTCCATAAAGAAGAACCGGTGTCACCAATGCGTCAAAAAGATACTTCTTGAGAACCCAACACTTGATGTTTCCCACATTACACATGTTCTCAAATGCATAATATGCTCTCTTTCCCGCTTCCAAATGACGCATAGCACATTCATGCCACTTGTGATTGGACAGAACCTCAAGGCCAAGGTACTTAAAGCTCTCAACAACTTCAAGTGTCTCGTTGTTGTACACAATGCATGGCTTCTCCTTATGGTTGGTTTTCACAAGCATAACCTTTGTTTTGGATAAAGGTCGCTATGCAAGCAAAAGTTCTCAAGGACAACCATAAGCCTTTGTGCATCTTCTAAAATGTGTGCTAGAAGCACTACATCATCTGCATACAACAAAAGCATGATTACCGCATTGCAAATAGTGACCTCTTCAATGCCTTCTTGCATAAAGTAAAGTACCATTTGTTCCGATTGATCGATGCATAGACCAAAGAGAGTTGGTGACAACGGACATCCTTGTTTAACCGCAATAGTGCTTATAAAAATTTCTGAAATTTCTCTTCTAATGCGCAATTCACAAATCACCTTCTCGTAGATTCGAGAAACCGTAAGCATAAACTCACTTGGCACTTGGAGTTCTTTCATCCTTCTCCACAAATTGTTACGTGGAATGATATCAAAGGCTTTCTTAAAGTCCACAAAACAACAATACAATCGCTTGCCTTTCAACCAAGTTTCCTCCATGAGAACAGGAAGAGTGACAGGATGAACAATGGTGCTATGGGATCGACGAAAACCCGCTTGTCCCTATGCACGCTTGTCATTCTCTTCAGCCCAATCACTCTATCTCATCTCCATTATGCACCCAAACAACTTTGCTATAAGAGACCCAATCATTATAGTCCGTTAGTTGTTTACATTCTTTACATCCCCTCCTTTATGCAAAGGGTTAACCCAATTAGTACTCCAATCATAAGGCATACCATGTTGAAGTGCAAGATTGAACATATCACACATCCACTCATGGGTGAAATCTCCCGTCCATTTGATCATCTCCGGCTTGATACCTTGAAGATCTCTTGCTTTGCGAGTGTCAACTTTTCAAGCCCACCGCATACATCCTCAATAGTAGAAAAAGAAGGCATACATGGGAGTGAACCATAAAATGACATTTTTTCAGCATTTGCTTGCTCATATAATTGCCTACAATATGTGTATATATCGACAAGACTCAAGTTACCAAAATTCTCAACCCGCTTGTCCCTCAAGTTTCTCTAAAATCTTCCACATGCATGTGCCTTTTCTTGGACTTAAAAAAGTTGTTGCTTTACTTCCCATCTTCTTCTCTTCTTTTGAATCAATGCCTTGTATGTATGCAAATGACTTTGAT
This sequence comes from Adiantum capillus-veneris, assembly GCF_014529385.1. Taxonomy (NCBI): domain Eukaryota; kingdom Viridiplantae; phylum Streptophyta; class Polypodiopsida; order Polypodiales; family Pteridaceae; genus Adiantum; species Adiantum capillus-veneris. Next base: position 1,085,052 of record NC_140955.1, read on the forward strand.
AGTTGTCTTTGTCCATAGTTGCATCAAGCTTTTTTTTTTTTTTTTTTTTCCGAGAAAAAGATCCTTCTATTAGTTAATGAAAACTGCCCATAGGGCTACATCCACCTCTGTAGGAGAGGGCTACAACAAGCATGATGGGGAGAATCTCCCAATGAAAAAACAGCATATATACACTGGGGCTAAATCAAGAGATGGGAGGAGAGAAAAGCCACACAGGTGGACAGTAGTGCCATCTGAGTACCCCCTGGACCATGGTGTAAAAAGGCCCAGGGCGCCAGAGTCGAAGGAAAGCCTCTCGGCGCTCCCGGCATGCGGTCGGAAGCTGCCCTGAGTCCCTCAAGCTGTCCTCTGAGAGTATGGATCAGCTCTAGCCAAAAGTCACGAACAGTCTCTGCTGGTGGCACAGGGCGAGCCTCAAAGATGCGGAAACAGCGGGCCCGCCAGATGAACCGGAGAGCTAAGCCGCTGATGAGCTCCCAACACTCCTCCCTCTCATTGCTCCACTCCTGTGGAGTAAGATCTGTAGCAGGCTGGAGTGTAGGTCGCACCCCTTGGATCACTATCATCCTGCTGGTGGAAGATAGCTCAAACTGAAGTGCCGGGCCCGTGAGGGTGGACCAAGCCACTGTCCCCCAAGTGTACTGTCGGGCCGTGGAGAGGGCAGGCATCAACCGAAGAACTCGTAGCCACACCTGCTGGGCCGAGGGACAGTCCCAAAGACAGCGACGCTGACTCTCCACCAACTGGTCACAGGCTGTGCATGCGGCCGAGAGACCACTATGCACAAGCCAGCTCCCAACTGCTGTGGCTCTGTGTGCAACCAACCACTGGAACAAAGTGATGCGCCTCGGCTGTCTGGAGTCCCGCAGCCTCTGCCAAAAAGCTGCCAAGAACTCAACTGTGAGGCCCTCCTCCTGCCAATGACGTGCTGCAGCGGGGCGGGCCTCTCTCTGCGCTGCAAGTATATGACGTCCTAGCCGAACAGTGTACTGAAAGAAAGGGACTCCTGGGCGGTCTGCAGAAGAGAAGGTGTCACCAGCGTGTGACTACTATCTATCCTTTTTGTTGATTTCTTTCTTATTATCTATTTACTTTCACTTTTTGGAAACACCCCTCGGGAAATCTAACTGCCCTGCATTGCATAGCTAGTGTGGAACTGTCCAGAGGGAGTCGAGGCCTGAGGGCAAGAGAGCACTAAGGTTGGACAAGGACTATGGTTAGCCAAGTGGGGTCATTGACTAGCCAAAGTGGAATCCTTTGCTACAGAGGCTACATTTCAGTTCTGGATGTGGCCGCAGTGTACAAAGAGGGTCGGATGACCTAGAAAGATACAATGGCAGCATCTCCTAAAATTTAGGGAACTGCTATTTTGGGACCTGAAAATGTGTTGACGTCATTACCTTCGGAATGACAAGGGGAACATTTTCTTACTCTGCCGTGAAGTCAATTGGGCAACCGGTTGGGAGATTTTTAGGCGGCAACCCCGAAACGGGAAAATGCTTATAAATGTGCCAAGTGGCACATTCTGGTGCACTTGCCTCATGCAACAAGAAGTGGCGCTGAATTTAGGAGGGGGAGAGCCTCATTTTCAGCTTTTGTCACAGGTTAAGAGCTATGGAGTGCTTGCTTTCCCTCTTATGCACAGTGCGGTGCCAGGAGTGATGCCCTGCATGCTACGCACTGCCCTCTCTCTCCCCTTTGGCAGTATGTTATGCCCCTCTAGTGGGCTCTTCATTTGACCAATGTACAGTTGTGTGGGTTCATGCGCGATCGCCGAGGCAAGAGCCTCTTGCACAGGTACTGGATTAGCTAGCGGCTAACCCCCCCGCAGGTACAGGTGAATTCGGAGAGGTTTCACGCCAGAAATCTCGTCCGATTCAGAGGGCAAGTAGCCCTACAGGTGCGGGAGCTCGAGGACTTGCTACGGATGCGACCGGCACGCGAAACGGAGCCCGAAACAGTAAATTACAGCCTGCTGTGTAATTTTGCAGGTTTAGGGTTTTGGCCCTAAACGGACCCTAATACCCCCAGGAGGTTCGGGGACGCAAGGGGACCGCTGTACAGGTGATCTGGCGCAATTTCAGGGCTGAAAACAGAGAATTCAGCGTGCTGCAGATTCTCGCCAGGTTTTGCAAAGTGCCCGTATGCGTCGGGAAAGTCGGTCAATGCGTGGGAATATTGACTGTGAAGGGTTCTAGTACAGTTATGCTGCCGAAATCGCGCTGGAACAGTGGAAATTCAGCCGAGTTTGTGCGGGGCAGCTTGTAGGAACCATAGCGTTTATTCCCTCTTTTGAACAATAAAGAAATACCGAAAGGGGCGCCTAAGTTAGGGGCCAATCTGGTGTCCGTCTACTCATACAGGTGCAATCTAGCAGCCTGTATCCCTCTCCCCTTTGTTGTGTCTTGAAAGTACAGGTAAAATAGACGACTAATAATGGGTGAAAGCTAAATCAAGGTTTAAAGTAAAGTCTACCGCCCTTTTTGGATTGAACAGGCCGGTTACAGAAGGGGTCCCTCCATAGCCACTCACCAGGATCCCACTGTACTCGTGCCAATGGACAGCACTCCCAAGCCCATAGCCTCCAGTGTCCTGTCTCAAGAGCTGCTGGGTCAGGGTCTATGACGCAAGTTCTCCCACAGATGCCCACAACACGGATCCTCTGGAAACAACACTCTGCTACCTGCGGGGCCTCTACTGCAACTCGTTGTAATCGTCCCCCACCCTGAAGCTCGAAGAATAGGGCTGGGATAGTCTCTGAACAGGCCCTGACTGAGATGAGAACCTCCAGTCGTGTGAAGGTTCCCATCCATCGGGGTGCTACTGGCTCGAGAGGCGTGAGCCACTCAGCTGGAACTGACTCTGAGATGTCCTAACACATGCTCTGAACCCCTCTCATGCCCTGTAGCTGGACAGACTGCACCTCCTCTGACAGACCTGTGAACTCTAGCCAGTCACCTAGAGAGCGCGCTGGACCTGCTGCCATGGGACCCCAGGAAACATGAGGCCTACTCCCAACCAGGTGGCCTCTCTGAGTGCTAACCATGGGGTTCCAGACGAGGGGCTGTCGTAGGCGCTCCTCCGTGCATGTCGGCTGTCTCTGCTCTAGGCCATGCCGTAAGAGCTCCCAAGAACGAAGCAAACTCACAGCGAATCGGTCCTCCAGTCTCCTGCTCAAACCAACTCGGCGCAACTCTGTAAAGATCCATCTAGTTGAAAGTTGCCAAGGTCCTCCTGACTGATGCACCCTGGCACGAAGCCTCTGCAGCAAGAAGTCCTTCCAGGGCTCCTCGCCTGGAAGAAGTCCTCTGACGACGAACTTCCCAAGAAGGGCTCTGCTCTGTTGTGTTGGATCAATGATCCCAAGCCCTCCCTGAGAGCAAGGAAGTGTGATGACCGACCAAGCCACCTTGGCTCGGGCAATCTGAGTGTCGCGTCCTGACCAAAGGAAGTTCCTGATCAGCCTCTCTACCTGGCTGATACAAGAACTCGAGAAGATCCAGCAAGAAGTGATGTACCACATAGTTGCCAACAACACCTGGTTGGCAACTACTACTCTACCAGCCAGCGAAAGTCGTACTGAGCTCCAATGTAACAGCTTTCTCCTGATGGACAGGAGAAGAGGAGCAATCTGCTGCTCGGGGGACAAATCCAAACCAACCTGACCCAAGTATCGAACTGGAATCCATCCCTGCACCTCTCCTCTCTGCATCCACTCTGGCACAAGAGCACTGCCAACCGAGAAAGCCACTGTCTTTCTCCAGTTGATCAGTGCGCCCGATGCACAGCAGAAGGTCTCCAGAGCCTGCCCACACCTGTGTAGATTGGCCTCCTGGCCCTCTAAGTACAAGGCCGAGTCGTCGGCAAACTCAGCATCCATAAGCTCATCTCCCCGTATAGGGAGTGCTAAGCCCCTCAAACCAACCTGCTGTGACACCAAAAATCTGCTCATCGCCTCCGCATAGAACAGAAAGAGAAAGGGGGCAAGAGGACAACCCTGTCTGACCGATCGTGTGAGCATGAAGCGCTCACCTCTACCTCCTGCCAAAAGCACTTGACTGGGAGCCTGTCTGTACAAAGCTGACACCCCTCTGATCCAAGCATCTGAAAAGCCCATCCTGCGAAGCGTGCCCTCTAGAAAGTCCCAGTCAACTCTGTGGTATGCCTTCTCAAAATCGAGAAGAAGAATCACAAGGTCCTCCCCATGGAGACGTGCCAGGGCAGAAGCCTCCCAGAAAGTGAAGATGTTGTCAAGAATACTACGTTCCTTGACAAAACCTGTCTGAGTCCCATGAATAAGGCTCTCCAAAAGTGGCTGAATCCTCAAACTCAGAGCCTTGGCAAGAATTTTGTAGGCTGAGTTGAGGATGGTGATAGGGCGCCACTGTCGAATCTCATCCAAGGAGCCACCCTCCTTTGGAATGAGGTAAATCAGGCCCTCACTCATGCTATCCGGCATCACTCCTGTGTGCAGAATGTACTGAAAGGCACTACAAAGATCTGGGCCAAGCAAGTCCCAGTACTCCAAGAAGAAGCTGGGAGTCAGCCCATCCTCACTTGGACAGCTACCATGAGGAAGGGCCCTAAGAGCCGTGTGCAGCTCCTCAAGCTGAAGAGGTATCTCTAGCCTCTGGCGCATCTCCTCAGTCACAAGACAAGGCATCTGCGCCCAAACCTGCTCCCTGCATGCATCCTGTCTCTCTGTCTGAGGCTCAGCCGACAGTAGCTCACGGTAAAAGTCAGTAGCAACTGCACGCATATCCTCAGGCTCACAAACAACTGACCCATCGGGTCTCCTCAGTTGATTGACCTTGGCATGCGAGTGTCGAGGTCCCACTGTCTCAAAAAAAGCACATGTCACTCTGTCACCTACCTGAGTCCACTGAGATGCCTGTCGGTGAAAGGCAAACTCATGGCGCCTCTCCTTTGTGCAAGCAAGCTCCTGTCGAGCTTGCTGTAACTGCTCCTCCAACCATGGATTGTCTGGATGCTGCTCCTGCATCCTTTGTAGTGAAGCAATGCCTCGTCTGAGACGTTGCTCCTCCTCTCTCGCTGCAGCCCGTCGAGCCAAAGACTCCTGGAGAAAGAATTGGCTAAGCTGAGCTAGGCCTGAGGCCACTCTGTCTGCCGGTAGAGCCTGGCTGTCCGTGCCCTCTGTCCAAAGAGCCTCGACCCTCTCTCTGAGTGCTGAGTCCAACAAGACCCGCTGTGGGATGCGAAGCATCGTGCTCCCACTCCTCTGCCTGTCTGCCACTGTGAGGATCACTCGTGCATGGTCCGAGAAGGATGTCCCTGCCAGGATGCCCACTGACCCCCCCATGTCACTGAAGTGGTCACTAGTGTAGAAGCGATCTATCCGCGATAGATTCACTCCTCCCACTCTGCGGTCCGATCTAGAGAAGGCAAGACTCTCTGGAGGCCTCACAAAGCTAGAATGCTGCCATGTATCCGAGACCCTCAAAGTCATACACAACCTCTCCCAAGCTGCTAACTCAACTCCATGCACAGTAGCATGGATGCCTCCGATCCAGTCAAAGGGGTCCTCCAACATGTTGAAGTCCCCTCCTACACACCAATGGTCAACCTGTGGCAAAGACTCAACAATCTGTGACCAAAACTTTGCACGAGCACTCGCCACATTGGGCGCATAAATGTTCAGGAAGCCCACAAGGTCACCCTGAACCTGCAGAGTGATCCACTGAGCCGTGCCTGGCACAATAATCCCTTTGCCCACAATGGCCTGTTGCAATGAGTCCACAATAGTCATACATACCCCACCTTGGATGCCTCCAGGTCCAAAAGCAGCTGACCAAAAGGTATCATAACGTCCACGCAGAATCTGACCACATCACCGAATGCGGCTCTCAGACAAATGGTGCTCCTGAAGCATAAGGAGATCAATCTCTCCTCCCACAAGGCAACGCTGCAGCTCCTGACGCAATCGGCCCCGCTGTCGCTGAAACTGGGGCCCACCTAATCCCTGCACATTCCACGAGACGATCCTCATGGGGAGCGAGAGAGAACAGATGCTGCTGCAGCAGCAAGACGGGCTATCTTCGAGGCAGGCTTGGATGGGGAGTAATCCGCATCCGAGCGTCCTCTAGATAGGCGAGCCTGTAGTGAGTGTCTGGCCCAAGCCCAAGCAGAGCGAGCCATGTGTAAAGCAACCTCCTCTGTCCAGGAGTCCTCATGTATGTATACATAGCAAGGCAAACACTGCGTATCAGCAAAAAAGTACACCACAATGTGCCTACATCCTTCTGAGTCTGGGGGTGTCACCGCAAACTTGGCCAGTGGCCACAAAGTCTCCAGCAAATCTGTAACTGCAAGTTCTCTCATGTGGTGAGAGAACTCGAGAACTTGTGTATGCAACCATCCCTCCACTGAGTCGAGGGACCACTTCGTCTCGGTCCTACCACAGAGGGGAAAGGAGAAACCAACTGCCGAGTCCGAGGCCTCTGTCCCCCTAGCGGCGAGGAACAGAGCGTGGACCATGAAGCAGGCTGCCTCGTGGTCTGTTGCGGAATCGCCTAGAAAGCGAGTGAATCCGTAATCGAAGAAGTCCCAGCGGCGTCGAAGGTCAATGCTCGTCAGACCACGAGGGATAGCTGCAAGGGAAGATGTCTGAATATGCAGAGGGGGCCGCAAGAAGGGCTGACCCTCTCTCGCTAGGCGACTCGTGGCAAAAGCGTTGCCAAGAGATCTCCTAGCCGTCGGCGAGGGACCAGTCTCCTGAGTCGACTGAGGTACTGGAGCAGGAGGAGGGGGAGCAGGAGTAGGGGGGGGCGGAGGAGAAGAGAAGCGGGGTGGGGCGACAGAGATAGGGGGCGAGGTGGGGAGTGGGCGGGAGCAGAGGGCGGGGGAGGGGATGAGGAGGAAGAGGGGAGATCTGGAGGTGGGAAGGCTGGCGAGGGTGAAGCGGAAGTGGAGGCTGGCGTAGGGGACTCCTCTTGCTCAAGAGGACCAAAGCGGTTCCCCGTGGGAACCCACTGCTGCTGAGTAGGCACCTGAGGGCCACTCTGCGTGCCAGGCTGTCGCTGTGGCCCCTAGCGTCGATGGCCACGGGCCTGCTGCCACCCCTCCTCCGTTGGAGCCCCAAGCTCGGAGGGTGGCTCAGAATCTGTGCGCTGTGTCGCTGGCTGAGGCTGCGGCCTAGCCTTGGCAGGCTGGGGCTGAGGCTGAGGTGCAGATCGTGGCCTCCTCCGTGGACAGGCCTTCGCTAGGTGGCCCATCTGTCTGTAAATGAAGCACTGGTTCGGGAGACTTGAGAACTCCACACTCTGTCGAAACCAACCCCCACTCACCCGAGGCAAGAGGATGACCTTCGGGAGCGTGTGGGTATCTCTGACCAAAACTCGAACTGAAGGGATGCCAGCCGCCTTGGCAGCTACTGATGCTGCCGTACGAGGTGTCTCCAGAACAGTCCCGATGGCGGAGCCAATCCTGGAGAGAAGTGGAAGGTACTCCCTCTGTAAACCCGGAAAGCAGACTGAGATGGGGATGTCTGCCTCCTCTACTAGCACATCCGAAGTCGGGTCAAAACCATGTCGCCACTGTCGAAAGTGGGCGCGTGATGCTCGGATAGCCAGTGGACTCATCGCTATGACCTTGGAGGCCATCTCAGAAGTCTCGAACTCGATCTGGTAGTACCCCCGTCCGAGGATCTGAACATCCAAAATCTTGCCCACCTCTGCGAGAAGGCGGGCCTGGAGAAGGTCTCGCAGCTCTCCTCTGCTAGGACGGGTGCCGAGAACCTTGCAGATGACAGAAGTCGCCTGCAAGCGCTCTACCTCTGCGGCAAGGCTCGCTTGCTCTGTCGGCGAAAGAGCAAGTCGAATGGTGGGCTCAGCGGGGTCGGGCGAGGAGGCTTCAGGCGAGTCCCTCTGTGGCGGAGCTGGAGCCTCCATCTGTGTCTACTACTAAGTCGAAGAAGCGGACGGAGAAGAACAATTTGCAATCGAGGACGCCGAACACTTGTCCGAAGAACAAATGTTGCAGAGCCAGGCGCAAAAAACCCTTCGGGGATAATGCGGACAAGGGGGGGGGGGGATGGAGGGAAGGGGGAAAAAAAAAAAAAAAAGCGAGCACGGGACCAGAGGGCTGCCGGGGGGGGGGGGGCGGGAGAAAACAGCCAAGGAGTGGGGGGAGGCAGAGCGGGCGGGCTAGGGGGCAGCTAGGGGGGGAGGGCGGCGGGCAGGGCTAGGAGGGGAGACAGCGCTAGGCGGGAGGGGGTGGGGGATGCAGCGCAAGGGCGAGGAGGGGGGGGCAGCGCGAGGGGGGCTGAGGGTAGCGCGAGGGCGAGAGAGAAAAGGGGGGTGAGGGGAAGTGATGGCGCAAGGGGGGGGGAGCGTACAGTAGCAGCGAGCCTGCATCAAGCTTTATCAAGGACTTTCGAGCATCTTGACATTCTTTATCAAACCACTTGTTGCGTGATCCATCTTTGTTGATACCATGGAGATGCTTCATGGCAAAGCATTCTTCGACACAAGAACAAATATGTTTCTTGAAAGCTCCCCATTTAGTTTCCAATGGTGCATCATGTTGAAGCTTTGTCATATATAATTTTTGCTCAACCATTTCAGTGTACATTGGTGCCCGTTTGAAATCCATACATAGTGATAATTTCTCTTTCTTTTGGCTGAGATTATCATGCTTAGTTGCTTCTCCACATGAAAAGTCAATACATAAGGTGCGATGGTTGGATTCCGAGGTCCATTGGCTAAACATAAAACTCTTTATGCGATACACGATGGCTTCGAAGAGTAGCATATAGTCAATCACATTGTCCCCATTATGTCTCCTTCATGTAAATCCATTGGTTCCACTTCACAAAGATACACCATGGGCAATGAGTATACTCGTGCTATTACACATGTCTAAAAGTAACTTCCCATAGTGATCCGGCTCTTGCTTATCCATTGAAGTACGATCATACAAGTGAACTTCCTCCAACTCCCTTGAAATGTATGGCATATCAAGTTATTGAGTATTATGTTGCAATGTTTTTGTGCGAGCATTCATATCCCCAAAATACAATGACATCACCTTCACCTTTGAAATAAGCAATGTCCTCTTCTAAATAAAAAAATGGCTGATTTCTATCCATGCAAGCATAAAAGGGGGAATCATGATGAGGAATGTAGCAACCGGCTACAAAAATGGGTGCTCTTTTTTGTGTTATAATTTTCAGCCATACATAACGTTTGTACTTGTCATCTTTCACAATTGATACAAAATCTTTCAATCCTTTCTTAACCATACATGCTACTCCTCCTTGTCCTCTTTGTTGCTTGAGATTCTTTGACCACATCAATGAATGTACATTGTAATCCTCCAAGCCGTTAATCCTTTGTGTATCATGCTCCCAAGTTTCAACAAGTACACATCGGCTTTGCTTGTTAGTTCATCAGTGCCAACCCTCGCATTCCATAGGTATCCATTACAATTCCAAAAGCATATTTTCAATTGTAACTCGGTCTCATAGAACACGCATTCCTATTTTTGCTCGAGGGTCTTGCCTCCTCCTTGGGCACATTTTCTTCATGAGAGATCTCCTTGTTTTTATTATTCTTTTTCTTATATGCCTTGTGGCGTATATTTTGTTGCTTAATAGTGTGATCTTCACATACAAAACATTTTGTATCCCTCAAATAGATCCAACTATTATCAATGATAATCTTTCGCTTGGTCTCATCCGGCGTGGTGCATACAATTGGCCGTTCTCCCAAGCGAGGAGCTCCTTGCTTCCCTACTCTATGTGCTTCATAGACCATAACTCCAGATGGCAGACATGCCAAAGTGGGTTTTGAAGAAATCTTCGATAACAATGGCAAGAGAAGGAGGTGTCTCTAACTTCTCTTTGGGAATTCCACAAATAACAATGTTGTTGGAACGTCGCTCCCGTTCCTTCAACTCTTGCACATCCACATTCTCAACATTCTTTGTTTGAACCATAGCTTGCATGAGTGAGGAATTAGAAACCACATTGCCACCACATACATCAGCCCAAGACTTGTTTGTGCATACATTTTCATGTCGTATATCCTGGCTCATGGTGTCAAATTTCTCCTCTTTCAATACATGGTCATGCTCTACTTTGCTCATCCACTCCTTCAAAGCATTCAAGTCCACAAGAGAGAGTTTACATTCCTTGACTTCCTCTTCAAGTTGCATCAAACGTGTTGTTTGCATCTCAAGTGTCCTCTTGAGATTCTCATTCTTAACCACAAGTATCCTTAGTGTGCCATTCTCCATTGCAAGTGCTCGTAAGTCTTCGCCTTGTTTGTTTACGATCTCTTGCAATGATACCAAGTACGCCATGATCATGGTTTTCGATGTCGTTGGTTGGGTGGTTTTGTGGCTATCTCCACACTTAGGAGATTTTGGATCATTTTCCACAATGGTTGTGGAGCTTGTTGAAGGAGAAGAACCCTTGCGAGTGCCGGAAGACATTGCATGTAAAACAAGAGATGAGAGCCAATTTTCCTAAACCTGTTCACTTCGGAAATGCTGCTACAGAAACGCCTTCCATAACTCTAAAAATTTTCGTGTTTACATCAATGCGTAGAGGGCTTCGTGCTCTTCGATTGAGGCTATAGATCATCCAAATCGGAGTTCGGATGAAGAAATTATGATCAAAAGAGCGAACTGTTGTTTATAGAGAGAGAGAGAGAGAGAGAGAGAGAGAGAGAGAGAGAGAGAGAGAGAGAGAGAGAGAGAGAAGAATAGGATTTTAACGTCGTAGGAAACTATCCCAAGAGACCTTAAAGATCTATTTGACGAGGAGAGTTGAACTCAAGACTTGTTATTCAAGAGGGAAATGGCATAACCAATCTACCCCACTTGGTAGAAAGAAAGGTTATACCATTTTTCTCTTTTTATTAGCGCGCGCGCACACACACACACACCCACACACATCTGAGAAGAGAATTTTAACGTTGTAGGAAACTATCCCAAGAGACCTTAGAGATCTATCTGACGAGGAGAGTTGAGTTGTTATGGGGGGGAGAGAGAGAGAGAGAGAGAGAGAGAGAGAGAGAGAGAGAGATGAAATGTTATATTAACGTCTTTAAAAGGCCAAAATGACCTATGAGACTAGAGCATTACAATGTGGTGGATCTGAAACTGAATAACAAAATGAAATGACAAAATGATGAAATATAAATACTATGAAATCCTAAGCTAGTAGGTGTGAACTAAGCAGCTAGTCGGGATAGCTAAACCACAACTCACAAGAGATCCAGCATTGGTTGCTAGCGGATCTCATCAATCTTCTCCATGGTAAGCAGTCTGACTGGGCGTCGTGCATGTCGGGCCAAAGCGATCCAGATCCTCTGATGTAGCCTCCGTCGATGTTGTGTAGTCTTCCGTAGTCATGGGCATCTGGATCTCCCCAATTCAGTCGCTCGGTCGATTAGTGTGTCTCTGGTGTGAGGCGACAAGGTCTACTGTGGTAGTAGCTCCTTCGGGTGTCCAGTGTCCGTTCTAAAGAAGTCTGTGATGTGTGAGACTGACTGGCCTCTTCTCTCAGCAGGCTCTCTTTGTGTCTGCGCAGCTCGAGCAGAAACAAACCCAGGCATCTCTGATCCTCGTACCTCATGACTTTGAAGAGTGGTCCAAAGCCCTGAACAAGCAGTGGAAGCGGCCTCGTATCTCGTAGTAGACGGGGCAGTTGCATGTGTAGTGTAACTGTGTCTCAGGCTCCATGTCACACAGGGAGCATGTCTTGGCCTCTGTTGGTACTCCGCTGTATCTCCCAGTCTCGATCCGCAACTGGTGTGAGGATGTGCCTATTTGGCCAATACCACACCGTATCCTATGAGACAAGTGGGTGTCCATGCATCTGGGCCTCGTCACATAACCGTCCGCCATAAGCTGGAGAAGATGTTCTCTGTAGAAATCCATCTTCGTGCCCAGCTCCTGTGCTGGCTGTATCCATGTCCTCCTGGTGTCTAGCTGAGTCAGGTCCTTGCGGATGAGCCTGGTGATCTCGGATTGTGTAAGTGTCATGGAGGGTGCGTCTAGTGAGTATTGGAAGGGGGGCAATCTGTCTATACCGAACCCATGCACCTGGAACCATGATGTCATCTCCCCATACCAACATGCTGTATCTCCCTGCATGGCCCACTGTCGAGAGGACTCAAGTGCAAGGCGGGCGTATCTATCTCTGGGAAGTTTCCACATGCGGTGTATGAAGGAGACAGATCTGGTGAGCGCCTCAACCACTAGTGGGGGGGCAGCTAGCTCTGCTTCGATAATGGCACTTGGTACTGAAGCTTTGGCTCTAATGAGCCGCGAGATTATAGAGACCAGGGGCTTCTCCATGTCCTCCCATCCATCAGTGGGACCTGTCCTCCTGTGATGATCCAATGAAGGCCCCCAAATCTCAGCTCCATAGAGCAATGCAGAAGCCACTAATGTGTCAAAGAGCCAGAGCTTCATCCGAGGCTCCTGAAACTGAACCTGTGAACACATCCTCTCCAATCTCCCCAATGCCGAATAGGCTCTGGTCAATCTAGTCTTTGCTGCTCTCCTTAATGAGAATGCGGTCCACTAAAAACCACTCCAAGGTAAGTGTAAGCATCTGTATACTCCACCATCTCCTGGCCGTATGTGAATGCGGGCGTCGACCTCCTGATCCACTGTGGGGTGGTATTAAATACCATGATCTTGGTTTTGCCAAGGTTGACAGACAGACCACTTTCATGGGCAAACCTATGCAAAGTATCCAAATGACGTTACATTCCCTCCAGAGAGTGGGAGATCAACACAGTATCATCAGCGTATAACAATAGCGGGATCCATGTCCCCGCCAGCGGTGCACCTCTATCCCCATCTCTCTCAATGTAGTTAGAAACCTCATCCACATACATACCAAATAGAGTAGGAGAGAGCGGGCAGCCCTGCTTGTGAACCGGTGTAGATAGACCCCTTTGAGGTGCGTACATGCCCTACTACTGATTTGTACAATGCCATGATCCCCCAAATGAGCTCTGTGGGTATTCCCATCTCTAATACCAATGTAAGGTGCAACGGAAGTGAATGTTGAACTTTGCTCAAGATGAGTGCTCCGAACTGTGCTCAAGGGTTCCTTTTACTTATGGATGGGAGAGCCTTCCGTTCCTTTAGTGAGAGTGTGCATATGATCATAAATAAAGTGGATAAACACTGTGAATGAAGGTGCTGAGACTGAGAGATAGAGAGAAGAATACGACACCAGAATGTTGTCAAACCCTCCTCTAAGGGTCCCACTCTCTATGGCGAGAGAGGTGTATGCTATTGATTGCACAAATCTCGTACAATGGTCTAAATGCAATGGACTTGCTGACGATGACGACGACGAGACGGGCTGAAATCTGGAAACGCTAGGTGCTGAAATTTGCAAATCTTGTATCTGCTGAATTTTGACTCTATGTTGGTGACGACGGTGATGACAAGGACGTGACAACGATGCGCTGAAAACGCAGATGCTGAAATCTGTGAATAGCGGGCTGAATTTGCAAACGGTGGCTGATCTGACCGTGCGGCCAGGATCTGCTATGGGAAGGTGAGGTATGCGAGGTTTGGGGCTGCTATAGTGGAGTCTAAATGCTGAAAATTGAAAACACTGATGCAATGGATGGTTCTGTCGCGGGGAATTTGCAAAACATTGGGCTGATCTGTTGGAAACTGCTAACGCCAAGCTGATCTGCAATCTGCAAAACGCTGGGGCTGATTTGCAGTTGCTGAAAACGCTAGGCTGGTCTTGATGGCTGAAAACGCTAGGTTCTCCTGCCGGGGTCTTGTTGAGAAGGTGCACTGTCAGACACTAGGTCTCTGCTGCCTCTTCTGTCAGAAAGTGCTAGCGCTAGCTTTCTTAAATAGTCCCTTGCATAATTGCCTTTCCCAGCTTCCCAACAAAGTCACTTATTAATAATAAGTGAAAAATGGCTAAAATAGGGAAATAGGTTCTATGCATTGTAAAATTCTCCTGATGGGTACTGACTGTAATCTGATGATCATGCTGTGTGCAACCAGAGGAAATGCACGGTCTGCGAATAGACTCACAAAGGTGCCAGAACACTTCCTAAGCTAACTAAACCCTTGTCATGAAGTAGCTTGTCCACATGCACATAGGGTTAGATGTGCATGTGACATCCCCTCCTTTTTAAAGTGAGGTACCAGTACCGAACTGTATGGCGTCGAGGGAGATCGCCAACAACGTCTGGATGAATCCTGGGAAGGACTCTTCGCCGGTCCACTCTGATGTGTGGGTCGTGCGATACTTGAACTTCATAGAGGTTTGCAACGCTTGCTTCTTTGGGCAACACCGGAAGCGCACAAAGTCATCTGTGGCTGCGTCAAAGCTCCAACTTCGGCTATAGTCGTGGATCGACCTTCTTCAAGAATCTCCAAGGACGAAAATTCCTGAAACCACTTCTATATATATATATATATATATATATATATATATATATATAGAGAGAGAGAGAGAGAGAGAGAGAGAGAGAGAGAGAGAGAGAGAGAGAGAGAGAGAGAGAGAGAGAGAGAGAAATGAAATGTTATATTAACGTTTTCAAAAGGCCAAAGTGACCTATGAGACCAGAAATTTACAATGTGGTGGATCTGATACAAAGTCAGAGTCAGAGTAACAAGATGACAATAATGACAAAAATGAAATGACAAATGTCACAATAAAATACTATGGAATCCTAAACTACTAGGTGTGAACATCAGCTAGCTGGGATAGCTAGATCACAAGAGATCCAGCATCGGTCGCTGGCGGATCTCATCAATCTCCTCCATGGTCAGTAGTCTGACAGGGCGTCGTGCATGTTAAAGTGATCCGAATCCTCTGATGCAGCCTTCGTCGATGCTGTGTAGTCCTCTGCAGTCGTGGGCGTCTGGATCTTCCAAGCTCAGTCGCTCGGTCGATCAGTGTGCCTCTGGTGTGAGACGACGAGCTCTGCTGTGGTAGTAACTCCTCCGGGTGTCCAGTGGCAGCTCTAAAGAAATCTGTGAATTGTCTCTGGGACTGGCTAGCCTCTCCTCTCATCAGGCTCTCTCTGTGTCTGCGTAGCTCGAGCAAAAACAAACCCAAGCATCTCTGATCCTCGTACTGCATGACTCCAGAGAGAGAGAGAGAGAGAGAGAGAGAGAGTGACTTTTTCTCTGATAATTTTAGTGAGGAAGGGCTTCTTGCACTACAAAATGCAACTCATATGATTGCAACCATCCCCCCAGTAGCTGATTTTGATAAAGACCCGGTACATCTTTACAAAGAGCTCATGCTAAGTTACTCATATTTATCTTTTTGCTGAGCACCTTGTTTATGTTGCTATAGGTCTTATCAGTTTACAGGGAGCAAGTCTCTCAGATTTCTAGACACTTGAATTTGCATTGGATTGGCTATCTTTCTTCTACAGGTCAATTAATTTGTTTCAACTTGTCTTTCCCCCCCCCCCCCCCCCCCCCCCCCAAGTAATGTGATGAGGTCTTAGAAAGGGGACATCATGGCCAAAAATTCTATGCTCAATACTTCAGTCCTGAAGACTTTAACTGATAAAATAGAAAACACCTTATTTTGTCGTGAGGATGATATGTTGTCTAAATTTTCACCTTGCCTTTTCGACATCGAAATCATACACCCATATGGACCATTTTGTACATAGGCCAGTTTTCCATATGGCCATATTCAGAGGTTTGGTTGAATCTTTCTTTCTTTCTTCCTCAATTCTGCGATGTGCCTCACACAATGCTGATTTCCCTGGGTATTTTTCCTTCTCTACTAGCCTTGATTCTGTGATTAGCTGTGAAAACCCATGCTATTATTCCTAAGAATGCACGTGCAGCAGTCAAAGGGTGCATCGTTTTTCTTCGTATTACAGCTGTGTAACTACCACCTTCGCACCTAATTACAGTTCAGCCAGTATATTTATTCTAGCGAAGGTTAGTGGAAGCTAATCTTTGTGTCAAAAGCCTTGAAATTAAGTCTCTGGTGGTCCATCTCTTATACCTTCTCTATGCCTGGCTGACCATAGAAGGCCGAGACATTTTGTCGAAATACACGATGGGGTACCAATGCTTTGCAGCATTCATCTTTAGTTCTGAAAAGCGAAGGCTGTCCAATGCACCGCTGTCACTGAGGAACCATTCAATTTGACTTACTGTCTTCTTCAGAGTAGTTTGCATTCATTGACAGTCCGATGGCAAAGAGAGTTGGTGGTTCAATCTTTTGGTGGATTGATCTAGGATGCTACATCAAGAGTGGCACCATCCAAATTGCGTTATTGTCTTCTTCGGTTCATTTTGCAAGGGGGGTTTGAATTCTTTAAAAGTTGTGCGCGTTTATTGCCTGCCCAGTGGCTAAGAGGGCCAGGGTTTAGGGTTTTCTCTGATTGATACATATTGGGATGCCTGTTGCATGGAGAAATTGCCCTGCATGTTGATGAAAGTAACCGCCAAATAGCTGGGCACTTGTATGCATTTCTATATGGGAGATGCTTCCATGTCAAGGCATCCCTTGGTTGTTTAGGCACCGCCCAAATCCACTTGGCCTAGGCCTAGCGATCCTCTTTGGTTAGATTCTAGTCTCTTGCCAATGTGTGGCTGTATTATATGCATGCGATTAGCACTTTCGTGTGTGTGTGTGTGTGTGTGTGTACGGGTGCGTGTGTGATTGTCAAAGGCTCTGCATGGATGGGCATGTGGTGTATACAAGGTAAATGGGGTCTAAGGGGATACATGGACTGCGGATGGACCTCTGCTCTCTATAGTGCTCAATGCATGTCCATATGCTAGGATAGTACATTAGCATGAAAATGAAACCCTAGTCAATCCATCCTGTGGCAATGGGTGGCTGCATATGTCATATATAGGGGAGCCCTTTTGAGGGCTTGCATGATCTCTGTAGGCTCAGCCGTGTGCGTCACCACCTCTTCTAAAGGTGTTTCTGGTGTCTATTTTTGATGCTTGGATCAGCCTCTCAAGTCAATGGGTTGGTCTGTAAGCACGATCTCTTGATCATTGGCGTGCTCTAATCTTTTCTGTCCTAGTGGGGGTGATTGCCTGTTATCACCCCCTGGTGAGATGTCATTGTGTAGGTCCAAAGAAATCCGTGAGCTTGGTCTGCCTAATATGTTCTCTCCACTCTTGGCTATTGCGTTTGCTCTTGATGCTAGTACAGCTCAAACAAGAAGCGACCCATCCATCTCTGATTAGGGGTCATCTTCATTGATTGGAGGGAGAACTTTGTTCCACCTAATAATGAATAGAAGAGAGAGAGATGGCAGGGGTGAGAGCCAACAGGAGTTGATTTAGAATAGTGAGGAGAGACAGAGACAGACGCAACTGGGTAGACAGGGCACAGCTTGTTTGTTTTATAAGTCGAAGAAGCTGGGCCTGTCTGATATGATCTCTCCCAATCCCTGCCTGTAGCGTTTGCTCTTGATGCTGGTACATCTCAAGCAGAAAGCAGTCAAGCTGGTGCTGATCACACTGACTAGAGGAAAACCCAGTCCCACCATAGAAATAGGATAGAGAGAGAAATGACAGGGGTTAGAGGCTCAGAGCCAGCGGCAGTTGAGTCACAGTAAGCTAAGAGAGACAGAAGCACAGGTAGAAAGGAACAGGTGCAACCTGTTTGTGTTTATAGGAGGGTGGAGACATCAATGTCAGATAGTGGGGGTACCCTTTTGATAGACCACTGGATGTGAGTGTGCCTGTGCAGGAGTCAAAGGCTCCATTAGATTAGCTTGTTCAGCATTTTGAAGTTTCTATTGAAATTGACTGGCACTTCAAGTATAGGTAGTAGATAATTTTTAAAATACAACTCTAGACTGCAAGCAGTGCTCAAAAGGGAACACCCTCTGCTCGCATTAGAGACCACTCTCAGAATCTGACTACAACTGACAGCTGGTCTTGACTCTATAGGCCCTGATTACTAAGAGCAACTCAGGAGGCAACTGTTAAAAGCATCTTATCCTATAGATGTCACTTGTACACTCAGCTTCGCATGTAGGAGATGCTCCAAAAAGCATCCGTGACGTGGAACTGCCACTTCAGAAGCCTCGCGGCTGTATAACCTTGCCATGTCATCACATTTCTGTACCATAGTGCCACGTCAGCACGTGTATGCTGCTACAGCGCTCCATACAACTCTTTCTGACAAAGAAGAGTTGGTACAAGTAGATCTCTAGGGATGGTCGTGTGAGCCTCTCACCAGAAGGAAGTACAATGCTGTGAGAAAAGACAATGTGCAAATACTATCTGTACATCACGGTTGCATGAATGAAGAGTGAACAATGAACCACCGGGGAGGTGTGTAGTGCCGTGTCCCCTGATCCACACTGAAGAAAATTGAAGTATGAGCTCATTGCCCAAGAAAATGTCACAAATTGATGATGTGGCATGACCACTTGGCATGAAAGAGCGACCATATGGCCACTGGAAATCATGCGGAATTTCTGCCGTAAATCATGGGCTGACGTGCCAACCTTTTTTGTGAACGCAGTCGATAGTGAGAGCTTTCGAAATTTGGGCGCCTTGTTTTTAGTAGAGTTTTCTTTTGGGCGCCATGCTTTTGTATCAGTTGCTTTTGGACCACAGTGCCTATAATAAGTGCCCTGGGGGATCACTCTAGCAGATTCATTTGCAAAGCTTGCTCCTCGGCAATTGTACTTTGCGGATTACTAATATAAATAGAAGTACCGAAAGGGGCGCCAGACTTTGGGGCCAGTGCATCTAGAAGTGGACCTCTGCCACAACTACAAGTGTATCAGTCTCCAATTTTGTTTGTGTGTTTGTTGTAGACTCATCGCCTTTCTAATGGCTTGCCGGTTAGTATCAAAGCTTCAATCAATTCTTCTTCTATGGAGGATCCAGTTCGACTTTTTTCTGCACACCATGGTTTCTAATAGTGAATCTGACAAAGAACATGGAACTAACTTGGCGACAGGTCAACTACGACTTAGAGTAGGAAAGGCAGGCTGACAAATGTGAGTTAGAGGCTCAGCTTGATGGGACTCTGACCATCGATTCGAATCTGGCAGATTTGATAACGGCTGCAAGTTAAATTTTGTGCCAGTCTACTTTTGAAGTATACAAAGGATTCTCGGTATGCGAAACACATAGGGGATCAACCGCTGACCAAGTTTACAAGAGGTGACAGATTATCGAAAGAAATTCAACGCTACTGTGTGCAGCAGAAGCCTTTCAATAACATTCAACAACTTATTGACCATGCTTTGGCTAGTTATTCAATGCTCATAGGTTCCTTGATCTATGCTATGGATGAGCCAATGTCCAAAGTTGCCGAGAGAGACTCTTTAAAAAGGAAGAAGAAACGCAAGAAGTTTGTTCAGAATAAGAAATCCATAGCCCCTCAAAATGTCTGCTGAAAAAAGGGCAGAATATTACAAGCAAGGAATGTGCTATGGGTGTGGTGAAGTGGGCCATATTCTAGCAAAGTGCCGTAAGAAAGAGGAAAAGCTTGAAGGCAAACCGGAAACTTATAAAGTTGAGTAGCAAGCAAAGTAGGGAAAGACGAAAGCAGGACTTGTACCGAATTTCATGGGGACTCTTGGAGACCTCAAGATGAGAGTATATGAAGCTGAAGAGCATGGGTGGGGAAAAGTACAGGATCAAGAAGCCCTAATTTTCTTCAACAACGGAGCCAAGGCTAGCTTCGTTTCACTAGAGATGGCGGCTCTATTGGGAATCAAGCTTGAAGAGATGGGAACAGAGATGGACGCAATGTTAGCGGCACCTAGGGATGGAGTCGTTGTAACACGTGTCATTGGAAAACTTCACGTGCATTGTCGGGATTACAGTGGGGATGAGGCCTTTGGAAGGGTGTGATGTATTATTGGAGATGCATGGGCACCACAAAAACAGCGTCAATGTGGATTTTCGGGCTAGAAAATTTCATCTGAAGAATGCTAAGGATAGAGGTGTGATCATTGATGTATAACTTAAAGGCAAGTCGGTCCCTTTTATATCGGCTTGGGCCATTTCAAAATTAATGAAATCAATTCTTTTTGTCTCCTCAATCTCTCTAAATAGTATGATCAAAAAATAAAACTCGAGTTTGACAGAGTCAAAGTCAGAGCGTGAAGCTCTTGCCGATTGTTTCTTATAGGGTTTTCATGGCGAGTCACCCTTGCACGATCGGGGGATCATACGATAGAGTTGATATGTGGAAGTACTCCAAACTTTCAGCCGACCACTTTACAGAGCGAGGAGAGCTTAACAAGAAGAAATCACGAGCCAAGTGAAAGACCTTTGTAAAAGAGTTGATCCAGCACAATACTTCACCTTTTTGTTCTCCAGTATTACTTGTGTAGATTCTAGAAGAAAGACGGAGGACGTGAATCGACTTGATGGCTCTCCATAGGATTACCCTCAAGAACATGTTTCTAATACTGAGGATGGATGATATACACGATCGTTGACAGGGTTCTACTTGTTTCAATAGGATCAATCTTAAAAGTGGTTACCATCATATTAGATGACGGATTGCTCAAAGAGGTGTATACAAGACCGCGTTCAAGACATCCTTCCAATTGTATGAGTATTTGGTGATGCCTTTGAAGTTTGGTCTCACAAATGCTCTTGCAACGTTCAACAGGATGATGGACATGATCTTTCAAGAGGATAGACAATTTTCTGGCACATCCTTTGATGCCATTATTGTTTTCTTCAAATCTGAAGCAAAGGATTGAGAACGTCTTTTGTTAGCATGACACACATTCTACCAGAGATACATTGTTTGGGACACATTGTTTCATCCTATGGTTTTAGCATGCATCCAGCTAAAGTGGCAGCTATTCGTGATTGGCCTACATTGAGAAACATACATGGTATGCGAAGTTTTTTGGGCTTGTGCTCTTATTACAGGCAGTTCATCAAACAACTCACGGAGATTGCTTTCCCTTGCATATCTTGAGTTAGAAAGGGGTACCGACCACTTGCGCACCTTCACAGATTGCACCAGTTGAGAGACTCGAGCAAAAATTAACTACTTGAGGATCTTCACAGATTGCAGCATTTAAGAGATTCAAGAAAAAATCGACTACTGGGCTAGTGTCGATTTTATCATATTCAAAGAAAACTTTTGAGGTTTATTGTGATGCTTGTGGTAGTAGGTTGGGTGCATTTTAATGCAAGAGAGCCATGCCATAGCTTATGAGAGTCGAACATTGTCAAAAAACCAGAGAGGGTTGCACACATCTATGAAAAGGAGCTCTTAGCAGTTATTCATGCTTTGACTCAAGGGAGACATTACTTGCCCAGGGAAAACTTTACAGTGTACACTGATTATCAGAGTTTGAGATACAATATACTTCTTGTCTCAGTACAAATCAGAAAAACACACGAGATGGACGAACGTTCTATTGCAATTTCATTTTTAGATAGTGTATTTGAGAGAAAAGAAGAATGTGGTGGCAGATGTGTTCTCTCGTAAGCCACAAATATCTGCATTTACATTAGTGCATCCTCAGGAATTTGATGCAATGGGGGTGGGAAGCAATATGTTACAGATTAGGATATTTGATTTGAAAGACCATGTTATGTGTGACATGTGGTTTTTGGAAAAAGGTGTTGATTGAGTGTCAAAATCCTCCTTTTGTTGGGCACAAGAACATAGATGGAACACCAAAGGGTGCGGAGACTTACTTCTATTGGCCATAGCTCAAGAAGGATGTGGATGAGTTTGTTTGGGCTTGTTTGGCATGTTAGAAAGTGAAGTATGACAGGCACAAAAGTAACATGACTTCTATAACCAGTTTATCTTGGAGAACAATGTGTGAGAAAATGGGTATTATGCTCTAATTCTCTTCGTCATTGATGGACAATCAAAGATTACCAATTTTGTGGTATTAGACTTGTTGAAATGCTATATCTATGAAAATAAGTCTCAATTAGAGGAATATTTGCCATCCGTAGAGTTTGCTTACAATAACACTATTCATTTTTCGATGGGGAAGGCACCATTTGAGCATGTAGGGGGTGACAAATAGGTCTTGCCTATTTTGTGCACGAAGGACAAGATATTTCAAGAGGATCATTTTGTACAGGATCTGGGGACAACCTGTGTCCAGGTTAAGAGGCTCTACAAAAGTCTCAAGAAAGGCATAAGAAGGCAGCAAACAAGCATCGACGTGGCTTGCAGTTGAAGGAAGATGATTGGGCGCTTCTTAGGTTTAAGAAGGCATGCCTAAGAAAGGAGAAGGATAAGGAGCGGCTTTTTCCAAAGCTAAGTATGCAATACTATAGGCCCTTCCAGATTTCAGACAAGATAAATGATGTATCCTTCCGACCGAAGTTACCAAATACTTGGAAGATTCACAATGCATTTCATGGGAGTCTATCGAGACCTTTCAAGGGTGAAGTGCTAGAGGAAAGGGAGCCAAAGGAGAAACAAGAGGTAGAAGAAAGTGAACAGATTGGAATTTTATATACATGAACAGGATTTCACACATAAGGAAAGTGAAGGGTAACTAGTCCGCAGATATTTGGTCAAGTTTAGTAATTATCCAGCTCTTGATGCAAAGTGGATGGAGGAGGAGAACTTAGCAGAAATTCCTTAGATATTAAAGCTTTACCTTGAGGCTTTTGGTTTAGCTTGTAAAGTGTGAGCTTTGTCCTAGTGTCCTAAAGTACAAGTCAAGGAGAGGAAAGGTGGAATTATTCCACATACAATGGTGCAAGGCTGTACAGCTACTTAAAGATCATTTTATGAATGAATAAACATAAGTCTATTTTGCATTACATCTCTCTTGTTTATGGTGAGCTTGTGATGGCTTAGCAACAACTCAAGATCGTGTTTATGAGTCCAATTTAATTGATCTTGGAACCTAATTCGCTTGAGTGATAATCTAGCCAACACACACTCACTTGTGTGCACGATGTCTCTCTTTCATCCACCATAGCTAGCTTGATCCATTCCCATCAAGTGGTATATTAGAGCTAATATCATGATTAGCACATTCTAATCATCTCTAAGATCCTTGATTATTAGCCCTCTCTCTCTCTCTCTCTCTCTCTCTCTCTCTCTCTCTCTCTCTCTCTCTCTCTCTCTCTCGGACCACATTGAAGATGGCTACCTGGAACTGTAATGGGTCTATGAGGTTGGACGTGGGATCACTTGATTTGAGGAGAGTTTCAAAGACAAGGATATTGTGTTCTTCTCAGAGACTTAGCAGGCCCCTGGACAGGTAATGCCACATGTGGTGGGATACAGATGGGAAACAGCTCACAGGACAAATGCGAGATCTGAGCACGGGAGTAGAGGTTCCGGAGGAGTAGCAGTGCTATTCAGAGAGGAACTACAACCATTACTGCATATTGTACGAAGAGATGATCATGCTAGATATATGTGGGTGAGACTGAGACCTGACACAGGTCGATTCCTATATATTGCCATATGTTACTTTCCTTCCAGTACATCAATGTATGCCGCATCCAGAGGGCAGGCGCCTTTCTCTATCCTAGATGATGACATTTGGGAGTTTTCTAGGGATGGTGATATCATTCTCCTAGGGGACTTCAATGCCCGAACGGGCAACTCGCAGACAGTCTTCTACGACACTTTAGATGAGATGCTTAGAGAGCTGAATGTGGGTGAGTTGGGGCTTGACAGATGCTCAGATGACAGAGAGCAAACGGAGTATGGGAGATACCTCATGGAAATGACGACTACACATGGATTAGCCATACTTAATGGCTTACAGCGATTTCCTGGAGCAGCCGGTTTCACATGCTTTCCACATAGACATGGGGCCAGTACAGTGGATTATGTTATGACACAACCGAGCTTTATCCCCTGCATTCAGGATTTCACAGTGGGAGCCAGGCCCGTGGGCATAGCAGTAGACCATGCTCTCTTGACACTATCCGTTAAATTTCAGTATAGTACAACCCAGACATCAGGAGGCGGGTCACACACCCGCTATACATTTACTCCAGAGACTGATTTCATTTATTCAGAGGAGATCTGGGACCGTCTATTGGAAGGCACAGCTGGCACAAATGGTACAGGCCTCTCAGTGGAGGAGTGCACGACGCTATTGACTGAGACATTGCATGGGGCTGCATCAGTGGCATACCCACACACTCAGCCAGGCAAGAGACGACATTCTGGGAACATGCCCCAAAATAGTTGGTATGATGAAGAGTGCAGAGAGATGAGAGACCAGCTTCAAAGGGATCTTCTTTTAGGAGTCATCATTTACAGACAGTCTCGGATTGCTTTCCGACGCCTTGTGCGACGGAAGAAGCGAGCTTACCTAGCCCAAATGGAGCGAGACTTGTATCAGATGTTCTTGAGTAGGGACTCAGGAGAGGCATGGCGTCTCTTCCATGAGGACTCCCCTCCCCCAGTGATTACTTCACCTGAGGTGTGGGGCCAATATGCGACATCATTATATACGGTTCCTGGACAGGAACCCCTTCCAGACCCTACCAAGCCTTGCCCAGCTACGAGCACTTTCTTTACACCTGAGATGGTACAAAGGGCCATCGACAGAATGAAGACTGGGAAGGCATATGATCATGACGGTCTAGTATCGGAGCACTTTATACATGCCAGGGATATGCTGATGGAGGTTCTCGTAATGTTGTTCAATCGTGCCATGTGTGAGGGATTACCTGAGACTTGGAGATTGTCTAATATTGTGCCCATCTTCAAGGCTGGTGACCCTACAGGGCATGGGAACTACCGCACTATCATGGTTGGACACACATTGGCACGGTTGTATGCATCCATCCTGGAGCAACACTTGAGTAATTGGGCAGAGGGCGAGGGGGTACGAGCAAAGGGTCAAGCCGGCTTCAGGAGGGGTTTCTCCACTCTTGATCATATTTTGACACTCAGGGTCATCATTGAGGAGGGCAGAGCCAGTGTTACCAGGGAACGCCGGAACGGCGTTCCGGAGGGTCTTCATGGCCCGGAACGGCCAGACGTTCCGCAGGGGTTTTTGGTACCGGAACGGCCAGCCCGGAACGGCTCGGAACGGCCCGGAATGGCTGGGAATGGCAGATTTTCAGATTTTTGAGCTTTATCTTGTGAGGCTCCCCCTTCTTAAATGCCCTTCCCCCCACCCCTTACCTTCACAGTGCACACAAGCTCTCAAGGGTGAAAGCTCAAGCTCTACCCTCTCGAGTCTCGAGTCTTGACTCTCAAGCTCTAGCCTTGTTAGTCGGCAAGGCTCTCTCCCTCTCCCCCTCTCTCTCAAGCTCTCTCTCGAGTCGAGTCTCCCACTTTTAAGCTCTCTCTCTCTCTCTCTACGTCCCTCCCCCCTCAAGCTCTCAAGCCTATACGACATACGTTGGCCATAGTAAGGTTGAATGGTCTTCAAATCAAGTTTTCTGTGAGTATTAGAGTCAAAGGACTCTGACACTACTATATTTGAATCACACAGAGCTTAAAATTGCATTATTTGGGTGTTTTTATGCCTCCCGTTCCGCGCCGTTCCCGTTCCGGACCCCTCACCGTTCCCCCGTTCCGCGGGGGATCCCGTCGCTGTTCCCGTTCCGCGTTCCGGGTAACTATGGGCAGAGCACATGGGAGACGAATATATTGTAGCTTTGTGGACTTTCGTAAAGCATTTGACATGGTACCAAGAGCTCGATTGATGCGCAGACTACAGGAGATGGGGGTGCCCATAGAGGTGATTTGGGGGATTATGGCTTTGTACAGATCAGTGATGGGATGAGTACGCACTCCGGAAGGGGTATCTGATTTAGTTCACTCTACCATTGGAGTGAAACAGGGCTGCCCATTGTCTCCTACTCTATTTGGTATGTATGTTGATGAGGTGTCTGATTACATCGATAGAGAGGGTGACAGAGGTGCACAGTTGGCAGGGACGTGGATCCCATTGTTGCTATATGCTGATGATATTGTGCTGATATGTGACTCACCAGAAGGTATGCAACAACAGTTGGATGCACTATGCAATTTTGCAAAGGATAGTGGATTGTGTGTAAACCTATGTAAAACCAAGGTTATGGTGTTTAACACCACACCGCAATGGGTCAGGAGATCAGTACCCACTTTCAAATATGGTCAGGAGATTGTGGAGTATACAGATGCATACACTTACCTACGAGTAGTCTTTACTGGGCCGAGATTTTCCTTGAGAAGAGCAGCAGAGACTAGACTAACTAGAGCTGGTGCGGCTCTGGGAGGAATGGAGAGGATGTGTTCACAGGTTCAGTTCCACGAACCTAGGACAAAGTTATGGCTCTCTGATACTTTGGTTGCCTCTACTATGTTATATGGGGTGCAGGTTTGGGGACCTTCTATAGGCCAGGATGGGTGAAGGCATATGGAGAAGCCCCTGGTATCTATGATCTCTCGGCTGATTAGAGCCAAGGTTTCTGTACCGCATGATATCATTCGAGCGGAATTAGCTGCCCCCTTATGGAGATTGAGGCGCTCACAAGATCAGTCTCCTTTGTACACAGTCTGTGGGATACTACCAGAGACAGATATGCCAGGGTGGCTCTAGAGTCCTCCAGACAATTAGCTCTTAACAAATACATCAGGCTGGTATGCTCAGATGACATCATGGTTTTAGACACATGGTTTCACCATGGACAGGTTGCCTCCTTTTCAATACTCTCTTCAGGCACCCTTGAGGTCTCTGACACGGGTAGAGATTAATAGACTCATTCGTCAGGATTTGATCCAGTTGGACACGAGGAGGACATGGATAGAGCCGTTACAAGAGTTGGGCACAAAGATGGCTTTCTATAGAGAGCATTTTCTCCACCCCACGGGGGATGGGTTTGTAATTCGACCTAGCTATATGGACACGCATCTTTCGCATGGTTTGCGTTGTGCCATTGGCCAGATACGCACGTCCTCACATCAGCTCGAGATTGAGACTGGCAAATTCAGAGGGACCCCAACAAATAACAGAATATGCCGCTTATGTCATCTAGAGCCAGAGACAGAAGTACATTACATATGTCATTGCACAGTGTACTATGAGATACGAGGTCGTTTTCATTGTCTATTCAGAGAAGGTTTTGGGCCTCTATCTAGGGTCATGTGTTATGAGGATCAAAGATGTCTTGGGCTTTATCTACTTGAGTTACACAAGCATAGAGAAACCTTATTGAGGAGAGGTGAAGAGAGACATCCCCAGAGACAGATCACAGATTTCTTTACACTATATACTGTACACCCAGAAGAACAGACAAAGGAGCAACCAGCGACGGTGGAGAGGTCTACCCGCACTATTGGCATTCTCATAGACCGAGCATTGGAGCTAGGGAGATCTAGACCACCCCGAGGGAGGAGAGGAGCTACACAATTTCGAAGGAGGCTATGGCAAAGGATTCAAGCCATACTCTTTCATCGTCCAGAGTGCAGATAAAGATGGATCTCTACTCCCCTCCCATATTGTCTTCACATTGTACTGCTTAGTTTAGGATCCCGCAGTATTTATATTTTGTTATCCTAGTTTAATTTATTTTGTTAATCTTACTTTTTGTTAGTTTAGGATCCCGCAGTATTTATATTTTGTTATCCTAGTTTAATTTATTTTGTTAATCTGACTTTGTATCAGATACACCGCATTGTAACTTTCTGGTCTCATAGGTCACTTTGGCCTTTTGAAGACGTTAATATAACATTTCATTTCATTTCTCTCTCTCTCTCTCTCTCTCTCTCTCTCTCTCTCTCTCTCTCTCTCTCTCTCTCTTCTACTCTCCCTAGGCCTAATTAGAGCTTTAATGGTTATCTTGAGCATGTTCTTGAGTCTTGGAAGTCTTAGGCCACTACTCTTTGATCGTTAGTTGCCTAATTAGAATTACGCTTCATTAATTAGTGATCAGGGTTTCTAATTAAGCTCTAATTTTCATTAATAAATGTCATTTTAGCCATTTTAGGTGCATCTATTCCTTACCCTCCCCTCATCATTTTCTTTCTGTACCTACATCAGAGAAAGTCCCTGACATAAGCTTGCATTTGAGCTATCAAGCTCTGCATTTGAATGTCATTTGACCAAGATATGTGCTTGCAAAATCTCGGATTTCTCTGCTTATTTTGCAGGCCAATTTAATTTCACTTTGGGAGGAAAGGTCGCACACAAAAGATCACGTTGGGCAAGTGATTGGGGAGTTTGACCATTTCTATTTCGGGGGTGTGTGAAAAGGCCGCCCAAGCTCATGTAGTCACCCTTGGCATCTACTGGCAACACTCCAATCCGTATCTGTTGACGATTCAACGGCGGGCCCACCCGATCAATTTGCCCTGTGTGCAGCTCACACCGCCCGTGCTCCTTGCTATACTCATCGGCGATTCCTACAATTACCTCATGCCACAACAATTGCATCATCATCGTCGCTACCTCCTACCCGCCGCCCACTAGCTTCACAGTTCACTGCAACCGAGTGTAGCGCTTGCTTTGCTCTGGTGGCCTAGGTCGTCGTCACCTCCTTGAGACTCCCTCGTCATTGGCTACATGACACAAGAGGCCTGCATGCAGTTATTGTTCTTTTTTTTTTTTCATTTTTGAGCTTGAAAACTTAAAGTTCGTTTCCCATGGGCTCCATTCGAAATCTTAAGGCTTGTTTCCCACGTTGCTACTCCTACTCGACGCCCGTTCTTTATTCTCTACATACAAATTTGGCATGGCACAACCCAAAGCCTCCTCACGCTCAAGACCAAGGCCTCAAAGCATTCTTCGAAGGTTTCAAAGCAAAGCAACGGGCATCTTGCTACTTCCTACTGTGAAGAGTGGCTTCACCTCGATAAAGTAGTTTCATCAACAGTAAAGAGGAGCTTCACAAAAGGAGTGAGCTTTAGTAAAGGAACTTTCTCTCTCTCTTTCTCTCGCAATTAAAACTCTTAAATCTTGCAGCCAAGCACAATAATTTAAATAAATCATTTGTAAAGAAAATTTGTGCTCCTGTAAAGAGGTAGACACTGGCTAGGAGAGTCTCCTAAGCTAAGACTCCTCTATTAGCGCAATGGAAGAGAAGAGGCTTGGGAAATTTAACGGGGAGGGCTTTCATACTTGGCAAACCAAGTTGAAAGGCTACTTAATGAAAAACAGTTGTGGGGAATAGTCAAGCCAACGCTCATTGATCCAACATCTGCTACTGGTGCACAAGTTCTGACACGATCTGAGTGCACAAAGTCAAGCCAAGGACGAGCAGACATTAGGAATCATAATCATTGCACTACATGACATTTATGTACATTTTATTGATGATTGTGATACTTCATCAGCTGCATGGAAAGCACTAGAAAAAAAATTTGGAGCTAGGAAAAAGAAGAGCAAAGTAAGCTTAAAGAAAGATCTATACAAATTGCAAATGGAACATAATGAAGATGATGCAAGCTTGATCAATCGCCTCAAAAGCATGACACCACAACTAGCTTATGTAAACAGTGCAGTACCAGAGGAGGACAAAATTGCGGTTCTTCTAGCAGCCTTACCACCTAGCTTTGACTAGATCATGACCATCATTGTGGAGAAGGATCCAACACCAAATTTTCAAGATGTCATCAACTCTTTAATGTCCAAGGAGAAGAAGCAAGGGAGGAATGCTTCTTCAGGGGGGGGAGGAGCTTTTGCAGTTACCTCTAGCAGCAAAACTTGTTTCAAGTGTGGCAAAGAAGGGCACATAGCAAAGGACTATCTATCATTGACAGCATTTGCGGGAAGAAGGGCCACCTTCCTTCCAAGTGTTTCAAAAGGGACAAAGGCAACACCAACAGAAATCCAAGGCCCAAAGTGTATTTGGCAGAAAAAGACAAAGACGAAGATGAAGAAGAAGGCGGCAATAACCTTCTGGTCTACGACGACATTCTCTAGCTTTTTTTATTTTGCCTTTCCCTTTCAGTTGTATTTGTTTGGAGACAGCTTTGACTAGCTTGGTCTCAGTTTTATACATCTGTTCGAGGGGAGGTGTGTTTGAGTATCTCTTGGATTAGAGATAGCTTGTCTCCTGGATTGGGAATGGTCTCCTCGATTCGAGATGTTCTTTTTGCTCTTGGATTGGAGTGTGCCAAAGTTGTCAGTTTCTTCAGTTTCTTCCTAGTTCAAACCTCAAGGGGAGCATTGTAAAGTGTGAGCTTTGTCCTAGTGTCCTAAAGTACAAGTCAAGGAGAGGAAAGGTGGAATTATCCCACATACAGTGGTGTGAAGCGGTAGAGCTACTTAAAGCTCATTTCATAAATGAATAAACACAAGTCTATTTTGCATTACATCTCTCTTGTTTATGGTGAGCTTGTGATGGCTTAGCAACAACTCAAAATCGTGTTTATGAGTCCAAGTTAATTGATCTTGGAACCTAATTCGTTTGAGTGATAATCTAGCCAACACACTCACTTGTGTGCACGCTGTCTCTCTTTCATCCACCATAGCTTGCCTGATCCATTCCCATCATAGCTCTAAGTATTCTAACAATGCACTTCGAATCAACAAGTTGAATTTGGTGCGGTTATGTGCTGCACAAGAGGAGAGTCACTCCATTCCTTTGTCACGGATCCTAGAAAGGAATAGAGACAACTATTTTTTCTTTGACATTTTGGGGGTATTGACTAGCTGACATTGCTTTGTTGAGTGACTTTATGATATTTGACCATGAAATTGTCCATAAAAAACTGAATTATTCATGTACTCTTAGAATTGTCTCTTTGCCTCAATATGTGTGTAAGATGAAATGTCTGCAACATTTTGTCTAAGGTTCGCTTGAGAGGTGACATGAATCTAGAATTGACAAGATTTAGTAGATCAAGACATCCTTTAGAGATGAATGTGATCTTGATGTGATTGCTAAACAAGTCATAATGATCGCGATTCGTGTCTTAAGTTCTTGAAGGGAAATATGATCAGAATGTATTCGTGATGGTCTATTGATTAAGTGTCTTTGTGCTAGTGCATGGTTTTGAGTGGTCAAATGCATGTATGCATAGAGTCGGTGTCTACTAAATTGGTTTCTTGTCCATTGTCTATTTTGCCAATCAAGGGCGATTACTCTTTTCTTCTTTTAAGGGCGGGCATGCCACAAAATGATGAGGTAGCATGACCACTTGGCAAGACAACAACACAACCACCCGAAAATGACGTCGGAATTTTTGTTGTGATTCACACAATGAACTGCAGATTGATGTAGCAATCTGTCGCAATTTGAATCTAATCATAGGTGCACTCTTTGGATCTAAGAAAGGTTTGGCGTCCTTTAGACATCTACAAGAAAAACATGTTGAGACATAGTCGCCCACCCCTCAAGGATGTCTTTGAAATCTCCATGGACCACAAGCAAAGAAGTGAGGACGTAAAGACATTGATAATGGGACATCTTCCGGTGATGCAGACCATGCTATATAATCAAACTCCTCAGCTAATGAAGGAGACACACTACCTTGCTCTCCCCCAATAGTGCGTGCTGTAAGAGGCACCTGCGACTGAATCTCCAAAGAATTAAGAGGTTGCTGAACTAGCCTATTGTGGGGCACCTTAGACTGATCCTGAGCTGCCTCCGATTGTTGGTCCTCATGCTCTGTCTATCTTCCAGCTGCTTTCAAACATCCTCTTGATCTTGATTTGGTAACCTCTCCTCAAGTGGTCTATCTATGGGCTCCTCTCCCTCATCAATCCTCTGTCTCACTACCCATCTGTAAACAAGGAGAGGCTATACTCAACCCTGTCTACTTGCTTGTCTCTCTTTCTATATCTGTGCCCACTCATCACTATGCTACTTCTGATCACTGTGTTGGTGACTCTGGCCCTTGTAATCTCTATCATGAAGTTGCGCGGGATCGTGTTGCTGTGTAGAACTTTGCCAGGTCTTCTATGGCTGAGAGAGTTGTCCTCTCCTGCGACTAGCGTGTCTTTGCTATTGCCTTCTAGGGCAATCCCTCACTAGATACCCCATCACACGACACTTGCAAGGCAGTAATCTCGGATCTCTTTAGGGAGTCCGCAGGAAAAACCGCTCAATCTGTTCTTTGAAAGTGACCTTCTTAAACGAAGAGGTCGGTAGAAAAGAATCCCAAAACGTAAGGATTCAAATTTCGCCGATTGTCCATCCTCTATAAATTCCTTAGTCTTTTTGTTCTTATCTTCGAGGAAATCATATTGGTTGGCTTTGTAAAAGTGTTTCTTCTTTGCATAAAACATGTGATCATCGGAGTCCGAACTGTTAAAGGATGACTCCTCAATAGAACTTTTAGAAACTGGTCGGAATCTGATCTTCTTTGCCTTTTTCTTGTTCTTCCAAAACCTTGAGTCTTGCTTCGCTTCTTGCGCTTTTTGTCCTCCTCACTCGAGTCGCAAGAGGAAGAGCTAGAAGAATTGTCGAAAAAAGAGGAAGAACTCGATAGTCCTTCGAAATGCACATGCTTCTTCTGTTTTCGTGCAGCTGCAAAAGAAGATTGACGGCCCAAGTAATTGGGGTAGTCAGTCCCCTTGTTGTGCTTCTTCAGTTGCTTCTTCGTGTCTAGAAGCTGATTGATTCAGGTTTCGAAAACATCATTGAGTTCTTCTTTAGTGAACATCCTTGGAGTAGGAGGTTTCTTGATTGCCGGTTTAATTGGTGACTCAATGGCTTTCTGCCAGTGAGTATGCACTTCATCCATTGGGTGCTGGGTCAAAAATTTGGCATACTGTGGGTCCTTGGCGAACTGAAGCATCTGCTTTGCGCACTCATTAACCTACTGTCGACGTTGTATCTCCATGAGTTGATATTGCGAAGGTCGAGGTGGCCCGTACTCGTTCTCTTCTAATTCGCTTGAATTTTTTGTACTGTCTCCCGCTTCAGAGGTGGCAGATGGAGTCTTCTGATTCTTTTTGGAATCCATATGTGCCACGAGAAGAAGGATTGGATTTCCCAATAGAAGAGAAATCGGCCGTGCTCTGATACAACCATAACAAACTTGGACACCCCAAGTTTAGATTTTGTCGCGACACAAGAGAAATTCCTTAAAACGCTTCACAATTTAATTGAGTCGACATGGCCCGGTGTAGTTCCCTGCCAAGAGAGATTGGCCCCAAAGACTGATGTCCCTTTCGGTATTTCCTTTTGTATTAATCCGAGAGTTGCTAACGGGATGTTTAGTTGCTACCAATGAAGTGGAAAACATCATTTTGTTGGTGGGCAAAGGTATTTTCATTGCTATTTTTCAACACGAGTTTGCCTCTATGGTAGTCGATCGCTCTCCTCTCACCTATCATAAAATCTAATATTTTCTCATATTAAACTGATCATTTAATGTGGGAGAATAAACGGGAACAAGGGTTAGAATATAGACATGTGGATTTATCTCAACACAGGGCCAAGGTTAAAGGGGTCCATATGAGAGATGATCCGTCAAAGAGCAAGGCTAGCTAATGGAGCTTATAGACCTTAGGGTTAGCTTCATTAAAGACCTCCAAAGGTAAGTGTTAAAAGTCGTTTGACCTTAGGCAAGTTGGGGCTATGCTTGAGGTGGGAACCCGGCCCAAGCTTGAGGTGCTTGTAGTGCTTAATGACTAAGGTACTTGAGGTGCTAGGGTTGATCTTGAGGTGGGAACCTTCTCCAAGCTTGATGGGGTTGAGCTTGAGGTGGGAACCTTCTCCAAGCTTGAGGGGCTCAAGGTGTTTTAAAAGTCAACAAGCATCCCTATTCATGGGGGGGCGAGCCCTCATTGTAGGAGCATGAGAGAGAACACATACACCCTCAAACAAGTCAAGCCTTGCCTAAAGAAGCATTAGGGACACATGTCAAGTTCCTCTCCATGTTGCCCTCATAAGGTGCTTACAGCCTATTGGTTGGCCTCTCAAGGGGTCCAATGATAATTTAGCTAATTTAATTAATTGTTCATGCATTTATCAAGTCCTCTCTCTCAAAGGGAAAAGGGGGACACTTGTCCCAAGGCTAGCATGTTTGCTTGAGCCTTGATATGCACTCTACATGTGATTGGCTAGGCTTGAAGGGGTCCAATCAACTTCCAACATGAGCTACAAGGGGGGGTCGAACAAGGAAGCTAGGGGCTAGCTTGGGGGGTATACTCTCTCCCCCTCCCCCCCCCCCCCCGCACACACACACACACACACTCATTGTGTGAAGTGCAAAGTGCAGAGCTCCATCTCCTTCTCCGAGCTTGTTAAGAAGTTGAGAGCCTACACCAATACTCTTGGCTATGGAATACAAATCCAACCAAGAGCCATGCTCCAATGCTTAAGCTTGCCATCTTCATCATCATCATTATTATGCTATTATCCTATGCTATGCAAGAAGAGTGATGATAAGTGAGGAACTATTTCTTTCTCGTATGTTATTTCTTCTTCCTCTTCCCTACCCTCATTCCCCGCTAGCTCTCTCCACCTTTGAAGGTGTTTGAGGCCTTGGGACTGAGGCCGGGAATGGTTAATGGTTTTTTTACAAGATTATGTTATGCTCGTGAATCCGTCCCCATGTGACTATGAGAGAGACTACCCTAGGAGCAGAGGACCTACACATAGAGGATCCATACAAAGCTATATCACTACTTTTTACAGAGGGACTGCCGGAGGTTACCCAATCACACCCTCATTGGGGCATTCTTCTTGATCGAGCCATCCAACCGTGCCGCTCACGATGCCCAAGGATGCAAGGATCTTTACACCATAGACGAGGTCTACATTGGAAGCTACGGAGCATCATTGAGTGGCATCGAGCACGTTTCCCCCGAGAGCTGACGATGGAGGTCATTAAGGCCGTACTATAGAGACCCATGGGAGAGCTCATGGGGTGATCACCATTGTCCACTCACCCCTCCCTATATGTTTTGAGATGATGTATTATATGATGAGGATGTAGATTAGGCTTACATACCTATCCACTCTAGGTACCCTCATTTAGGTAATCTTTTGGTTTCATAGGTCATTTTGGCCTTTTAAATACATTAATTTAACATTTTATTTCATCTCTCTCTCTCTCTCTCTCTCTCTGCCAAAGAAGTGAGACTTGGTACCCTTTTGTACACATATTGAAAATTACATGCTCGAAGGCATTACATCAGCCCATAGGCATACAAGGATAACGGATTTGGTAGTGAAAAGACCCCTAAGATATTTAATGATTATAAACTTTAGGGGAACAACTACTAGTGATGCAAAGTTACAAAACATGGGTGATACAACAAAAACTAGCAGCAGGGGAGTGAGGGAAGAAAGTAGCAAAGAGCTAAAGCAAAAACAGGCCACCTTGACGTTGAGAGGAGGCCGAAAACTCTCCCAAAGAATCTCTGATAGCCAACTCCGAATCTCCAAGGTCGCATGCAGTGGCGCATCCCAAGCGAAGAGACATCGCCACCGCAAGAAGACTCTGCATCAAAAATCCGGGGGAGAGATAGTCTCTAGCCATCCCTGGCAATGATCAGCAAGACTATGACATTCTTCAACCAACAATCAAAAGCAGTATATGGTGCAAATATCAAGTCTCTCCCTCTCTCTCTCTCTAATTTTTTCAAGCACTATTGGGATTAAACAAGGATGTCCGTTGTCACCAACTCTCTTTGGTCTATGCATCGATCAATTGGAACAAATGGTACTTGACTTTATACAAGAAGAAGGCTTTGAAGAGGTTACTATTTGCAATGTGGTAGTCATGCTTTTGTTGTATGTGGATGATGTAGTGCTTCTATCACACACTTTAGAGGATGCACAAAAGCTTATGGTTGTCCTTGAGAACTTTTGCGTGCATATGTGCTGAATTTGAATGAATCCTAAACAAAGGTTATGCTTGTGAAAACCAACCATAAGGAGAAGCCATGCATTGTGTACAACAATGAGACATTTGAATTTGAGAGCTTTAAGTACCTTGGCCTTGAGGTTCCGGCCAATCACAAGTGGCATGAATGTACTATGTGTTGTTCGAAATCCGAGAAGAGTGTACTAATCATTTGAGAACATGTGCAATGGGAGAGATATCAAACGTTGAGTCTTTAAGTACCTTTTTGACACATTGGTGACACCGGTTCTTCTTTATGGAGTTGAAGTGTGGGGCGGGAGCATCTCAAATCTTCTTGGAAAGAGTTTGAGATTGTTCAAAAGCGTTTTCTTACAAACTTTCTCCAAGTTAAGACACAAACACCATATATGCTCCTACTTCTTGAGTCAGGATCTCTTTCAATTGAGGTTATGGGCATGGAAAGGGTTGTGGAGTGCGTGATAAAGATGCGTCAAAACCCCTTACATTGACTTCCTACAATTGCATGGGAAGCAAGCAAAACAGTTCAAAAGACGCATAAAAGCGAGATCTTGAGCACAGGATGGATGCAAGACATAAAGAAGTGGTTTGGGAGATGGGATGCATTATGCTCACTACATGCTGCCTGAATAGACTCCCAAGTGAATGAACCTTTTCTACAACGCCAATGTATTACGGCTTGGGAGGAATCCGGAGGGTTCATGCTTCAAACATTACACCACCCATATTGCCCCCAACTACAAAACCATGTTCTTTGCTGAAAGAGGAAACCATACTGCCCCTTATATGCTTGAGCCTATCTCCTTGTTAGCGATACACACTATCGCATCCATTAGGCTTACCTCCCACTCCCTTCGATGTGAGATAGAATGTTGGGGCAATGGAGAAGAATCAAATTGTTTGTGCACATCATGCTCACTGCAAGTTCAAGAGTTTGAGCACCACACACTACTAGAATGCTCAGGTTTTGGTCACATCCAAACTTGCTTCCCTCGCATTTTTAGCCATGACTTAAACCTACACAATCTCCTCTCCGAGCCACAGTGTGGGCTCTCCATTGCGACTCTCATCACCACAACCTTGGAGCATCAAGGATCACTCATCAGCGCCTCACATACTACATCACATGTAACTTTTGGTCCCATAGGTCATATTTGACCTCTGAGGACGATAATACAATCTATCTATCGATCTGTCTATCTCATAGTTATAGGGAATGGCCATTTTCAGATCCCCGTTCCCCGTTCTAGATCCCCGTTCCGTGTTTCAAACATGAGCGTCTGAAACAAGGAATGACATTTCATGCATGTTGCCGTTCCCCGGTTGCCGTTCCGATTTCCTGTTCCGGGTAACTATGGTCTATACCTCTCTCCATCCAGCTACAGCGGAAGATCACAGATTTCTTTCAGTCTCAGATAGAGGAGTTCGAGAGCCCCCACAGCATAACAACACCAGAGGTGTCAGAGGCATATTGCTTGATTGGGCGATAGAGTTGGGGCGGTCCCGTCGCCCACGGATGAGAGGGCCCTCTCGATATTGACGCAGACTGTGACAGAGGATCCATACCATATTGGCGCGACATAGGAGCCGTGCCGGATACTGATGTATATGTATATGATGCCTCGACTGTCAGAGAGCTCCATTGTATCAGCTCCCTTTGTCTTCCCTTTGTATCAGCTTTCACCCCACCCCTACCCACTATTTTCTTTTCAGTTCTTTGTACTTTTTGTACCGAGACCTGGTATTAGATTGACCACATGTAACCTTTTGGTCTCATAGGTCATTTTGGGGAGTACCCACAGAGCTCATTTGGGGGATCATGGCATTGTACAGATCAGTAGTAGGGCATGTACGCACCCCGGAGGGACTTTCTACACCGGTTCACTCCACTATTGGGGTGAAGCAGGGCTGCCCGCTCTCTCCTACTCTTTTCGGTATGTATGTGGATGAGGTTTCTGACTACATTGATAGCGATGGGGATAAATGTGCACAACTGGCAGGGGCATGGATTCCACTTTTGTTATATGCTGATGATATTGTGTTGATCTCTGAATCCCCAGAGGGAATTCAACGTCAATTGGATGCTTTGCATACGTTTGCCCACGAAAGTGGTTTGTCTGTCGACCTTGGTAAACCAAGGTTATGGTGTTTAATATCACCTCACAGTGGATTAGGAGGTCAGCACCGACATTCACATACAGCCAGGAGACTATGGAGTACACAGACGCTTACACTTACCTTGGAGTGGTTTTTAGCGGACCTACATTCTCACCCAGAAGAGCAGCAGAGACCATACTGACTAGAGCCCAAGCAGCATTGGGTAGATTGGAGAGGATGTGTTTGCAGGTTCAGTTTCAGGAGCCCCGGATGAAGCTCTGGCTCTATGACACCTTGGTGGCTTCAGCATTGCTCTATGGGGCTGAGATATGGGGACCTTCATTGGATCACCACGGGAGGCCGGGTCGCACAAACGGATGGGGGAACATGGAGAAACCTCTCGTCTCTATGATCTCGCGGCTCATTAGAGCCAAGGTATCAGTACCACCGTCCACGGGCCATTATCCGAGCAGAGCTAGCGGCCCCCCCACTAGTGGTGGAGGCGCTCACCAGATCAGTCTCCTTCATAAACCGCACATGGAAACTTCCCAGAGACAGATATGCTCGCATAGTACTTGAGTCCTCTCGACAGTTAGCCATACAAGGAGATACAACATGCTGGTATGGGGAGATGACATCATGGTTTCAGGCGCATGGGTTCAACATAGACAGGCTGCCACCATTCCAGTACTCATTGGATGCACCATCTCTCATTCTTACAGAGTCGGAGATCACCAATTTCATCCGCCAAGACCTGACCCAGCTAGACACTAGGAGGACATGGATACAACCAGCACAAGAATTGGGCACGAAGATGGCTTTCTACAGAGACCACCTTCTCCAGCTCACGGAAGATGGTTTTGTGACGAGACCAAGATACATGGATACCCACTTGTCTCATGGGATACGATGTGCTATTGGCCAGTTATGCACTGATCGACCGAGTGATTGAACTGGGGAAATCCAAGCGCCCACGACTGCGAAGGACTACACAGCATCGAGGGAGGCTACGACAAAAGATTCGGAGCACGCTGGCCAGGCATGCACGACGCCCGGTCAGACTACTAACCATGGAGGAAATTGATGAGATTTGCCAACGACTGATGCTAGATCTTTTGTGATTCAGCTATCCCAACAAGCCGCCCATTTTTGCTTAGTTTTTTGCTTAGCTCACATCGACCAATCTAGGATCCCATAGTATATATCTTTGTTTTGTACTGTTGTTAGGTTATTTTGTTACTCTGACTTTGTATCAGATCCGCCACCTTGTAACTTTCTGGTCTCATAGGTCACTATGGCCTTTTGAAGACGTTAATATAACATTTCATTTCATTTCATTTCTCTCTCTCTCTCTCTCTCTCTCTCTCTCTCTCTCTCTCTCTCTCTGTGTGTGTGTGTGTGTGTGTGTGTGGCACTCTCATAGTGAGATTTTGACTTTGAATGAGGGGCTGATTCTGACTTAGTTTTGCGAAGACATAACAACTCACAAAGTAACAATAAGTGTGTAAAAGTTGGCAATTTGTTCAGGTTCGAAGGTGGCAAAGTAGAATAAAACAGTTTAAAAGCTTTCAGCTTTTGGCTGACTCTTTCAGATTCCTTGGGTGTTTAGTACATTTGAAACATACGTGTGGGTAGAGAAAATGCTAAGTTAGCTGCCAGAGAATGTGTAACGTATTCGGATTTGTTGCATGTGCTGCTCTAACATAGCGATGAGTTTGAAGGTTCTTAACTTTCCCATGAAGGTTTCCTGTTGGCTGGAATGATGGGCCCAATATGCTAATGTGTGTGTTGTGGACGTGGGGTTTTGCAGGTGTTTATGGTGACTACCAAGGTCAGTGGGTCGACGAAAAGTGAGTCTGCAGACAGTCTTTTGACCCGGCTTGCCCAAACATTTACTTCTTGACTATTTTTAATTGTGTTTTCTATGCATCAGTTCTCAAACTAAACCAGTGGATAAGAGAGGTGTTGCAAGGCTCGAGGCTGAGAGGGAATGGCTACAGGTAGGAGTTGAATCAGGAGCGTGCGTTCAGGTTTTTCGTCTTGGAGGCATTTATGGACCTGGAAGAAGGTGACCTTTGCTTGAAAAAACCAGTATATATTATATTGCAATGTTTATCTTAGGTGCTTGTGTTTTTTTTGGTTGTTTGAATGGCCTTTAACCTTTCACTTGTTTGAAAGAAATGATTTACCAAAGAAATATTTCTGTGGTGTTTTCACATGTAGTGCTATCAATACTCTGCTTCGTCCAGACAGAAAATCGTCCAAACAGCGCAAAAGAGAGAGCCGACAATACACCTCACGCATTCATGTCTCAGATATTTGCCAAGTAGTTATGGCAAGCATCCAGTCACCTTGTCCTGGGTAAGTAAACACATTATATTTTTCTCTAGAACTGATGGATTGGGTGCACTCGAGTATTAATTACAGGGTTTTCATGTTCCTCAGACAAATCTACAATGTTGTCGATGATGATCCTGCATCACGAAGTGAAGTATTCTCTTATGCCAAGAGTATATTATGTGAGAGATGGCCTCAAATGAAGCATTTGGTAGAACCAACAAATCTGGAAGGATCATCAAACGTGGAGGAGGTCCATAAGTTACGTCGCAGTCCGGAAAAGAGGGTTCAAAACACACGTCTTAAGGATGACCTACAGGTGCAGTTGATGTACCCCAGCTACAGATCGGGATTAAAGGCACTAATTTATGAAATGACCGAGCAAATTGAAACTTTAGCATGTGGAGGGAAAAGGGTTTAAACCTGTCTACATGTTGATTTGTAAAGGTGGAGTTGCTACCTCACATCAGGAGTGAACTGTGAACAGCAGAGATTTCCTAATGAAGAGAACTTTGCTTTCAAGTACTGAAAAATTAGGAGGCATTGATTTCAATAGATGTGCTTATGTGTTTGTGTCTCTACAAACTATGGGTCTTCATACATGTTGAACGAGGGTGGATGGCGTCTGTTACATTTACCAACCTTGCTTAGAGCAGGGTTTGCTTAGAGCAGGGTTGGCTCAG
Organism: Adiantum capillus-veneris; assembly: GCF_014529385.1. NCBI lineage: Eukaryota > Viridiplantae > Streptophyta > Polypodiopsida > Polypodiales > Pteridaceae > Adiantum > Adiantum capillus-veneris. The sequence continues at coordinate 1,125,843 of NC_140955.1, forward strand.
AAGAAACTGGTTTGTAATAGCCCCCACCTTCCCCCTTTTTGGCCTGCCCCAAAGGAGTGAGGCCTTAGTTATGCCTCCCCCTTTTGATAATGAAAAAGGGGAGGTTGTGTTTTAAAAATGTAAAATTTTTTGATTGATTGGTGGAGATAGAAGTTACTCATTACAAAGACGAGCAATATTCACATCTCCACTTCATCATGGAGAGGAGAGTCGAGACTCATGAATCATTTGATCCTATCCTATAATTAATTAATAAGGGATATTATGGATATTATGCTCCTTGTCATCGAACATTGCCGCTATTGTGTGTGAGAGAGAGGTTTTCCTGCCATTGCCACTTGATCGAGTGAGGGTGCGCAACCTACAGCAGCTGAAAGGAAATAGCACCTATGCGGATCAACGCGGTCTATTTTGGGGTCATTCCATGTGCCGACATGTTGATACTATAGAAGTGGTATGCAAGTTGTTGGGCACGATTTGTGGTGAGTATCCTTGCAACCCAAGAGCACCAAATGTCTACAACCAGAGAGCATAGGCTGGAGGCAACCCAAAAAGAGTTCGTGTTGCCTTCCTGGAATTCATGAGTGCCTGTAAACATCGCTAGCGTCTTGGCATGATTTCCTTCAAGCCATCAGCTGCAACCTTTTGTAGCCTTCTCTCCTTTGACCAGTCGCACCGTTTGCACCTCTCTCTCTCTCTCTCTCTCTCTCTCTCTCTCTTTCTAGAAGGTTGTGGAGCTGTGAAAGTTGGGTCATGGTTGAGGCGGCTAGGAACTTGGAAGGGGGAACAAAAGCGGGTTCTAGAGGTTTTCCTACAATGGGATCACAGCCCTTGTGCAACATCCATTTGCATCAAATATGGGCGTTGGCCAAGAGAAGTTGGTAGTAGCTCTGGCACTTGTGCTGCGGGGTTTGATGCATGTGTGCACACAATATATAGTGGATGCAATTAAGCCTTCTTCTATTAGTGCTTTATACTTCAATGCAGGTGTTAGTGCTTTTGCAAATACTATTTACAATTGTAGCACGATGTACATGATTTTTTTTGCAGCTGAAACTACAAGAAAATGTCAAGTATAGTGCCAAGCGACCTCCCTTACACCTTGCAACCTTCTCTTTTACCTGCATCCTTCACTTGCTCACTATGTTAAGCGTGAATATGAAGCTTTGTGAAGTTGCAACAGGGTGAGACGGCGATGAAAGGAAGCAACATGCTGGAGAGTGTCAGGTTGTTGGGCACAGCCGCCGAGGTGGAGTTGTTGAAGACGATGATGTTTCAAAGAATGGCATGATGATGCTTTATACGAGGGTGCACATGCATGGAAATCCTACAACGAGGTAACTAGCCCTTGGGCAGTCATTTCCTACAACATAGATGTGTGTATTGGGACTGGCTATTGGTCTCCTCACCCATATTGGCTACGGGTTCTTTGCCTCCAACCAAAAGCGGTCATTCCCTCGCGCTTTGCCAACCAAATATCTCTAAAGTCATGTCTTCACCCATAAGCGCAAGCAAGAGACCCTTGCCATCTTGTCTTCACACACAACTTCTTCCCATTTTCCCTTTATAATCCGTTCATCACTACCATCTACAATGCTTACATCCTCCCCGCCAACTACATAGGTCAAACACTAGGGATTTTGCTAAGTTAACAAAAAACAGTAGTTTATAATTTTTATGTAGGCCTCATGTTCCCCCCCTAAGCTTAGGATACCTATTTCTCTAAAGTAGTGCATGTATTTTTGTGAGAGTACTCTTGATGGTCCCAATTCTTGATTGCAATAAGCTCAAATATTTGAGGAGACGATCCTTACAAGTGCTATGATCACTGTATTAAAACCCCATAGATGCAAGTGGCATTCTATTCGAATTGTGGGATACTTAAGTTTCTTGTTATGGTTAGCAATAAGCCTCTCTTAGTAATGGCGAGAGGGTGCATGCATGGAGGTCCTAAGCGAGCTGACCTCACATTATTTTACAAGAGTAGTGATGTATGAAGATCCATACCGTACCAAAGTTATATATAAAGGTTCTCAACAGGATTATACATGAAGAGACTCTGCAGGAGCACCTCCTTGGCCCATTATTTCACAGGGAAACACTTGGATAATCAGGTTTAATTGATAATACATGCACCAAGTGTCTAACATGGATGACAACTACACCCTTGGCTTTGACTAGCCCTCTTGTAAAAGAGAGAGAGAGAGAGAGAGAGAGAGAGAGAGAGAGAGAGAGAGAGAGAGGTCAAGGGAGGGAGGAAAGGAGTCCCAAAGAGAGGAGAGAGAGGTCAAGGGAAGGAGGAAAGGAGTCCCAAAGAGAGGAGACAGAAACGTGTCGATGCGACCATCATGAATAGTTTTGCAAATGTTCTAAGCCAACATGAAGTCCTTCCTATAGGTGATGCGATTTTTTCCAAGAATAAAGTATAAAGTACAAAGTTGGTGCGTGCATTAGCAAACTAGGAGAGAGAAATTAAGAAAAAACAGGAGGAGAGAAAGATGTGCTGCACACATGGAGACGTTCAGTCGGACGTCCGATCAAAAAGGCGCTGCCACGTAAGCCAGGCCCGCCACGCCCCTGTATGAACCAAACGGCTCCTCCGCCGGTCTCAACGCAATGAACACCCCCCCCCCCCCCCCCCACATTCACGCGAACGCAGCGACGTTTAGGTGGCGGGAAGATAACTGCACTACGTACAGGGACTGCAAAAAGCTGCAGCGGCTGATGTGGAGCTCACTGCATCACTTGAAGACTTGCACGCACTTTGCCAGCATGAAATTAGCAGCAACGACCGCAGCTTCCACCGTCTCATGTGCGCAACCAGGCAATCGGTGAGCTGCCTTCCTAGTGCCAACGAACACAGCTTCCACCGTCTCATGTGCGTGCTACAAGAGAGGATGGCCGGGTGGGGGGGGGGGGGGGGGGGGGGGGGGGGGGGGGCGTGGCTCACAGACGAAGAGGGGGAGAACGGAGAGAGAGAGAGAGAGAGAGAGAGAGAGAGAGAGAGAGAGAGAGAGAGAGAGAGAGAGAGAGAGAGAAGAGAGGGTGGCTGGAGGCTAAGAGAAGAGGGGGATTGAAGGTTGGCTGCGCAACTTGGAGGAGCAAGATGGGTTGCGAAAGCTCAAAGAAAATCCACTTATCCCTTATCCCTTATCCCTTATGGGGGAGGCAGTAATGGGTGGCAACTGGTGGTAGTGGATGACAATGTGGAAAAAAATAGCTAGCTCCACAAAGCTCGCTCCATATACATCCCTTGTTTTTCTTACTTGGACACTTGGTGCCCCTTAGAGAAAAAGAGCACTTATAAAGACAAGAAAGACACTTGAAATTTCTTGCTAATAGTAAGCGGAAGTTTTAGTTCATATGCAAGGTAATGTTTGACCCTAAGCCCCATGTAATCACAAGTGGGAGGATCAAAATACTTCAAGCATATAGCACATTTTCATTGATTGAACATTACCTTGTAGCATGAGGCTAGAATGTACAACCAGCTTAATGATGTTCCACTCCATAAAATGGCTTTGTTGACTCATTGTACAAATTTGAGAGGTTGTGGTCCATCTCTATGAACACTTACGAATGTGTTTATGAAGCAAGAACATCTTTGGTTTCTTACTCCTTTTTACTCATTTGCTTCTAGAAAATCTATCGCTGATAAGGTAAATAACCTTGCCCAAATTACTCTATGGTCATAGGATATGAGCCCTAGGGAAAAACTATGAGGTAAATACTCTATTTGTGCACATCTATAAGGTCCAAAAGTAGTTTAAAAGGTCATGAACTTGGCTAGAATCATGGGGAGGTAAGCCCACTCCAATGGAGAGCAACCCCATTGCTTATGTCATCAAGAGACTTTCCCTCTTACCTTTTAAACTCCCATATACTCTCTCTTTCTCTAACTAGTAATCTAAGTTTATCTTTTATCCACATCATTGTTATATTGGTGTCTACCCTCTCTCTTAATCTCATGATTAAGTTCACTAACTATGAATGGTAGCTTGGTGCACCCACCATAAGAAAACTCTAATCTAGGATTCTACTAATCGTAGATTTCTAACATAGTGGGTCCCTTCAATACAAATCGTAGCATCTCCTTCTTGTGATGCCCCCGACTTGAGAGTGTGCATAGACAGTTTAGATGAGGATTCCTTGATTTTGTACTTGTTAGAGCATATCCATAGTCATATAGAAGGTACATGAATGATTACAAATACTGCAAAAAAGCAAAACAATTTGATGCATAATAGAAATACTCAGAACCTAAAAGAGTATGAGTAGAAAATGATGCATCCAATTTCTTGTCCCACACAAACTTGACGCTAGCCTTTTGACATACTTTTAGCCTACTCATTTTTAGTCCTTTCCTCATCAAGTATTTCATGTATGTTTGCATCAATAATAGGATGTGTAGAGCACATTGTCATTACAACCCTTTTGTTTATGATACATGCATGTAAATACCTATGGCTTCACACGTATTGTACTTTTGTAGTGGTGTTATGTGCCTCACCATGATATGTTGAATTCTCTTTAGGCTATCCCTAATTGGACGAACACTCAACAAGCTACGAGTCCTTGGGAAGAGGGGCTAGAGAGCTTTTATTCTTGGAGTTACACCTAATTATAGGGGTCCTTAATATAGAGGTAGGGTTTTCTATGTTATGCGATTCTAGAGTCTGAGGGCCAGGTCACACCAATATAGTGTCCCAAAGAGTATCTGCATAAACTAATTTAGGGCACATGCAATTCAACAAGAATCAATGCTTGTATCAGGACCCAAAATAACAAATTCAATATAGCTTATCTCATATTCAATGGCAAATGAGGAAAACATAAGGTGTCCAAGTGATTCAATAAACGCATCAGACAAAATGTTGAAATAGTATTTGATGTTAAAAAAATGGCCGGTTGTTATACAAAAAATTGATGCAATTACAAAGTACCTTGTCTTTGTGTGATTTTTCTCTTGTAATTTAGCACAAGGTGAGTTAACAAACCAAAACATAATCTGGATGATAACCTTGATAGCTATAAGGCTAGACTTATGGAATTGGTTGAGCATGGATTTTGATGATACTTTTTCTCCCACTTGTGATATAATTATCAATCATAACACGTGCATTTGTAGCTCATAATGGTTGGAATTGACTTCAATAAAAATACCTCAAACTTTTGAATGGTGGTATGCATGAGGAAGTATATGTAACATGGCCTCATGGTTTTGTTCAAAAAGCTTAGAATAGTTAAGTATATAGCTTGAAAAAGGATTTGTTTGGTTTAAAATATTTCCTCGTAATTGGTATGAGAAGAAACAAGCATATTTCGCTACCCATGGTTTTAAAAATAGTCTAACTAGAGCAAGCTTTTTTCTATGGCTTCACCAAAATAGCTTGATAAGAAATTTTGGGGGGAGAGAGAGAGAGAGAGAGAGAGAGAGAGAGAGAGAGAGAGAGAGAGAAATAATAATAATAATAATAAGAAGAAGATGACGATGGTTTTAACATCGTAGGAAACTATCCCAAGAGACCTTAAAGATCTAACCGACGAGGAGAAGATCTATCCTGCGGGGGGGGGGGGGGGGGGAGATGCACTTGCATCACTTGCAAAGATCACCTTTCCTTACAACACTCTAGAAACATGCAATTGATGTTCTTCATTCGCCAAGGGAATCACTCATCGCTCGCTAATGAGAGGAATGCTAAAATTCTATGAAATCATCTACGTTTTCCCATTGATGCCGACTCTTAGAGATAAGGCGATCGAAATGGAGACAGATCAACGCTGGGTGGTGCTCACACCATGGGTAGACGGGATCAAACACAAGTTGCAATGATCACCTTTCCTTACAAGCCGACGCAACCTCACTCTACTCCCTCTAAATCGCACAGTGTTTTTTCCTCTTTGCCCAACATCTGAGGGTTCTTGGTGTCTGACCACTTTGACACTAAACATGCCTCCTCAACACTCTATAAACATGTTGTTCATGTGCTTCATTTGGCAAGGGAACCAATCCTCCCTCACCAATGGGATGAATGCCAATTTTCTCTAAAATCCACTGCATTTTCTCGTTAGCACCGACTCTTGGAGCTATGAGTATCCCAATGGTGTGTGATTCTCACACCATGGGTAGACGAGATCCAACACCACGTGCAACGATTATCTTTCCTTACAGGCCGGCACAACCTCACTATGCTCCCTCTGAATTACACTGCATTTTTTCCTCTTTGCCCAACAAGTGAGAGTTCTTCGCGTCCAACCACCTTGACTTGAAACATGCCCCTTCAACACACAGGAAACAAACAACCTTGATATCAAATACACATCTTCAACACAATAGAAGCATGCAAACCTTCATTGCAAGCTCTCTCTGCTCTCTCTAAATTGCACTGCAATTTTCAATCCATACAAAACTTCCAATAAATTGATCATCATACATGTAGAACAATTTTCACTACCACTTTGGTATGACAAGCACATTATCACATTAGTTCACATTACAATATCACAATCAAAACAAAGAAGAGAACATAATTGACAATACACATATGAGTGCATCAAGCAATACACATCATTACAACTTTTCAATTTCTACATCTCAAATGGTAATTGTTGTCTACTTGTATTTGTGCATATCCCACAATCAATGATCTAATGCTTTCCTTTTGTTGAGCCGTGATGCCTGTGCTTTCATTATCTTTGGAAGCTTGTCTATATACGCTTCACTACGCTCCATAATTGTGAAGTATCAGTCCATGTGGCTACCAAGCAATTCAAGAACACCTGTGTCTCCTCCATACTCCACAATCACATCTCCCTTGGTGTATACCTTAAACATTTGATACAAATAACAATGTCCATGTTCCATTCAGCCTGCAACAAGAGAAGTTGTGAGATATTGGGAGAGAGTAGAGAAAGCAATTTTACTTAAAGAAAGACTTACCTTTCAATGGTGTTCCATCTTCTTGCATGGTCCTTTCATCATCTTGAATTGTATCCAACCACATGTCCTCATCTGGTTTCAACACCACTTTAGTAGTTGGGGTTTAGTTTTCCTTGAACATGATAAGAAGAAGTGATCTTATGGTCATATTAGCATCCTTACATATTGGTCTCTTGCAAACTGTTGGGGTCCCATCGTTGCAATAGCTCCAATGACCAACAAAATTATCAATCCGGAGGGATGAGCTACCTGGCTAATAGGGCATGGAAACACTCACACGGTTAGTGAGCTAATCGTGGCAACACAAATGGTTAACTCTATGAGGTGAGCTTCTCTACCTATGGAGGAGCTAAGCCCCAATGAAGGGCAATCTCCATATCCACTTCTCTTCATCTCTAATCAACCCAATCACACACACTACGATTGCAAGACGCACACAACACTAATCCTATCATGCAACACACTGGTCGCAAGCACACACACATAGATCTATCGAGCACCACACTCCAATCAAACCTACATGCACACACTAGCAAAAGAGGGCAATCACACAAAATTAGAGAGGGATTAACCACTAATCAGTTAAGATCTAGTTAATCTAAGCATCATAGGCAATCATAAGAAGTAAGAGAGAGGCATAGTGAGAGATAATGAATCATTGATTAGTGTTAATCAAGTCTCATGAGCAAGGAGAAGCTCAAGGACTCCATAGCCACACACCTCAAGAGCTCTCACCAAAGAGTGCTCTCAACAAATGACTTGAGAACCCTAATTTCTTTTATACACTGTCTTATATACCTAGGGTAAAAATATACAATGTCCGGGCACCCAAGGCCTTTAGGGCTCACCACTTACTGAATTTGCAACCTAGGCAAAATAAGTGACCTATTCTTTACAACTTGGAACTCCCATTGAGCCCGTAACACATTAAAATATTACAATGGCTTGAAATAATTCGAGAATTTACAATACGTGACCATTTTGGGAAAATGTGAAAAATGTGTAACTCCCATCTTTACTGCTTATTTTGCATTCATCCTCGATGTGAATTCGTACGTCTTCGATCTTTAGCAGCTTCTGTTAACTGACGTTGACTCAGTTAACATTCCCCCCTTCCTATTTTAGTGCCCGTCCTCGGGCACTGTCGAAAAGTGTTCGTGGAGGCAAGGGAAGGTTTTGATTAGTTGTTGATGGGATGATATTCTTCATTTGTCGTTGGATTTGTTGATGAGGTTCAATTTTCTGCAGCATCTTCATTGGTCCGACTATGTCTGATGTGAGAGACGATGTTGCATTTGTCCGTTGTAATCGCATAATGATGAGGCTGATGTTTATTTATGAAAAGTATGTACAAGGGAAGTAGAATGATGGGGTTCTAAATTAGGGTCTATAACCTGGATGACCAAAGGGAAAAAACCCAGTGGGAAAAAAGTGCCTTTGAGATACGCGCACTATTGGAGTACTTTTTAGCATGGAAAATATTAATAAAGTACTCAAGGGATTATTTGCTGATAGATATGGAAATAAAAAGGCAGCAAATGTGAGAGGGTAGCATGATGGAACATAGGTTTGCCTGTTGTAGTCCACTCAAGGTGCATAAGTGGAAGCAAAAAAGAGTGTCTAATGTATATGTCCAATGGTGGGACATCCTATTTATGCATACACAAAAATGCATGGAAAACAATATGCTGTGCAAGAAAGATTTTGAGGGGATCTTCAGAAAGATGGTGTATCTATAAAAGCATATGACATGGCTTTGCAAGCTGGCACCCCTGTAAGAATGGTTTTTGTTGATGAGGATATGTGTTCTCATCTCACTGTGCAATGTGCGTGAGATTTGGACTCTACTGCACTCCACCGATTGTAAGTTAATAGACTTCGACTCTTATGCTCATCTCATCCAGCATGAGCGACACGACTTAGATATGCTCAACTCTTCCAGCTTGAGTGTAAGCCTAATAACTACGACTGTTAGCACATAGTTTAATATGACTTGAAGCTTTGGGTCTAATGCTTTGCTCATTTTATGGCTCAGCAGCTCGACTTTGACTATGCCAAAGAGTGTTTTTTACACCCCGGCGACTTGAATTTTTACATTCTTGTGCTTACTACAAACATTTCATCCGGTAAAAGTAAGCTTGAATCCTCAAAAGGAGGATTAGTGAAGGACCAAGATGGCATTGAAGGTTTCTTTTGCCATACCTGTTTTATCTTCTTTGAATCTGCATTTGCGTTGGTTGGGTTGTCCTTATTTGACTGTGAAGACTCCATTATCTATTTGATTCTCCAAATAGGCCTGTTGTAAGGAGTCTTTGATGTTGTTGTAGGTCTTTGTTGGCTATCGACATTTGGATTTTGACTAGGAGCATTAAAAGACTTAGGAATCCAAACCTGTTGATGACCTTTGTATCTCCTTTGTTGACTTTGCTTTGATATAGGTCTTGTTGAGCTCTTGAGATCTTCATGTAGGTTTGGTGTAGTTGCAGTTGGCTTGTGGTTGACTGGTTGCCAAATATTTTTATATCCTGTGTATAATCCTTGTCTAAGAGGAACATTCTTTGAGATCTGTCTTTGTTCTATATCCTCTTGAAAGTTGTGGTAGACTTCTGTTGTATACCTGCTTCTTAGGTACCCTAGAATATTGTCGATGTTGATACCTTGTGGGCCTTCCTTCTTGGGAGGGACTTGAAGTCACTTCATATGCCCTAACCTGTGGTTTTGGTACCCATATCTGTCCGTTGCCTCCACATTACTCATGTTCTTTTAAGCTCCATTGTGATGCTATCCATTCCATGTGTTTGTCTTCATGTGTTGATTTTCTGTCCTTAATCCAAACTGGATCATTGACTTTAACTAAATTGCTCTGAACAAACACTTGCTTGACTTACCTTCGCTTTCTTGAGTACTTTGGTTGATGTATCTTTGCTTTTCTGGGTGTCTTCTTAGAGGTTTCAATTGGGTCAGCAATTGATTTGAAATTTTGAAAGCCTGAGTTGCTCGAAGAAGCTGATCCATGAGGATTCTTTGATGTAGAGGCATATGCTGTCACACCTTCTTTGCTAATCTGTCGAAGTTCCACCTTAGCTTTAACTTTGTCTGTTGATTCGACTGGCACTGTCTGATTGATCTTTGGGATTCCTATTTCTTCTTGGTTGTCTGCAACCCCGTTCTTCTTAACTTCTGGCTTTGATGGCATTCTCTGCTCAATAGCTTCTGTGGTTGCTCTTTGTTCTGTTTGATTTGCACTTGCTATTGCCTGATTTGCTTTACGCTCTTTTGAAGTTTTGTTTGATGGAGATGAATGATCTTCAATATGATTTTCTTTGATATCAATCTCCATGTCAAATGTGTTTGAGGACTTTGTGCTGTCGTCCGTGGGTGACCAGTTTCGGTCTTTATTCTTTGCTGTCTGTGATGACTCTATCATGTTTACATTCTGTATCTCTAACATCTTCTGGGCCATTGGCATTCCTAATATGATGTCGTCTGGTGTATCTTTTGTTGTGATCACATAGAATTGAGCTATGATGATCTGTGAACTTACTTCAATGGTGGTGGAGACGATTCCACAACATTCTGCTTGTTTGTTTCCACATATGCTCACAAATTCAGGAGCATCTTCCAGCTGTGGTTGGGCACATCTTTTCCAAGTGTGAAAGGACATGAGGTTCTTATCTAACTGAAAATCTACCTTTACTTCTCTTGACAGCTTTTCTTCGTTTTCACCAATAATGTTGCACTTGATTGTCTCAGGATTTGTGTCTGAATTGACTGCTTTTGTTGTGGTAGCGTCCTTGAATTGAACTTTTTCTTCAACTTCTTTGCTTCGACCACCTGCTTCAATCAATGTCGACTCGTATGACTGTTATACTGCACTTTTTTGCAATTGCTGAGCATTGTCCACCCGCATCTGGTTAACCCTTGATCTTAATAGATCCATTGTACTCTCTGGCAGAATCTGTCTCTTTGGAGGAGATTTTGGTGGTGACCTTTGTGTAGATTTCTAAACATTAGCTCCCATTGATTTTGAATTTTCTGTCGCCTGTTCTGGAAGCTTGAGGCTTTGCATCATCTTCAGATAGTCTTTGACTTTAGTCATACCATCCATAGGGGTTTGTACAAGGCCATGATCTTGCTGATATTTGTTACCATGTGCATCTTGATATGCATATGTGAGCGTGATCACATGTAACTGCTTGAACACTATGGGCTTTGTCGGCTTTTGACTTTGATTTGTGGAGATCAGCTGAAACTTATGTCCTTGATGATATTCATAGAAGCATTTGTCTGCAGATTTTGATGGAATCTGGGTCAATTGGAAACTTCTAACAACCATATGATCTTTCAAAGGTTTCTTCCTTGAAGGGGTTTGCTGGCTAGAAGCTCTAGGGCTTCTAACTGGTGTAACATTTCTTGGTACATGAGTTGAGCTTGATGGATTTACAGCTCCCCCCTTCCTAGGGTGATCACTATAGGGTACTTCATTGTAAGAGTTTAAAACTGTTTGGCATTGGTTTAGTCTCACCTTTTGGGACTGTGAAGGTACACTCTGGGTAGCATTATTGGCATTTGGCATCTGTAACCCTTCTACATAGTTTCCTATGTATCTTTGTGAAACATGAAAAACTATTCCCCAAGTCAAGCTGTAGATAACATTATCTTTGCCCTGATATTGTCTATCCCACAGGTCTCCTATGATATGAGCTTCTGTGGTTTCAAGACCCAATGCATCATAGATGCTAGACTCTAGTCTATATCTACGACTGTTTTGGTCAAAGTATATGTTCGTTTGGTCACAACATCCGAAGCTTGATTTTTGATGGAGGAGAGTTGGCTCTGAACAGATTTCTGAGTTCACTCGGGTAATATCCTTCAGCTCTAGAGAGGATGGGCTATAATAGATTCTTTCTTCTGAAATGAACTATCCTTTCTGATCTATCACTGAACATACTTCTAAGAGATGGTATGTGGACCGTTCAAACACAGGTTGACCCTTTTTGTAGAGTTTCCCTTTTTGGTCTACATAGTGTGCATATGAATGATGCGTACCATACAAAGCTAACTTCATTCTGTCTTATGTGTCCCTTTGACTCATGAATGATTGCACACTTGTGTTAGTGGATGCAAAATCATTTGCAAATTTAACAGTCTTTTCAACCTTTGGTGATATCTCGACACCTTGACTAAATTCATACAAGAATTTGTTGTTCAAAGAATTAATTTTAAGCTTTTCAGGTGCCTGTGCATCCTTATGCTGATTTTGAATTTGCAATGCTTTCACTGGTGCTTCTAATGTTAATGCAGAATCATCTGGTTGCATTAAAAGTGACAAGTTAGTTTCACTTACATCGAGATTCGCATTTCCAATTTGCTCTGTACATTGCTTGGCGGTTGATATGTCTCTATTGTTTGGATTTCTTGGACAATCTTCAAAAAAATATCCAGCTTTTCGTCCACAATCTGAGCAATACGCCATGACTGGTGGTATTTCAACTGGCTCTGTCATGTCAAGCTCTAGCTGAGAAGTTTTTGCTTCTATGCTTGCCCAGTTGTCAGCATCTTCTTTTAAAACACTGAGCATCAAGCTATAGATTGCTCCATCTTCACCTTTGTACTGTCTTTGGCTTGGTTCCCCAATTAGATTGGCTTCAATTGGTTGATCTGTTGGATCTTGCAATTGTGGCTCTCGACTGTAGATTTGACCATTGTAATCCATGTACAATGATCCTGATTGCATATGCACCAATTGGATGCTTTGCGGACATGTGCAGATTTCTGGATAACCACTTGGGTTGATTTTTTGCACTTCTATATGCACTTCATCTTTGAGCTTGCAATACCTGGCTCCACTGAAGTCTGTGAACTCCTAGGAGCTCTCTGAATCTGGCTTTACTTTGATCAATAGGATCTTGGCTTCTGTGTTGCTTTTGCTACTCATCAAGTATCTATGGCCTTCTGAATCTGCATATAAGACTTTATCTCCATTGTAGCCATAAAGCTGTAAAAATCTGGTCGGTTGCAGTTGTGCATATGTTGCCACTTCTACTAGCATGCTCTGTTGTACTTGAACTCTTAGCTCGATTTGAGTCCATGTTGAATGGTTTTGTAAAAACTGTCTGCTATGAGATTTTGGTATTGATTAGCAGAATTTCTCCTGCTCAGTTTTTATAAAACTGCTTGTGGCAAAGCACTTCTGTAATTGACTGCTCTTCAATCTCAGAAGAGGTGATTAACTCCGCTATTGGTCGATTTTAAACTTGATTTTGACAAATTTAGAAATTGTCTACCCCTCACAGCTTCGAGTTGACCGTTTTCAGTTTTTTTTTGGCTGATCTCTGATTTGGATTTGAGCAGTTTGCTCGGTGTGATTTTTGGCTTGCGGTGTTGCTCGATGTGCGATACACTACTTCCTGCGTTTTGGTTTTTGCTTTTCTGACGCTTTCTGGCTCGTTTTGGTTTTTTTTGTCTTTTTCTGGCACTTTCGACGATTTTCTTTTTATTTTTCCTAAAATTTTGAACTTCCTTAATTTTTTAGTATTTTTACGTTTTTTTTTGGAAAAGTTTTGATTTTATATGATTTTTTTTGAGAATTTTCGAATTTTTTTGATATATTTTGATTTTTCGGATGTTTTGAAATTTTTGTGAGTTTTTTACAAATTATTATGCTTTTTTGATCACTTTTGATTTATCTGTGAATGTTTTTGATTTTTTGGTGAATGTTTGGTTTTTTATTGATTTTTCCTATGTGCTATTGATTTTTTGTGAATTTTTCTAATTTTTTGGGATTTTTTTTGAAGGTTTTATGAATTTTTAGATTTATTTTGATTTTTTTGATTGATTTTGGATTTATTGTGAAATTTTTACTATTTTTATGATTTATCTGTGAGATTTTTGGGTTTTTAAAGATTTTTTGTGTTTTTTATTTTTGTGTGAATTTTTCTAATTTTTTCATGAATTTTAGGATTTTTTTGAGGTTTTTACTTTATTTGTAATTTTTTTAAATTTTGATTTTTATGAGTTTTAAATTTTTTATTAGATTTTTATTCTTGTTTTTGTTTTTTTGGTGATTTTCTATTAGTTTTCTATTTTTCTTTTTATTTTTCTATTATTGTGTGATTGTTCAAGCCTTTTTTTATTTTTTATAATTGAATTTTTGTTTATTTATTTATTTAACAAAAATTAACAAAAACAATACCTGCCTCAGCCTGACACTGCTGCTTTGATTTCGGTGGCGCGCAAGTCTGCCTATGATTGTGGGTACCAGTCCTGAGGGGGTACGCAGTCCTGGACGAAACAGGTGCGCGCGCGTACAGGGCAGGGAAAAGGAGATGATGTGGCAGGTGCTACGCGACAGGGCAGGGAAAAGGAGAGCGTCGCACGCGCGTGTGATAGCCTGGCCGAAGCGAGAGCGAGAGAGTGAGTGAGTGAGAGTTGCACGCGGGTTGAGGGGAGAGAAAGTGGGAGAAAGAATAAGGGAGAGAGAGAGAGTGAGAGAGAATAAATTTTAAAAGAGAGAGTTAAGAGGGGCAGACAGAGAGGGTTAGTGAGAGAAAAAGGGAGAGAGTGGAGAGAGAGAATAAGAGAGTGTGTGTGAGATGCCATTCACGCGCCAGCCAAAGCAAACTCGAATTCTTTCGTTTTTTTGTCTGAAAACCGGGATTTTTAGGATTTCAATCGGTTAAAATACATTAAACCTACGTTTTTATTCTATCTTTGGGTTCACGCACTGCCCCGAAAGGCAGAGAGAGGAAGTTAGAGAAGAGAGAGCGGGTGAGGGGGTGTGTTCATGCGGAACGGGAAATAGGGAACAGCCGGCGAAAAGAAGAAGATTTTTTTAACGTCGTAGGAAACTATCCCAAGAGACCGTAAAGATCTATCCGACTCGGAAATTTATTATGCGTCACAAGGCACGGTATCGAAGCTCGAAACCCGCTTTCTTTTTTTTATTTTTATTTTTTTATTTTCAAATTTCCAAAAAATGCCAAAAATGACAAAAAATTAGTCGAAACTTCAAAAAATCACCAAAAATTTCCGAAATTCGCCAGAAAAATCCAAAAAATTAATGGAAATTTCTAGAAACCTTTGAAAATCATAGTCATTCACAACCAAGCATTTATGACACGCAAAAGCACACCGAAAATAGCAGATTTTATCCAAAACGTGATTTACGACACAAATATCAACCCAGCTCCCGGAAATAGCAAAACGCTCAAAACTCGACCACGAAGAGCACAAATGCGGACAAAATGATGCCATAAATACGCACATACAAAATAGCTCGTGAAGATCGCAAAAACAAATTTTTATGGAATTATCCAAAAATTAATGCAAAAATTAACAAAAAATTACAAAAATTATCCGAAAAATATCCAAAAAATTTCTACAAAATCTCCACACATTGGGGAATGGTGAAACCAAATAAAATTACGAGAATCACATCAATTCAATAGCCAACAATTTTATCAGTAAATTCAAGACTAAGCAATTAAACCTACAAAATTATCGATAAAATTAAGTAAAAAATTGATGCAATTAGAGTGTGTAAATCCCTCTTTTAAGCACAAAAATGTAGCATTTAATCATTACACACATTATTTATGCAATCAAAACATTGAATTAACCATGCAAATTAAACACTTTTTTAGGCACACACACACACTAAAAAATTGGCAGTTTTTACCAATCTTTAGGTCCGCACACAAAAGGGTTAAATTTGTCGGATTTGCAATGTGATTTCACAAATCAATAGTTAGGCTTGAGCACAACACACATCAATCATGACAATTCACAAATCATAACGCACACGTTGATTTCTAGGTGCTCAAACATGGGCAAAATAGTGCACACACACCTAAAATTAGCATACACACACTCAATTAAAATGCACACACACTTGATTTTAGTGCACACACACTTGAAATTGACCATCCAAGCATGCAATTAACTCAATTAGACACCCAATAAGCAACACACATTCATCAATTAGCAATTGAAACTTATCAAATTCATGCGCTGCCAATTCTTAAAAATTTCGGCATTACGACGGCGTGAAAATGAAAAATCGTAAAATTTTCAATCCACAACATCAACATTGCATTAAATCAACATAGCATAGCATTACATTGCATCATGGTGGTATATCTACATAATTCTACATATCTCTAGATTCTAGGGAGGTTGAGAATACCACCTTAATTACCTTTCCGTTGAAGATCAATTGAATGGCCGAATGCTCCAATCCTTCATAGCACATTAGTAAATTAAAAAAAATCAGTCAAATTAGCAAGGGGTTAGTGAGAAATTAGAGTGTGTAAACACACAATTGGCAAGATATGGTCAGACATTAGGGAATTATGAACACAATGCTTCATGCACACACATTCAAAATCCACAAAAACATAAACACACAAGTGAAATTAGTAGTGAAATTAGTGAGGGAACGCATTTGTTTATGCCACAATTACAGTAGCGTAGGCCATCGTCCTCGATAGCGGCGCCAAATGTGGGGTTGGGGGGGGGGGGGGGGTTCCATCGTTGCAATAGCTCCAATGACCAACAAAATTATCAATCCGGAGGGATGAGCTACCCGGCTAGGGCATGGAAACACTCACACGGTTAGTGAGCTAATTGTGACAACACAAATGGTTAACTCTATGAAGTGAGCTTCTCGGACTATGGAAGAGCTAAGCCCCAATGAAGGGCAATCTCCATATCCACTTCTCTTCACCTCTAATCAACCCAATTACACACACTACGATTGCAAGACGCACACAACAATAATCCTATCATGCAACACACTAATCGCAAGCACACACACATAGATCTATTGAGCACCACACTCCAATCAAACCTACATTCACACACTAGCAAAAGAGGGCAATCACACAATATTAGAGAGGGATTAACCACTAATTAGTTAAGATCTAGTTAATCTAAATATCATAGGCAATCATAAGAAGTAAGAGAGAGGCATAGTGAAAGAGAATGAATCATTGATTAGTGTTAATCAAGTCTCATGAGCAAGGAGAAGCTCAAGGACTCCATAGCCACACACCTCAAGAGATCTCACCAAAGAGTACTCTCAACAAATGACTTGAGAACCCTAATTTCTTTTATACACTGTCTTATATACCTAGGGTACAAATATGCAATGTCCGGGCGTCCAAGGCCTTTAGGGCTCACTACTTACTAAATCTGCAACCTAGGCAAAGTAATTATGTGGCAAAGAAACATCAAGAGGTGCATCTCGTATTAGGGAACACTTCCTTGGATCAGGGAATGGAACAACTAATAGGTCTAATGGAGACATCTATAATGGTGTAGGTCATGAGAGTGCTACAAAACGATTGGGAAAGTTGTTAGGAGGTGTAGCCAATGCAAGGCGACCTAGAATGCTGACTCCAAGCCGTTATGCTTCAGAGCACCAAGGCAGTGTTGCCTCAACACAAGGCATACAAAATAGTGGTGCACCCTCCATGCCAGCCAACACACACACACACACACACACACACACACACAAAGAGCTAGCACTCAAGATGGATCGCTCGAGTACCAATTTGCAATGCATAGAATGAGGCAAGTAAGTCTAGAGAAAAGATTTTGATATGCTCTTGAAGAGGCACAATCTGCTCTTGCACAAGCTATCTATTTTACAGGCAGCTCTATGTTGACGGTCACACAAGAGTCATGGAAGCATGCATGGAAGAAGATCAGTGAGTATGGGGCAAGTTTTTCCCCTCCATCATATCATCAAATGGCCATCATATCATCAAATGCTGACAACATTCTTGGATAAATGCTTTGTAGACACCCAAAAAGAAGCTGATAGATTGATCTAAAATCAAGTGATCAAACAGGATACACTATCGTCAGTGATGGATGGTCAAATGTCCAACGTAGGCCACTAATTAATGTGATGCTATTCAATCCTCAAGGGGAGTGCTTTATTAAAATCGGTTGGCAGCTTGGGTGAGATAAAATCAGGGAGCTATATAGTTGATATAATCATAGAAACAATTCATGAAGCTGGTCCAAAATGTAGTATAAGTGATAATGGACAATGCCAAAAATTGCAGAGCAACGGGTCGTCTCCGTGAGGAGCGCTTTCCTAGCTTGTACATGTTTGGTTGCAATGCACATAGCTTGAATCTTGTGTTGTAGGGTTGGTATAAGAAAGATGACATTGATTGGTTCAAAATCATTATGTATAATGCAAGGAAGGTGGTGAAGTTTATTTTGAAGAGACAACGTGTGCTAGACATGTATCGACAATGTATGTCCACAATATTGAAGCTTCCATGTGAAACCAAATTTTGCACTAACTTCTACATTGTGGAGAATCTTTTGCAAAATAAAAATATTGTTTTGCAGACATTGGTTTGTGTTGGCTTCTATTATTGGGAAGCAGAGAAAACAGTACGAGTAAAAACAAAGGTTCGATCCGTGAAAGTGCTTATTGATGATAGACACTTTTGGTTCGATCCGTGAAAGTGCTTATTGATGATAGACACATACTTGGTGATGAGGCCTGTGATGATATCTTTGCATCAGTTTGATCTTAAGTTACCCAATATAAGGAAGGTGTACGTGGGATGGTATAATGTTCAAGAGAGCTTGAACTCTCCTTGAGAGTCAAAAAATTGTTTGATCAAGTCCTAGATAGCACCTTTTAATAAGGCTAAAAGAGATACCTTGAATAAGTAAGTACACGCTCGATGGGTTAGTGCGCATAGCCCACTACACAGTGTTGCTTTTTTGCTTCATCTAGAGTACTAAAACATGGATTGTGATGAATTAGATGAGGAGATGATTGAAGACTTCTATGATGTGGTAAGTAATTTCTACAGCAATCTAGATGATCAAGCCCAAGCAGTCACCGACCTGACAAAGTACATGGTAAAGGATGACCTTTTCAATTCGGAGTTTGTGCAAAACCTTACATCAAAACAACCATCATGGAGATGGTGGCTCATGAATGATGCTTCAGTGCCTACATTGCATCGATTGGCTGTTAGGGTTCTTGTACAATGTGCTGCCAATTCAAGTTCTGAGAGAAACTGGAGTACGTACAGCTATGTACACTCGACTATTCGTAATCGTCTTCTCAGTGACTGAGCCAAGAGATTGGTTTACCTATATTGCAATCACAGGCTACTTAGCAATATTCAATGAGAGAGGTATGAAGAAGATAGACCACGATGGACTGTGGATATGGATGAAGATGACAAGGAGGAAAGGGAAGAGGTGATAGTCAAAGAACTTGAGTTCTGTGAGCTTGGTGGATGTACTTTGCTTAAATTGAATGCGAACCTTGAGGTGGATGATTTTCCTCGTACTCAACAACGAAGAGCATTGCGGAGCAACGATGTAAACATAGATAGCATTGTAGGTTAGCACTTCATTGAGGTGCAAAACAATTGAATGTAATGTAAACCCTTTTTTTTTTGTCTTGTGCCCCGTGGACCAAGTGACATACCACAATTTTTTATTGTCATTTAACACGGTAGTATGAGTATTGTCATTTATGAATTTAAAAAGTATCATAAATTTTGTTTGCAATTCCAATGGGAGACTGTATACACTTTGCATTTACAACATTACTTTATGCACCAAGGAAGACTATCAAGATCAATTTACCAACATTCAAAAAGTCACAGCAAGTTTTACAAGGCTTCAATGTTCATTGCAAGGGATATATATACAGGGATCATAAGAGTCACTACTAGCCACTCCAGGTTAAGATGTTTACAATTAACAAAGATAAATTCAAATTATCCAAAATAGAGTCTCTCTCCCTTGGTCTAGAATAGTCCAGTGGTACACCTTGGTTTAAGTTATCACAACACACCACATTCTGTATTAATCACTTTGCACCATGAGTCCATCATTCCAAAAAGACTTTACTTGCAAATATAGTGTCTAGATTTCAACAAAAACTATAACAACACACCACATTCTGCATTGATTACTTTGCACCATGACACCATTATTATAAGAAGAATTTACTCTGTGAATAGATGTCCAGAGTGCAATAGAAAATATCACAATACACCACATTTTGTTTTAATCGCTTTGCTCCATCATTATGAAAAGACTTTATTTTTGAATACAAATTCCAAAATTCAACAGGAAATATCACGACACACCACATTATGTATTAATCACTTTGCACCATGACTCCATCATTATAAAAAGGTACAATTTATTTCAATGGTCCATGAATATACAGAAAGCTCGAGTTACATTTGTCAGATAATCCAAAAAAGACCATTGTTTACAAAAGTGACCAACGTAAACTAAAATCTAGGCATCATATCACTAAGCGGACGCAAACACACCTCCGAGGTGAGCTCTAACATATCTAAATGCTCACTCATATTCTGTAATGTCTTTCTCTGCTTAGGTGGTTGTTGTAAGTAGTTTTTTTGCATTATAGAGGCAATCATGCCGCAATCAGTTTTCTTTTGCTTTTGCCATGACACATTGTAATGCTCTGAAAAATCTTTGCACCAAATCACATAGTTGCTCAATGCAGAAAGCAGCTACATAGGTGTTAGTGGATTTTGAATACGGACAAGCCGATTTTGGGTTACAAAGCTCAGGGGTCCTCCAAGGACGTAGGGCATGCTCTATGGGGTCTTTGATGTTGGTTTCTCTCTTCTCAATGCCCACTCTCAGTGCCAATCCCCAATCAATGACACCCACACGGAGCAGACCCTCCTTAGTGAAGTGAGTCATGATGTTCCATGGATGCAAGTCACAGTGTATATTTCGTTTGTTGTGTACATGTGCCATGGTCTTCACCAGAGAATCCATAAAAGAAGGCACACAATTGAGCATATGCTTGCACATCTCTAACTCTTGCTCTATGGGAGAGCGTCTAGGATCTTCTTTTTGAGGCTCCACTATGTTATAAAATTTTTGGGTGGTGGAACACACTCTAACATGTCACCCACATCCATTCCATTGAAGCGAGGAAAAACCAGGGACCATGGATCTTGGTGTGTTTGTGCTATGCATCTAATGATGCCCCTGTGGAACAATTGCATGGTTGCCTCTAGGGCAAAAGATTGGCGGCTCACTGCTGCATCTCCTTTGAAGTCTTTGACCACATACTGCGCTTCTGGTGGCAACCAAGTGACTCCTTTGATTGTGCACTCTGACACAATTCCGTAGCATCCTTTCCCAAGATTTTGACCATGTTTGATATCTTTGGGTGTGAGGTAAACACCAATGGCACACTGAGACATAAAACGGGTGCGTAATAAATGCTCATGGTCCGTCCCAGCTTCTGTATTTGATCTTTCTACTGCTACATCTTGAGAGGATGCTGTTGAATAAAAGATGGATCTAGTTTGTGTCTATGGACATATTGAGAATCAATATTGCACGCTCTTTTCGACTTTGACCTCTCTACACGTCATATATTAGTCCAATGATGTAACTTGGGCTAGATCCACATCCGCTGGTGCATCAACACCCAAGTCTCTTAAGCATTGTGTCATATTTCCCACAATACTATCTATTAGCCTATAAATAGCCTTTGCATCTACTGCTGAGAAGTATGCCTGAACTGCTTCAATTATGGTATCAAAGCAAAGATCTCTGCACGTCTCACTCTCCAATATAGAGGTGATCTCCTCCGTGGTTAGGGCACATATATACGTGACCAATAGAGTTTTGATCTTGGTTTTTAACTCCTTCATTTCCAGAGGATCCATGTATGCTACAATCAACACATATTTCATGATTTTTAAAGACAACATAACTTTAAATTTTATAACAAATATATACTTTGTGCATTGAAACTAACGACAACACTAGCTTAAAGAGTAGGAAATCATTCAATGAGAGTGATGGCACCTCCAACCCAGTAGTAGGGTTGATGCCAAGACCACCACTGAACTAACCCAACAACACATGGCATCATTCAATGCAACTAACGACACCTCCAACCCAATAGTAGGGTTGATGCCGATAGAACACCGAACTAAGCCTAAAAAGCAGGGCCTTATGTGATGAAACTGACAACACCTCCAACCCAATGGTAGCATTGATGCTAAAAGAAACATCAAACTAGCCTAAAAGCAAGGGCATCATTCAATGCAACTAACGACACCTCCAGCCCAACAGTAGGGTTGATGCCAATACCAACACCGAACTAAGCCTAAAAAACAAGGCATCATTCGATGAATCTAACAACACCTCCAACCCAATGGTAGAGCTAATGCTGAAAGAAACACCAAACTAGCGTAAAAGCAAGGGTATCATTTAATGAATCTAGCAATACCTCTAGTCTAGTAGTAGGACTGATGCCGAAAGAAACACCAAACTAGCCTATCAGCATGTATACCACTCATAGAACATAGAAATTAGTTTATTAGCTTGTACAACGACACTTCCAATCCAATAATAGAACTGATGCGGATAACAAGGCTAATAGAACTACCTATAAATTTAACAGAACAAACCATGTTCAGCAATGACACTTCCGCTCCAAAATAGACCCGATGCCAAATGAACACAATCGACACATTGTAAAGCAGTGCCTGCTGGTCTAGCATTTCACAACGACACTTCCAGTTCAATATTAGGACCAATGCTGGCATGAAAAGCAAGATTAGCATACTTTTAAAACTACAAAAAATAATTATTTAAAAAAAGTATACCAACTTAAAAACAAAGTAGTTAAAGAGCTTATGAAATTAAGCTAAAATTTATATCGTAATTTTTTGTCTTCCTTGTGAGGGCGTTGAAAATTTTGACAATTCTTTGGTTGGATACCTGGGCAAGTTAGAGGTGCAGAGCATGAGAATTGTGAAGAAAATGGGGCCCCTAGGGGCCCTACTTATAGATATCCTGGGCTACAAAGTGGGCTCGTCGGGGCCGCAGCTCTCCGGGCTTCCCTCCCGGTGGGCTATAGACCTATACCGGCGGGCAAATCTCATCAAACCTCCCAATCCCCTTCAAGTCACCATGCCATTTTCTGTGAATGTAAAGACTTGTGAATTGAGAATTTTTTTAATTAACAGTGTGATCACAAAAAAAAACACGTGATCACGTGAATTTGAAATCCCTGGTCGAATCAATTGTCATAAAGACAAGATCCTCGGAATTTTTTAAAACTAGAATAATGCCAAAAAAATTCAGCTCACTTCTTTTCTTTAGATTGCTTAACTAGGGTTTCTTTCCTATGTCTTTCGGAGTCCCAATCTGCAACCAAATATTGTTAGCAAAGTCCCAGTTTAAAAATGATGCATTCAAAACATTCCAAGATAAAAACATACTCTAGAATACAACACTTGGCCAACTTTCTTAGACTCTAGGGATTTTTTTTTTGTAGAGTTAGGTTTTCTAGGTGTTTCTAGCGTCTCTACTTGGATAGTCCTCCATGCACATTCCTCCCTCTCACTGACAGCATGATTATGTTGCAATCCTTTGTTGGCAGGGAATGTGCCATCATTATACTCAAGAAACCATGGACACAAAAAATAAATTTTTTTGTTGAAGTTAGGTGCCAATTGCACTGGGTTGAAAATAGTCTCTTTGTTTGAGATATCCAAGAGGGCGGATAGACTGTGAGCACTTCTAAGGTTGAAGCTATGTCTCATCAACCACCTATATAATCAAAAGCTGTCAATTCAATTATATGCATTCCACAAAGAGACTATCAAATGACATAAGTTCTTAGAGAAATATTCCAACCTGCAAAGGCATATGTGAGTGGTGTTGGAGAGCGCTTTCTTAGTCTCTAGGCTATCTCTTTGTGAAGACTTAAATTTATTGAGCTTGTATTGGAATGCCTCATTTTTGTGAGCCAACTTTGCTTCATCTAAGAAGGAATCAAGCATCTCTCATGGACCAAGCTTGGCTGTAATATGTCTCATGGTATTGTATAAGATACGAGCTTCAATCAAGGTTAGATCACAAGATAGGAGGAGGAAAGAGCCACATTGGTGACCAGTAGTGCAATCTAAGCATGCCCTGAACCATGGTGAAGAAAGGCCCTAGGTGCCAAAGTCACAAGAAAGCCTCTTGGTGCTTCCACATACGATCGGAGTTTCCCTAAAGTCTCTCAAGCTGACGCTTGATTGTATAAACCAACTCCAACCAAATGTCACGAATGGTCTCTACCGGTGGGATAGGGTGAGCCTTGAAGATGCAAAAGTAGTGGGTCCGCCAGATGAACCAGAGTGTCAGGCCACATATGAGCTCTGTTAGCAGATCTACCCAACATGCACCCTTCTAGTCGGCCACACCATGGCCATAATTTTTTGTAATCACACTTTTTTGGGAAGACCTTGTATAAAAGAGGAGTTATGATTATTGAGCCGCATCATTATAAACTCTAAGCTATAATCTTTTTGTCCTGAGCTAAAAACCTTGTAAGCCGACCACTGGCCAAAAGAGCCCTAGTTATAAAGTTCAAATTTTCAAATTTGAACATATCCTTTGTATCTTATCTAAAGTTTTGAAGAGAGCTTCGAGTACTCATTTGAACATTGTAATCCATTTTTTAAAGCATTGGTAGTCAAATTTTAGTTCCAAAAAGTATATTGCATTCCTTGCATCTTGTTCTTTAAGTTAAGTGTAATCATTCTCAAATTTTTTGTGATTCGTGACTGCCTATTTGTTGTGAGCTAAATTTGCTATTTTGAGCGAAAAATGGTTGATTTTTGACGTTTCAACCATAGGAGAATGTTCATAGACCATAGGGCAACCTTTTTGGATAGTTCTGTTGCAGTTTTTAGGACCTTGATGATGATGGAACGTGATTTTGATACCTTATTGGATCGCGATCAAACTTTGTAGGATAGTGTCCATGGCCCTCCTCCTATAGTTTCGTTGCATTTTCAGTTTATTCGAGTGACGAAATGGCGTTATGACCTAGAACGGTGAGACATGACATAGGCCGATTTGCCCGAGTAGAGAGAGATAGATTTGCTAGTTTTGATGATATCTTAGTTTTGTAGGTTCATTTCTTGGGGACTAAAAACCTCAAAGAGCCTTCCTGCCACACCCAAGTCACTTCCATGAGTATTAACATTATATTAGTACCACACATCTATGTTGTAGACGTCCAATGTAGCAATCATTACCATCAAATTGGGCTGAAAAGTTTACGACAAAAACTGTTGGAAATCATATTTTGGTATATGAGACCATAACTCTAAAGGGAAATTTGATCGTTAGAGCTTTAAAGCTGATCAAAACCCAAAAATTGGTGCAAAAAAGAGATTATGAAACCCATAAAACAAAAACTGGGAAGTTTCACAGTAACTGGTGGAGGAACATGGATCGCGATCCATGTACCTCTGTGACAGTTTGAGTAGATATTGATACTAGTGGTTCAAGGGTGACTCCTAGCAACTAAATACACAACTTTGAAGTGAAATTTACATTGAAAACACACTCAATTTCAAGAAATATGATAAAACCTACAAAAGCTTGAGAAATTGACCAAAATTTGGGGTTTTTCAACTTTCAAAAATCCAAATTCAAAAAAGGGCTTGGGAATTGACCTCTACAGGGTATAGGCAATCTGCTGACCAAGTTTCATGCCAAAATGATGCCAGACATGGATCGCGATCCATGTACATTTTGAGCATCTAAGGCTCGGGTTTGAGTAGTAGGTAGCTGATACCATTAGAAACAACTTTTCCAAAAGGCACCAACCATAGAAGAAAATTGTAAATTTAAATCCAAACCAAATTTTGGGAGTAGATTGATAATACTGCAAGTAATCAGTATGCCAAATTTGGGATCCAGATCTGATGAAACTTGGATTGCAATCTGTGTATCTTTAATGAGTTTTTGGACGGAGACCATACTAACTTGTAGCAGATAACATTACAAACAAAACTTTCAAAAGCAAGAGAGCCAAAGAGTTCAAAAAGTAGGTCACAAGTAGGCAAAATCAATTCAAGGCCAAAAACCACCAAGCAGACCTAGGGTTTGACTTTGGGTGACTAAAACTGATCCAAATCAAACAAAAATCATATAGCTGAGATAAGTAGACTAAGGGCAAGTTGTGCACCAAGTTTCAACAAGTTCTAACACAAAGGCACATGGATCACGATCCATGTTCCTTTGTCACAAATTGAGCTCAGTCTTGTACCATAGCTAGAACTAGTAACAAGAGGCATAATGGTCTTTTCAAAATTGAATTTGAAGTTGATTTATGGATTTTACAAGCAGAATAAGAATTTTTACAAAAAAGCGACAAGATTTTGTCCACTTCAGATTGTGACTAACAGAGCGGCTGTGAACTCATAGCTACCAAGTGTTTTTTTGGGATAGATTACAAGAGCTAGAGTGGGATACTGTAATGTACCCAACATTTTTCAATAAAAGTATTTTATTCACTTGCAAATATTTAAGATTCATATTTTGTTAAGCCATAATGCGTTCAAATGGAATGATCGGATTGGAAATCGGACTCTGGAACTATTACTTATGGTCTTTATTCACTTATATCAAGAAATTACTATTGCAAATCCTTGACTTGTTACCTTATTTGATGTATCTGTGAGGTCCCCAACCCTGAAAGATTGGGGTGACTTGATAGATGGCCTCCCTTTATTCTCCTTTTTCGTTGACAACACCCTACTCCGTTTCCACAAATTAGAGATACGAGCAACAGAAGAGAGGAAGTCATTTATTCATCATGTTCATGGTTACAAGGGTCATGTCAATAAATTAAGGATTCTAATGGAAGTTAATTCCTATAACATAGAGATGAAATCCCAGTGATATATGTAGAATCCATAAAAAATGTCTTTTTTCCCACGTTTAAGAGGCATGTCCACCATTCATAAACCTTGAATATGATATGAGATATAGTCTAAACTAACTAGTAATCTTGTGAAAAGTATCCGACTAATTGGATCCATAGCTTTCAGGGGCACGTATATTTGGGACTTCTCAACTCTTGGTACAACGAGTCTCTAATTTTGCTTCTCTTAAGAAGAGGGAGTGGAGAGTTTCTCAACTAATCGAGACCACCCATCCTTGACTGACAACCTGATCCAGCCCCCACTTTCGATCCCACACTCACACTTTTTAGCTTGTTTTCTAATTACTACCACACTATTTTACATATACAAACATTGTTCCTTAATTAAATTCAAATACAGGTTCTTTTATATAGCCCTTTAAACAATACCAAAACAATTCAAACAAAGCCTAATGAAGACAACCCTATAATTCAACAAAAATAACCTTTCCAAATTTTCATGAGTTGTCGCTACTTGCAGACTTTTTCTGTCTAACCAGTAGAGCCTTTGCAAAGGATTTATTCGCTAGCCGCAAATTGTGCAACCTTTCCATCTCGCTAATCGTGAGGCATTCCACTAACCGGGAGGCATCTTGCTAACCGCCAGGCATCCCGCTACTCGCGAGAAACAAAAGAGAGCTGATAACCTCAGCTTAATCTCCGCTAACCGCGGAATCATCTGGCTACCCGTGAGAAACAAGAGATATTCTTTCAACATTTCTTCTCTTTAAATGGTTCTTCAAACATAATCAACCAACTCTTCATATCAACCAGTAACAACTTATTAAACAATGTCAATTTATCAAGCAATAACAATTTAACAAACAGTGAGAATTTATCGAACAGTTCTTTCACTAATCTATGAAAACATATGCTTGTCTCTTGTGATAGAATCACGTTTCTTGTATGGTTTTATGGAATCCCTATGCTTAGCTTCCCGAGTCAACATGAATAGCAATACAAAATTATAAATTTATCTTACCGGATTAGCGGCATGTTCAATTACCTCCCGTGATTGAGGTTGGACAATTTCACCTTATTTTGGAGTCGATACCTCCACTTGAGTTATGATTGGAGTAGATGATATCTTCTTTTTCTCCTTCCTTGGAGATGGAACGACATGAGCATCCTTCGAGCTTCGAGTCACCCGCTTCAAGGCTATCCTAATAATGAAGTAGAGAAAATGGAAAGAGAGAAAGAGAACTCAAGAATCCGAAGGGCAACACGACGATGGTAGAGAAAGACTTGGAGATGGAGATGGCTTGAAGGTAAGAGCTTGAGGGAGAGAAGGTAAAGAGAGCTTCCGCTTCTGAGAGAGTGTGTTTTTCTTGAAAGTGAAGAGAGAGGGGTCTTTGTATAGGCTCTCAAGGCCAAAATCACAAGCTAAGAGTAGAGGGAAGCAAAGAGAGATAAGTTCGCGCACGTTCATAGGCTTCTTTTTTTTAAGACACGGATTTTGATGCACGATTTCAAATCTCTAAGTTTAGAAAAAGCTTGGATTCCAAGAAAAGAGCTCTAAACTACACTCCTCCTCTCTCTTTTCTAAAAATATTCTTTCTTTCCTAAAAGTACTCCTCCTACTCTTTCTCTTCTAAAATTACTCCTCCTTTCCTAAAATTACTCTCTCTTTTCTAAAGGGTCAACTCTTATCTTTAGATACAATCTTGAGGCTTACGTTTCCCATCAACCTATTTGATTAGATAGACTATATCAGAGTAGAAACCCTATTATAAGAGATCAGGTTAGTAACATTTCAACTAAAGAGAGTGTCAACCAAGGACCTTTGCCGACCTTAGAACCCATTATAGAGGAAAGTATTTTTCTAATACTTCTTGGGAGAGATCCTATACCTACATGGTTGAAGGGTTCAAGCGTGTGAGTTTCAAAAGGGAAACAACCATGGGAGCAGGACCATCCAAACCAACACCAACCATGAAACTAATGCACTTGAAATTTCAATTTGAAAACGAACAAGATGCAAAGATTTACAAAGGCGGTATGGATTTCTATTGAGTGAAACTAGAAGAAAGACCTAGCAAGTTCAAGGACATAGTTCCTGTGGACTATAGTGGTGATAGATATTTCGATGATGAAGGTACAATTAGTTGTGACAATATTGTGGGCAAGTGGGGATTAATAGGCACCAAGGATAAGGTTGATGTCGAGCCTGAAGAGAAGCAACTAAAGCAGGACAAACCTAATGTGAAGCTTAGGTGAGTGAATATGGAAAATTGAGTCAACACAGACAATAAACATGTGGGTTTGTACAAGTACGATAATGGAGAGAAAATGCTCTATTATAAGTGTGACGAGCCCAACATGGGGGAATTATTGGAGCAAAAATTCTATATACAAAGAAGGTAGAGATACCCAAGTGATAATGCTTGATAAATATAGATGAAGGTACTCTACCATAGACCACAAGGAGTTGGAAAGATCACGTACTTTTGAGGATCTCTTTATCAATTACTATGTCACTCTAGACTATCTGTCTCTGAGACAAGACTAGAAACTACAAGAGCAAGTCCTATGAGAACTACTGAAATATTCATTTAGTCAGTCACATTTTTTTGTATCTAGACCGATGGTATCCTTAAATTTAAGGGTTTTGATGACCATATATCAAGGCAGTGATGCTCCAAACACTACCCACACTATGAGGGTTGTAGACACTTGGACCGAAGCTAGATACTTATGACCCGATGAGAGAGCAACTTAGAGAACTTCCATCAGAGTTCCTAATGGTGAATATGAAGCTACAGATGTTGTTTTAGGAGAGCCTAGAGTAATGATAATGGTAGCTGAAACTCGGAGGATGCGACCTTCTCAGGTGGCAAAATGTGTTGCCAAAAGAAGTACAATGGAATGGGGGATCCTTACGCACATGTTTCATTTTTTAAGAAAGTCTTAAGAGCTGAAAAAGTCGTGGATTTTCACATATAGTACGAGAGATTTGGGTTGACAATGGAAGGAACTACATTGACTTGGTGCTAGTCATTGAATAGCAGAGATTTTCCAAATATTGAGCAATTCTTAGGAGAGTTTGCGGAGGAATTCTCTAAAAGAGATATCAAGTACAATAAAGTTTCCCACATTTATACCTTTAAGCAAACAGAGAACAAAAAAGTGAAGGAAGATTTGCTTCACTTTAAGCAATACATCGAGAGATGTCTTGTGCGAGAGTTATTGCAAGACGAACGATTGTCAGTTTTCTTCATAGAGGGCTTGAGAAACAAAACTCGCAAGAAGGATTTGCACTTAAAGGTGTGCATCACATTTGAGCAGGTCACAAGAGAAGCATTGTATCTAGTTGACAATTGCAAGACTTATGAAGAGGTGACAAAAGACACAAAAACAACACCCAACAGTGCCTAGAGCAAGTGGTCACAAGAAAGTGATCCAAAGGATGAATCCAGCTTATCGACAAAATTTGAACCTACGACAACAACCACCATAGGAAGTAAATTTACCAAGAGCATTGAAGTGGTACATAGTCCAACAAAAAATATGCGAACTACAATATGAATGAGTATTTTTACAAGAAGATAAACCACAATCTATGTTGAGACGACAACCACCCTTATCTCAAGAAAATAGAGCCATTGTTTGATATATGCATCCAATAGAACCATTTATGAGTCAACAAATATGACCACAAACTTCTTATTATGAAGAACCAATGGAAACTTACGGGAGAGAGATCCTAAAGCAGTCACCTATACCAATGAGGATTGTCATTTTTGGTAAGTGCAAGTGAGGGTACAAAACCTTCATATGTGGCCCAAACAACAAAAAACCAATACACAATAGACAAAAACACACTCATGTTCATAGCAAACCAAAACTACAAACCTAGAGGATATTATCCTAGGATAGGACAACCGATGGAGGCACCACCAGCAACGCAATTGGAAGGTCCTTGCTATGAATATGGAGGCAGCCACTAGGCATGAGTTTGTCCAAACAAGAGCAAGAGAACAAAGATATTTGGGTTTTGTGAAGGTTATGGGAAAGATCACCTAATCCAACACTGCTTAAAGAACCCAGAAAACGAGGAAAAAACTACTATGAATGTCATTGGGTTTTTCCTTGTTCAAGTGGATTTGAGTCAGAGCTGACAATTCCTATTAACGTGGTGACTAGATCTTGAGCTGAAGAAGCTGAAAAAACATGCGAGTAGTAGACGAGCCAAAACTTCCTAAACAAAAAGAATTTGAAAGCTTAACGATAAGGATTCAAAGAATTCTTGGAAAGCAAAAAGAAACAAAATGAAAGCAAAGAGACTAAGAAAAAAGATGGTCCTAGAGGCTGACCTTCAACAAACAAGGGAACAACTCAAGCATGAGCAAGAAAACAAAGGAAAAGTTGAGGGAGCAGAAGTTTCAAAAAATTTATCGAGTGGTTTAGTCTTAGTAGAAAAAGGTAATGAGCATTTAGATGCCATGATGCAAGTCTACGAGGCAAGACTAAAAACCAACCAGACATTAGAACAAAGATGGTTGATGTATCTGCATCCAAAAGTTGAGACAAAATGATTGGGAATGTACAGATGGATCATAGAGGTAGCCCAAGCTCTAATGCAGCTAGAAACTTTGAATATTCCCAAACAAGGCATACTAATACCTAAAAAGGAGGACAAAAACGTGCACAAAGAAAACAAAATAAGTAAACCAATGGAATTTGGAAACGAGACACCATTGGATACAAGGATAGTAGCCAACACAACGGATGAGGCTAAGTCTCAAGAGACATAGCCTATCCCTAAAGTAGAAGAACCATGGCCAACACTTAGAAACCAAAAATATGGTAGTGCTACTTTACAGTCAGCACTAGGCCAAACAATCAACATGGATCATGAGATTTATCACAGGGATAGACAATCATCATATGGAGATGCAGGGACTAAAGTATGAGCAGAGAGTAAACTTTGAACATTAAAGACTTTACCTTCTTTTATAGGGGGATACGAGACAAAATTAGAGGTGAAGATAGTGCCATCTCAATAAAGTCCAATTCCACAGATAATGGACACAAAAAGCCTTCATGAATTGATGTCACCTCCTGTAAGATGCACCATTACTCTCCCGGAACTTTTAAAGATCATATTACATTTATGGAGTCAAATGGGCAAAAACTTGGAAAGGATGGGCTCAAATGTTCCTGTAAATAAGAACGTGGATAAAACTCAACTAGAGAAATCAAAAGTAAAATTTGTTCCAGTAAACAAGGTGGGTGACTATTGTGAAGGGAAAGAAGAGAACATCACCTTACCACTAGAGTACACAATAGCCATACTTGATAGTGGGGCTGGTGTAGCCATAGCTACAATATAAATATGAGAGAAACGGGAAAGATCGACTCTCAAAAAAACACGTATGAAATTGCAACTAGCAGACGGGTTTGTAAAGAGACCTTTGGGTATGCTTGAACAAATAATTGTATCTTCTTGTGGAATTGATTCTGATCATACTTTTGCCAAAGTAGACTTTGGGAAAAGCAACAACTTCGACGTTATTTTGGGGCCACTATTCATGCATCAACTCAAAATGGTGCAAGATTGGGGCGATGATCACCTCTACTTGAAGCATAAGGGCGTAACAATGAGGGTCATCACAAAGGACCATAGTTATAGAGACGTTAATCAAACCCCAGTGGAAGACTTTGACGTAACTACATGATCCGATAAACTATTACCTACCTAGTTGACAAACAAACACATGTTTGGATGTGCAGAGCGTCTGAATGTGGGATCCTAAGAAAAGAGGATTGCATCCTAGAGCGATTGGTAGAGGATAAAATCTACATGCGAGAGCCATTTCTAGAAGATACCCTTTGGATGGAATTAGATATTGGTGACTCTAGATGTGTGTGTGAATCAACTAACACCCACAAAATTTTGCGATGGGGATGATTTTGTCATAATTCTGTTCCAGATAGTGATTGCTATCGAGGAACCAAAAATCAAAAGTGAGACAATGGAAACTAAAAAGAGAGTTGATGTAAGCGAATAGTGGATGAGGTTTCCATTTCATACATTAGCGATGGAAGTGACAACAAGTTTCAAGATTTGCAGAATGAAAAATTAGAAAATGATGTTGAGGACGAGCTATCTAGTAGCTTTGAAAACGGCGATAAACAAAAACAACACAAGGCAATCTTCTATGATTTTCCAAAAATAAAAAATAAATAAGACAACAACAATACCAAACAAAACACACAAGAAAACAATGAAATAAAGAAGAGAAATCAATGCCTCAATTGATGAATAAAACGTAGTGTCTTATGCTCATGGGAGTAGATGACTGTGTCCAAGACAAAATCACCAAAAAAATATTGAAATCAGCTTCAATAAGTGAAAATCCAAAGAAAAAAGGCAAAGGGAAACACAAAGATACAGTAGAAACATCAACAAAGATGTCCAACACTGAACGCAAATGTGAATAGCAAAAGCTCGAACACACCTTAAAAGAAGTTTGGACAATGGACATGGAAAGTGAGGAAGAATTTAGCACGAAGAAATTTGACGCACCCTCTCACTATAAAAGGTACACCATCCAAGGCATACAAATTGTAAACCAATGAGGGAACTCAAGAAACTAGATACATCATACAATGGGCTTGAGAATGCCAAGAGAACTGATCTACCTAAACCAAGGAAAGAATCAAGACTGGCTTTTATAGCCATAGACCTCATTGAGGAGAAAGAATAACTTCTAATAGCTACTCTCAAGCAACATAGAGATGTGTTTGCTTGGTCATATAAAGACTTTAAGCTATTAGAATAGATTCTAATAGGTAGTCTCAAACAATATAGAGATGTGTTTGCTTGGTCATATAAAGACTTTAAACAAGTTGATCCAAGTATCTGCCCCCCACCATACGATACCCTTAAGAGTGACGCCGAGTCGCGCAGACATCATCCCTATACTTATAAAGAAAATCAAAGAGGAGATTAAAAAACTCAAAGAGACATAGTTTATCTATGAAATCAAACACATAGATTGGGTGTCACCTATTTTGGTAGTGCCAATGGAAAATTTTGAGTGTGTATAAATATCAAGCAGGTAAATGTTGCCTCCATAAGAGACAACTATTCCTTACCTATCACAAATCATGTGATTGAGAGAGTTGTGAGCGAAGCAGGTACATTGCGTTAAAAAATGGCATTCCCACAAATCTAGAGAAGATACAAGTTATTATTTCTTTCCCAAAATCCACAAAAGTTAGAGAGGTACAAGACTTTATGGGTCACTGTGGCTACTATTGAAGGTCCATTTATATGTATGCAGTCATTGCAAAACCTCTCTATGCTCTCATCACAAAGTTCAAATGGACTAATTTCAACAATTGAAGTAGAGATTGATTTTTGCTCCAACTTTGAAGGCTCTTGATTGGAAGAAGATCTTTCATGTCCACATAGATGAATTGGCATATGCAATCTGACGCAACCTAGCACAACTTGGAGAGAGCAATATGGATTTTTCCCATCTGTTACTCCAACAAACAACTCAATAGTACGGAGAGAAATTACACGATCACAAAAAGAGAAGGATTGGGGATGGTCTATGCAAT
The DNA here is from genome assembly GCF_014529385.1 of Adiantum capillus-veneris. Taxonomy (NCBI): domain Eukaryota; kingdom Viridiplantae; phylum Streptophyta; class Polypodiopsida; order Polypodiales; family Pteridaceae; genus Adiantum; species Adiantum capillus-veneris. The sequence continues at coordinate 1,160,129 of NC_140955.1, forward strand.
CAAAAAGTTTAGACATTACCTTCTCGCCAACAAATTTGTACTTTTGTGGATTGTCAAACATTATTGTACTTAGTGAATAAAGCATGCAATACCCGATGAATTTTACGATGGTTTACTATATTTCTTGATTTTGAGGTCATTATACTAGTCAAGAAGGGAACTACACATCAGAGGGTGGATCATTTGTCTTGATTGACTCATGATGAAGAAGCACCTCATGGAGTAGATGATGACCTGCCTGACTCATATCTATTCAATATTGAGATGATGTAGAGCAATATGTGAAATGATGTGACGATTGCCAGTGCACCAAAACACCCATAAGATGTGACAAAATGCCATTACGATCGATTATGGGAGCAAGGGCTTTCTCCAAATGGGATTAGACTTTGTTGGATCTGTCTCACCACTTGCCTATAGGATGCATGTCCCATAGATCATAGTGGCCACATATTATTTGACCAAGTGGATGGAATCCAAAGCCACACAAATAAATGATTCCAGAATGATAATGCAGTTCTTATATGAGAACATCTTCACCAAATATGGGTGTTTGATTGAAATAATGAGTGACCGAGGGAATCAGTTCCTAAACGACATGATTGATTTTCTATTGCGAGAGTTCATGGTGCTTCATTCAAAGTCAACATCATATCACCCTCAAGCAAACAGATAAGAGGAGACCACAAACAAAATTGTGTATGCAGTACTCATCAAAATTGTGGACGAGTCAAGAATAGGATGGGACCAGAATTTACATTCAGCTCTTTGGGCATATAGGGTAGCATACAAAACAAAACTTGGTACAACACGTTTCAATTTGGTGTTTGGGATCAATACCATATTGCCCTTAGAATTCTTGGATCCCACACTATGAATAGCCAAAAATGTAGAATGGAACGAATATGAATTGTGGGACAGATTAGTCTAGCTAATTAGGTTAGATGAATTGCAACTCAAAGTTGTTGCGGCCATATATGCGCAAAAAAAGACAATTGAAACTGTTTCAAGACCAGCACATTGTCAAGCATTTTTTGGATGAGCATAAAGTCACTAAGTTGTGCCAAAAAGCTTGCCCACTAGCCTCATGTATATATGTGTACATAGCCCTGCAAGTCTTGGAAGTGGCCCTGTAAAAATTCATGTAGAAAGGTGTGATTTTGCCAAGCTTGGGTGCTGATGTTTTAAGTTGTTAAAGTATCCAAAACATGGTTTTTAATAAGTATTTTCAGCCGTGCTTTATAGCACTCCTGAATTGGACATGTGCATCATGAGTTATGGACATCCGAAGTGGGAAATCTCAACTTAGAAGGTGATTGTGGGTGCATGCGACAAGGGCAGCTGGGCCAATTTGACAATTGGAGTTAGAAATGCTGAGGTTTAAGAATTCTAGATGTATCCAAGATAATGGGCTTCGAACCATGTGTAACGGTGTGTCATTTGATGACCGGAGTAGCAAGTTATGCTTGGGGGAAGTTGTCCAAGAAGGTCACATGTTTTGGGGAGAATCTGGAAATTTTTGGGCATGAGGGAGTTGGGAAGCTTGAGGAGGTTTCCATGTGTCATGGGAATAATCCCACATGAGAAGGGAAAAGTGGAAGGTGGCGGGTATATAGCCTAAAGGGGAAGTGCCCTTTAGGTGTATCACTTGATGCAAGCTTGGCTTGGTGGGCTTGGTGGGATTGTGGAGGCTAGGGGAGAGAGATGGTGCATTTTCTAGCCTGTTCACACCACTTGCCCAGGCACCTGGTCAAACTTTTGGTCCCCGACCACTTGCCCCCACCCCATGCCTTGAGAGAGAGCCTTGTCGGCTAAGAAGAGAGAGAAAAATATTGGGGATAAAATATAATAAAGCCCACATTTAATAGCTGCAACACCTGCACAACTACTAGAGAGCTCATTTTTTGAGCAAGAAAGAGTACACCCCTATGTTCAAGCAGCCATAACTCTTTCATCCTTCATCTGTTTTTTGTCTATGGATGCTCTACGGACATCTCCATGAGACGAGCTTCATCAGGATGTCCTTTGTTTCTCCTAATTTCAAGTGTGTTCTATGCTTAAAGGGTTTTTAATAAATCTCTATAGGTGTTTATAACAAGGGATTTCGGTGGAAGTTGCCTTGTGCATTATGGGCCTACAAAACTGCTATCAAAACGAGCACATGATTTTCTTCTTACCACTTGGTTTATGGCAAGGAAGCTTTATTGCCAATTAAGTGGATATTCCTGCACTCAAATTGTTATCATTGGGAGATGAAGAGCAAACAAATACCTGGCAGAAAAGGTTGTTGGATCTACAATGTTTGCAATTGGACAGAGTTTTAGCTTTGAGCTACTATGAAGAAGCATCAAAGAAGGTTCATCTAAAAGCTAATGAATGCGTGAAGGATAAGGGAATTGAAAAGGGTGATTTGGTGTTGCGATACAACACTAAGTTGGACAATACCTTTCAAAAAAAGTTTCAAATCAAATGTGAAGGTCCTTTTACTGTTGTCAAGAAGTTTGATAATGGCACATATTAGTTAGCAGATTTGAGTGGTGCACATCATAAATATCATGTTAATGGTTATAGATTGAAGAAATATCTGGTACGTTTGATGACCATTGTGACAGATGAGATGTTGTCAATAGAGGAAGATAGTGTGGAAACATCTGAGAATGTAAATGAGGTTTTTGGGAATGAGCTACAACAGTTGTTTACCCTAGAAACCTCTGCTTGTCATGAAGATCAAGCAGGCCTGGGGGGGGGGGGGGGGGGGGGGGGGGGGTAAGCTATGTGAGGCATTTTTTGGATGAGCATAAAGTCACTAAGTTGTGCCAAAAATCTTGCCCACTAGCCTCATGCATATATGTGTACATAGCCCTGCAAGTCTTGGAAGTGGCCCTATAAAAATTCATGTACAAAGGTGTGATTTTCCAGGCTTGGGTGCTGAAGTTTTGAGTTGTTCAAGTCTCTAAGACATGGTTTTTAATAAGCATTTTCAGCCGTGCTTTATAGCTCGATATCGGACATGTGCATCATAAGTTATGGGCATCCGAAGTGGGTGGTCTCAACTTAGAAGGTGATTGTGGGTGCATGCGACCAGGGCAACTGGGCCAACTTGACAATTGGAATTAAAAATGCCGATGTTTAAGAATTCTAGATGTATATGAGATTATGGGTTTTGAACCATGTGTTATGGTGTGTCATTTGATGACCGAAACAACAATTTATGCTTGGGGGAAGTTGTCCAAGAAGCTCGCATGTTTTGGGGAAAATCTGGAAATTTTTGGGCATGAGGGAGTTGGGAAGCTTGAGGAGGTTGCTAGGTGTCATGGGGATAATCCCACATGAGAAGGGAAAAGTGGAAGGTGGAGGGTATATAGCCTAAAGGGGGAGTGCCCTTTAGGTGTATCACTTGATGCAAGCTTGGCTTGGTGGGCTCGTGGAGGCTAGGGGAGAGAGATGGTGCATTTTCCAACCTATTCACACCACTTGCCCAGGCACCCGGTCAAACTTTTGGTCCCCGGCCACTTGCCCCAACCCCATTCCTTGAGAGAGAGCCTTGTCGGCTAAGAAGAGAGAGAAAAATATTGGGGATAAACGATAATAAAGCCCCCATTTTAATAGCTGCCACACCTGCACAACTACCAGAGAGCTCATTTTTTGAGCAAGAAAGAGTACACCCCTATGTTCGAGCGGCCATAACTCTTTCATCCTTCATCTGTTTTTGTCTATGGATACTCTACGGACATCTCCACGAGAGGAGCTTCATCAGGATGTCCTTTGTTTCTCCTCATTTCAAGTGTGTTCTATGCTTGAAGGGTTTTTCATAAATCTCTATAGGTGTTTATTACAGGTGATTTCGGCCATGCAATAGTTTTTCCTTCCGACGGCGTGACTCGTGCAAGGCGATAGAGGCTCTCATTTTTCTTGTTGTTTGCACTCTAACAACATGACCAGTAAGGAGCCCCAAAATGGCAACTATATATTAGTTTATACCTTGAGACAACACTCCAAAAAGTTGAAAAAGCGAGGTAATGGCCCATTTGTGGTCAATGAAATATCACCTAGTGGACCCATAAAACTTGCGACATTAGAGGGAGAGGAGATGCCTAATTGGATCAATGATTGCAAATCCAAAAAATAACATTTACCTCTCACTATTAACATGCTAGACAAGATTCATCAAGCAAAGGAACGGAAGCAAAAAGCTCTAGCTATCCAAGTCTATGCCAAGGAGGAAGCTAAGTTGCAAAATTTGAAGCGCAAAGAACAACAAAACACAGCTCCAATCCAACAACTGGAAATCCCATCTCCTGCTATCAAACCAATCTAGATCGACCCAAATTGGCTTGGAGGTATAGACATAGAAATCAATATCCAACTTGCAAATGTCTCAACAGAAAGAGCACTTGTGGATACTAGTACACGAGTGAATACCATGAGGTATTGACGTACCTAAAGATGTCAATTGAGATCTTAATGCTAAGAAATATCAAGCTCAAAGAAGCCAACAAGGGCACCATGTTCACTGCTGGGCCAATGTATCAATCAACATTTACGTCAATAAATGTCCACATCAATTTGACATAATGACGGACACTAACCTTAACCAAGCAATTATCTAAGGAGTCTTGTGGATGCAAACATACAACGCAATTCCAAATTGGTAGGATGATACTCTCAAGTTCAACATTAAAGACACATCGTATGTCACTCCCTTGGCACAAAAAGATCAAATTTGGAATGTCTAGCTAGCAAAACCAGAACCACAGCTTACAACAATCACACCCAAGTCATCTATACAAAATGCATGGGAAACAAGTTCAATAAGTTTATGTCAAGAAATCAATAAGGGCAACCAAACAGAGGAAGATATGGCCACCCAAGGCAATCAATTCAAATCAGCCTTCCACTTTAGCGCAACCAAACTCAAGAGGTAACACAACTCCTCAAATTGGTTATACCTGCAGAAGAAATCCACACAATGGATCAACTCTACATTAAATCAACCCAAATATAAATGGTTTCCAAAGTTAAACTTCAAGATACCACCAATTTCCAACTTGGAAATGGAGACTAAAACAACCACCATGACCACAGCCTTTGCAGTGGGTACCTAAAGCTAAGCCAAGTCAAATCTCCAACCCACCCGCAGTAGTCACAAAAACAACCATCAAAGAAAGGGCGTACCAACTTCAAAAGCTTTTGTTTGAAAAACACAGTTTCAATGGAGCTTCGCCAATAAAAACTAATGAACACTCAATTTAGTACTCGCATGCTACATAGCATATTGTTACCCATTGCATCTCTTCCATAATCATGATAGGGCCACATTCCACGGCCTTGCATAGACACGATGTCCACGCCCATGCACATTGTACAAACCTTCGTCGGGACGACTCACAATGGGAAGGGGGAAGTAATAGTAACTTGAACAACTTATTGCAAGACCTAAAGCTACAAAATGTTGGGATATCGTGTATATAGTGTGTTTTGTCACTTAATTTTTTTTTCTTATTTAATGCTTTTTAGTAGAATTTAACACTTATCGGGAATAATAGTGAGCCATAAGAACAAATTTTGACGCACATGATGCTTAGAGTGAGAATATGTACATATGAGTGTAAGGAAAAATTTTATCAAATAATAATAATTTTTATTTATTTTTTCTTTTTTTAACCTAATAAGGATCAAAATTTAATAAACAGAGCCAAGCATGCCAAGTTTGAAAAGATTTGGCAAATTCAAAATTCGGGGATCAAAACTGCAAAATCAAGAGCAATTCATGACCAGGCATCCAAATGATGAGTTGTTTGAGCCACAGGGTATGCTATGAAAAATGTGAGTAAACAAGGTAAGTATACACTCAGCACTCGGGGTAAGTAGGGCACATGTGAAATTGGACAGATGAGAGCTCATTTGCACTTTGTCAGAGTTTGAGAGAGAGAGAGAGAGAGAGAGAGAGAGAGAGAGAGAGAGTAGGTGACCTAGAGCTGCTTGCCAGATTTCTACTTGCTACGGACACTTGAGACCCGTTTACACCAATAGATTCCACAAATATGAGCCTTCCCTATAGGCTATGCAAGATCAATTGTGTATGGTCAAAATTGCACAAAAAGCATCACATCAACTACACCAATCAAATCAAATGCAAGAATTTTGCAAACTATTAGACGTCCATTGGGGCACCAAATGAAGTCAAAAACAAAAAACATTTCACAATTGAAATCCTCACATATGACAAAATGTACCCAAGTAATCACAGTTGCAAAAGGTAGTGGAACATGGATCGTGATCTATGTCCCCCACCTCCAAATCCAAAAATTTGTTCTGCAAAACTATTTTCTCAAAAGCTCGTTTGCACATTCAATTTTAGGAAAATTTTGGCATTACGACGGCATGCAAACGTGCAAAATCAAAAGTTTTAAATCATCAATTTGACAAGTTAACAATGATCTAATCACTGTTTGAAAATGTTTTTGAACATGGATCACGATCCATGTACCCCAACTTGCGAGACAGAGGTAAAAAGTAGACCCACAATTAGATAAAACCTTTGGAATAGTGCCCTGTAAATTTGGGAGAAAATGGACCTCTGATCACCCAAAAACTTAGCAAAAGGAAAAATCTGTCTACAAATGGCCATTTTGACCTAGGAGGTACAAAATTGATCCAAATTCAAGAATATGTTGACCAATAGCTTCAGAACATGCCCATATCCCTCCCTTAAAGTTTGGTCAAATTTGGTCACCAAACATGGATTATTGTGATCCATGTATCCTTAGAGCAAAGTTACGTGGTGAAAGGGTGGTCACTTGCCATGGGGTGGCTCCCCTTTCAGCTCATGTAATGATGACTTTGGAAAGTTGTCATGGTTCGGCTTGAGCATGGCAAGAACTTGTAATTTTTTAGCTATGTCAATTTAATCTACTCACAATTGTGAGTTTTGCAATATATATATATATATATATATATATATATATATATATATATTCTCAAATAAAATGTATGAGGTGAAAGCATACTAATTGAGAAAATTAAAAAGGTAGATAAGGAAGGTAAAGATTTGGAGGCACACACATATAGCACGTAGTTATTAAATCTTCAATGGAAAAAATTTGACATTACAAAAGATTGGAAGATTTTCATCTTGTAGTCTTTACATTCAAAACTAGACATGTTGAATCTTCCACACATTTCTTGTAAGCATTGAGTTTTACATCCCATAAAACAATGCCATATGCCAAAATAGTATAACCAAAACTAAAATCATGCATACTACATATGTTATTCACAAACTTTACTACAAGACCAAGTTTTTAGATATAGACAAAATGTTATCCTTGATGTCAAGTATATACGAAGCATGAAAAAGTGTGGACCACTATAGTAGTAAGCACAATCTTTTCAAAGCCCTCAAGTAGATAAGAGGCATTGTTGGCACACATATCAAATTCCCATTAGGGTTAGTCTTAAGCAAAGTGAACACAATGAGAGGTGATGTGCTTAGTCACACCATTGCAAAGTACCTTTGAAAGATGAATGTGGAGATTGTATTTGGGTAAAGTGCAACATACTAAGTTTCCTAAGGATGATCTTATGCAGGCTACTCACAAATTTTAGCTTGTCCATTGTGATGTTTATGGTCCAATGCATACTTTGGGCATAATTTTTACTTTGTTAATGTTATTGTTGATACATCATTTTGACATGGGTAGGTCTACTTACAACAAAGTCCAAAGTGTTTTTGTGCTGCAAGTAATTTTTTCTTTCATGTGAGAATGTGATTGATCGTGTTGTGGGCACCCTCCCATGGGATCAAGGGGAGGAGTATACGTGTGAAGAGTTCAATGGATTTCTCATAACTTGTGGGATAATACACCAACATACAATGGCATATATCACTAAGAGAAATGGTCGTGTTGAGAGGAAACATATGTCAATTATGGAGATGACACATTTTATGGTTGACATACAAATTGCTATCAATTGGGCTAGTTTGAAAACCATGCATGACCAAGTAAGAATGCATCTTTTTGTACCAAGCACATGGAGCTTTCCTTAAACCATTCAAAGTCTTTTTAAGCCCATACACCTTTTTCTTCTTGCCCTTTTTGAGTCAAGCCATGAGGCTATGCTACATACACTTCCTCGTGTAAATCACAATTCAAAAATTTAGTCTTTATGTATACCTTATTCACAAATGCTAGAAATGGTAGTAATATGACAAGTTGAAGCAAAGGTATCATCAAAATAAACTCCCTTTTCTTGGGCATACCCTTTTCCCACAAGTCTATCCTTATAACAATGCACAGTATTGGCATGCTTACGGTTCAACTTGAAACCCACATAGTACATACGATCATTTTTCTAGAAGGCAAGTAACACAAAGACCTTGTGCTATTTTTTATAGTAGCATCATACTTCGGTTGCATTACACCTAACTAGTTTTTTAAAAATTGTGCTTCATCAAATGACAAAGGTTTTTTTCCATCATACTAGTAACAACCAAAGAGTAACAATCTGATGGATAAGATGCATGTTGAGAACCTAAAAGAATATGACTAGTCAAAGATGCACCAGATTTATTTTCATGCAAAGTCTGCACCAACCATTTTTTCATATCTCTAACTTGCTCCTTTTTAAACCTATTTGCATCAATTACTTCTCGTACATCTATATTACAAAATGATTGATTTGTTGTATCATTTAAAACTTGCATAGATTGTACATGTGCCTCATCAAGAAATTTTTTCATCCCCCCATCTTTAACGAAAGGTAACAACATATCATATACATTTTGTTTAACTTACACGTCTCCTTGGTACTTGCTAACATGGAACACATCCTTTCCAGTAACAACATTGTGACTAATCAAGATCTGCCTTATTGCTGGATGATGCAACCTATAACAATTTCTCTCTAGTGTAATCGCCAAAAGTATATATTTTTAACATTATTATCTAGTTTCTTTTGTTGCTACTTAGGAATCAAAGCATAAGCCAAGCAACCAAAGACCACAAGTGACCTATAGATGGCTTCTTGCCCTGCCATCCTCACATGGTGTGAAAGACTCCAATTCTTTAGTGGGACACTTGTACATACGCAACATACATGACAATTGTTCGAGAATATTTCTTATGTAACTCTAGCACTATGCTATTGGTTGCTTGATTTATGAATGAAGTATGAGACTAGATCTTCAAGATATAGTCTTGTAGGAGAGAAAACTCGTGCATAGCATCGGTCTACACATTGGAAGGTTAAAGCATTGAGTTGGTCTAGTCGCTATGACAAGTGTCCATTAGTGATTTTGTTTCAAGCTCAAAAGCTCATGAACATCTTGTTTTAGGAAAAAAAAAACTACAATGACCACTTATAGATGTGAGGTTGACTACAGGACAATTTTCACAACTCTAGTTGGGTTTGTTTGGCTCAAACTCCTTATGATTGATTTGGGTGTTGGTTGTCACCACTATCTTCAGTAACAGTCAGAGTGCTTTGGAAATTGCAAGAAACCCACTACTCCATGCTCAGACAAAAAGTACATCGGGGTGTAATCATTATGTCAAGGAGATAACCTCGAGAGAAGATGCAAGTTTGACTTATGTGCCTACGTAGGATAACTTTTCACAAAGTCTCTCCTTATGAGATAAGTTTGAAGCTTTGTGCTTGCCCTATAGGTGAGTATGAGCTCATGTTCATGGCATCACTCTCAAGGGGGATTCATAAAAATATCATGGTACTGATGTGCGTGAGCCCACATGCCTATTGGGGCACTTTCCCCCTTCACTAGAGCGTTTTACCCCATTGCTTATATATACATCCATTTTTTTAGGGTAAGACTTATCTTTGTATTAGCACACTCAATAATACTACTCCTTTCATGTGTGCTCTTGAGCTTTTCTTTCATCCTCCATGTTTGCATGGAAGCCATATTTTTGACAAGAAAAACTATTTAGAATGGGAAATTCTTGTGCGGTTTCTTTTCTAAGTATGCGACAATTGCAAAAGGTGGTCACTGGACATAGTTGGCAACAATCATGCATTTTGCAAGACAAATTGGATGGAGACAACTACCTAGTGTAGGCAATTATGATGCAACAAGTGTTTCTTAAAAGGACATGTGGAGTATTTTCCAAGGCATTTATTGTATGTGTACGTACCTATTGGGGTTACAAAGCTTGTTGAGGCTATTCATGCATACAAGAGGGGGCTACCAAACGGTGGATATGGTAAGGTGGATCGGCCATTGGTCTAGTCAATCAAGAGATCCTCTAGGTTGTATGTTTCACAATATTAGAGATGGCTAAACTATTAATGGACTATGTGCACACCTATGGATTGGTAGTTTGAGGCAGATTGTGCATTTTGGTTTTATTACAATTGCAAATCTATACTCAAATCTTCTCGTGATCTTGTATGCAAGTAAGTAGTGAAAGATAAAATATTTGAATGGTAGGATAACGATGCAAGAAAGTAATTTTAAATAGTTATGGCTTAAAAATTGTTTGACTATGATTGTGTCGCTTATCTAAATATGTGTTTAGCTAATCTTCTTTGCATTTCATTCTTGTAGGCTAAATACAAGAGTAGTGTTAAACAAGGCGTCCAAGAGACGATGGCACTACTGGAAGAGAGATGGTGTACAACAGAATTATTCCACAATAAAGCAACAGAGACGAAGAGACTCTATTCACAGGGGAGTCTTTTGCTATAGCATGAGAAGACACCATGGAAGAAGAGAAACGAGCTTTGAGAGCAAACCCTAAGATCTCTTTTGCAATGTGGGAAGCTCTTGAGAGGAGATTCGGGGCATGGGTTTTGATGATGACAATGTAGGCTTAACTTTAGATTTTCTGTAAAATAGGGCAAAAGATTTTGCGGATTCTGGAAGAAGATACATCCATGCATCTGCTATGCGAGCTGTTAGGCTAGGCAAGGTTATGGTGAATGATGAATATTGTTTTTGGATGACTTGCGCTCTAGTGTTTCTATTCCAAAAGATAGGCACACCATCATATCCCTGTGACAAGCGAACATCCGATTTCACTCGATCTCCTTAAAAAAGTAATTTCCACGTGATAATCAAGGCCACATTTTTGTAGTAAAACATTGAATTTTTGCATTAGCAAGTGCCTCTGATAGTGCCAACAAAGTTGATATACTCGTCTATTGCTATATGGCCATCTGTAATTTCTTAAGTTTCCATGTGGTTTTTGTGTGTCCACAAAAGTGAGTGTGCGCTAGACAGAAACTCAAATCTAGAGCACTAGACATGTGATTTGAGTGCACAAATGAGCCATCTCTTAGAAAGGGATAGATACCACAGAACGTCATTTTCAAGCACTTTGTCTACTCGCACGTCCACCCCGTGCTCTAGTAGACACAGACCTTTGGACATGATTTAAATAGTGGTATTGGTTCTCACCTATTGCCATATTGTCTCCCATGCTAGTACATGCATTTATGAGCATCTACGACCTTCAGATTCACTTGTTTGCCCATGTCCACTTAGTAGGTCCATAGAGCATTCTGTGTGTTAGTGAGGTGACACCTTTTGCGATCATTGCCTAGACTCTAGTGTGACTTGCCTTGCCCTCTCGTAGTCTCCAAACACTTGCAATATTGCTTTCATGCACTAGTCAAATCAATTACATTGTTCGTAGACTTGTTTAGGAGTTCTCACTATGCTACACACATATGTTGTTGTGACCCACAAACACATTCATATACATACACACATACACATACGTACAGAAATACATAAATATGTATGTACATACTTATATAAATACATACGTACATACATACATGCATGCATATACTATTTGCATTTCCTAGTCTAGGGTCCTACTTTTATTGAGTATGACAAGCTATATAACTACATACATACATGTATATACCACTTTTTTTCATGTATATATGTAGAAATATACTTGGTGAGCTACAAAACTAGTCACACAGATTTGTGGAGCCATAACTATTCCTAGTTGGCTCAAGTTGGCTTTTAGATGAACATGCATACATATGTACATCTATACATGCATGCATGCATGCATACATACATACATATATTTACTCCTCTCTTTAGGGTCAGCATTCAACATCCTATAGGCTCATTTACACAAGCCACCCTCATAGTATGGCCTTCTTTCATACGTACTTACATACATGCAATAGTATTGGGCATCTCCTGCAAAAGGACTCTAGAGGATCTCCTTACATTTGTTTTTATAACAAAACACCCTAAAAATTGGCTTTCCCTTATACTATTCGCTGACAAAATTGGCATTGGAAAGGTCCAATGACACTCTCAACCTATGGAGAGACTCTGAAAATAACACAAGGCGAGATACCTCGCTTTAGAGAGAAGCATAGAATCCC